>NC_090910.1:1367724-1707553 GCF_040956055.1 Brachionichthys hirsutus
GTCTGGATTAAAATCACACGACGCACGACCAGGACAGTCCCACGTTGAATACCGGGCGCACTAAATTCCCTGCAGCCAGTGACGGCCAGGAGGGGGCGTGTCATCACGAATTGACACGATGAGTCGGGGGCGGAGGCTCCGCCGAACCCCTGAGACCGGCTCACCGAACCCCGGTTAAGAACCACCGAGCTCAAAAGAATCGCGTCTCCTTTCCACTCTGGCGCGCTGAGATGACGTCACCGCCCGTTCGCCTTGTCATTATTATAAAGCGTCTTCCCTCCACATCGGCCACGCCGCTTCGTTCACTCAAACACCTGTGGACGCCGATTAGCTGCGTAAAGACGCACGTGACTCTCATCGTTAGCTGCAGCACCGGGCACCGGTTACCGGTTACCGGTTATCGGTCACTCACTGGCTCACATTGAAAAGTAGCACAGGATGAACTTCTGCGTGTTTCTTTTATTTTACATTCAGGTTGGATTTTGTTTTTGTGCGCCGCGGAGATTTTCGCTGCGCAAAGACCGCATCAGCAGTGCGCAATTGCGCACGCGCGCAGCTTAGAGGGAACGTAGGTCGTGCCTAACACCTCAGTGCAGTTTGGTGCTTCATTCAATGGCGAGCTGTAATTAGAAATATGCATTGGCAACAGTAACCGATGATATACATGTTTAGAAATTCACCTCGCCAGAGTCGATTAAAAGATTTACAGCCTTTTCTCGGCTTGTAATGCAACATTTTTATGAACCTAATCAGTGAAGTGAAGTCCCTGCCTGAGATCCCGGTTATTGCACCAACAGCACGGAGAGAGAACGAGTCACTTATAAAACAGACACTTCCTCGAGCAGCTTCGTCACATTTACTCAGACAAACGGCGAGCCGGGAATCAAAGCGGGACCGTTGCTTCACACCACAGAAGAAGAAAAGGGCGTCGTGATGTCGGTCACAATGGAAGGAAACAGTTTGGACAGAGATTCCTTCAGCATGTAAACAGGCTAACAGAAACATCCATGTCGGATGAAGCGTGGATGCAGAACGTCTGAGGAGCCTGCTGATCTGGAACAGACAGATAAACCCTTCACTTTAAAGTCATGCATTCAATGCACACGTTGGTGGAATGAATGCATGAATGAATGAATGAACGAATGAATGGTACATTTTAGCAGGGCGTGCTCATGAAGACAAACGGACATTTTATTGTTGCATTGTTTATGGGAACCAAAAGGATGTGCAACAAGGACCTCATTTCCCATCATCCTCTGCAACGATGGCCCCCTAACCGAGTCGTCCTTCTAACGGGCAGGTCGTGTGCTGCTTCGGCGTCGCACCAGCCGTGTCCCACATCTGGTCTCCTGCCAGCCCAGCAGCCTCCTTCGCGTCATCGGACGGCACCTGGGCCAAGGCGAACAAGGACGTTTCATTTGTGCGTGCCTTTGTCACAAAGCAACCCAAACAGGCCTCACTTAACCTGAAATTGAAGGTTTATACAACAAACGGAGCAGAAAAACACGCTGAAAGCTCCTCTGGCATCATCACACTTCTGCACCGCCGTAGTGACCAAACATCAGCGTCAGAGTCACGCTTCTGCTCGACGCACACCTTTCACCTTTCACCTTTCACCTTTCACCTGCTGTCGGGGCTTTTTTGTGTTTGTGCTGAAACCAGGCCGTCTTCAACAGTCGATAACTAAAGAATGGAAGGAGGTAGAAACAAACAGTTTCTTCCTGATGAAAGAAGATAATTCCCTCTTTCTCCTGGAGGTTCATTGGCTGGCAGTGAATGAGTTAAAGACATGCGCTAAGTAACGTTTCGAGCTTTGATATGTTTAGAATCTCTGAATTGAATGGCTGCTAATGGTTTCTGTTGATCTGTGACTTCTCATTGGACGAGCAGTAATGACATATATGTGTGATTTAATCTGCGTGCTAACTTAAGACGGAATGTAAAATACTCCTAAGAATGTACACAGATAATTATTAGTCGGACTGATTTCATGTACTCGTGTGCAGTAAGGTGAAGATGAAGTTATTTAAATCACGTCTAACCTTCACTGTCCCTCTTATTGCCTCATGGTTGAATTTTTTATTTTTTGGCTTGACATCGGGGCGGTGGTGGCGCGGTGGTTGAGAGGGTCGTCCTATGATCGAGAGGTTGGCGGTTCGATTCCCGGCTCAGGCGCATGTGTGCGCTGTCGTTGTGTCCTTAGGCAAGATATTTCACCCACATTGCCTGGGCGCATGCGCACGCGGCGACCAGCAGCAGACTACAGTTATAAAGTGTAACTGCTGTAAACCAAATTGCCCTCCGAGGAGCAATTAGTATTCTGAATTCAAGCTAGGCTTCTTGTCTATCGTAGTGTTTGCGGTCATTAAACTAAATTACTTCCTATGAGTATCTAGGTTCAGTGGTAGCGGTAGCAGCTCTTTCACGGTGGCGCAGCGGTAAGCGCTGTTGCCTCACAGCGAGATGGTTGCAGGTTCGTCTCCGACTTGTGGCCTTTCTGTGAGGAGTTTGGTCTGTACTTGTATGGCACTTTTCTATCACGATCTAGTACTGAAAACACTTATACTAGACCGCATTCACCCAGTGGTGATGACAGACAGCACCTGCTGTTTATTGGAGCGGCAAACATTCACACAGCCAATGGGAGCAATTTGTTCTTCTGTATCTTGCCCAAGGGTTAGGGTAAAGCATATCATCTACCGAATCACCCCTGCAAAGTTCACAGAATACAGCAAAACGTAAGGCTTACAACTGCCCTCTCAAGGGCAATATTACTCATGGTTGTGACCTCTAACAGGAAAACAAACTGGTTTCTGTTCCTGCTTGATGAGTGCTGGGCCCAGTTTCACTCGCTACGGCGTGGAGAGAGACAGAAAACATGACTGGGATGAGGCAGGAAGTGAAACACAGCATGCAGAGACAGGAAGCGCTGACCGTCGGGGTCAAAGCTGACCGTCGGGGTCAAAGCTGAATCCAACTCTCTCGTGTCTCCAACTGCAAGTTGGACTTTGTTAGTGCCTGGTGATGTTGAAGTCATCAAAGCGCCTCATGCATGACAATCAGAAATGGACTTTCCATTTATCATGACTTAATTATCATATGAGAATGCTACTTAAAGATAGCTAAAATACAAATGTAGAAATATAATGAACAAAAAACAATCAAACAGTGAATGACTTTTTAAATACATCTATACGATGCCACTGATTATAATTATTGATGATAATCTATGCTATCTAATGAGAAGGTGTCTTTTCTTCATCCTTTCTCTTCCACACATTAAGACAAGGCTCCGGGGCACGTCTCTCTTTCAGCGCTCTTCCATCGCCAGTTGTTGCTATTGGGAGCAATTCAGCTCCTGATTGCAATTCATGCTGCTGGAGAGAAAAAGCAGTGAAAAAGCTCATTTGATGAGCCATTATTTCCTTCAAGTCCTATTTTGAATGAAACACCTGCCTGAGAATGACTTCATTCATCTGAGCTCTCTTTAGCTCTACAGCTGGCAGCGTTTGGCCTAATACAGGAGGAGTAATGAGCAGCCTCTCTGAGGGCGTCTGCAGACGGGGAAGTGGTCACACCATGGCTCCAAATACATGTTGTATTCATATATGTACCAGTCATACTGCAAATACCCCATAAGACTCGAGCTACACACCAGTGTTGCTTAGCATCATTAGCACTAGCAGCATTGTTTAGATGACTCCAACTGTAAACACGAGTTGGTTCTTCTGAAGGAGTCGCAGTCATTACAATTTGAACCTTTACTTTACAAACTCCTGCTTTTGGCGTTTCCATCATTTCATTTTCCAAACTACTTTTTCCTTTTGAGTAGGTCTGGAGGTCATGATGAACACATGAATCTGAGGACGCATCACCATCACTGAAAGGACTGGAGACACGCCTTCCATCAACAAGCAACCTTTCTCCAGTTTTCCGGTTGGTGCAGGTGGAAATTCTGAGCTGAGTTGATGTCTATTCATGGTAAAAACCACATCATTGGTGGTTGCAATCAACGGTGGGTTAGTAGACAGTGGGTTGGTAGACGGTAGGTTAGTAGACAGTGGGTTGGTAGACGGTAGGTTAGTAGACAGTGGGTTAGTAGACAGTGGGTTGGTAGACGGTAGGTTAGTAGACAGTGGGTTAGCAGACAGTGGGTTAGTAGACGGTAGGTTAGTAGACGGTAGGTTAGTAGACAGTGGGTTAGTAGACAGTGGGTTAGTAGACAGTGGGTTAGTAGACGGTAGGTTAGTAGACGGTGGGTTAGTAGACGGTGGGTTAGTAGACGGTGGGTTAGTAGACAGCGGGTTAGTAGACAGCGGGTTAGTAGACAGTGGGTTAGTAGACAGTGGGTTAGTAGACGGTAGGTTAGTAGACGGTAGGTTAGTAGACGGTGGGTTAGTAGACGGTGGGTTAGTAGACAGTGGGTTAGTAGACGGTGGGTTAGTAGACGGTGGGTTAGTAGACGGTGGGTTAGTAGACGGTGGGTTAGTAGACGGTAGGTCAGTAGACGGTAGGTCAGTAGACAGTGGGTTAGTAGACAGCGGGTTAGTAGACAGCGGGTTAGTAGACAGCGGGTTAGTAGACGGTGGGTTAGTAGACGGTGGGTTAGTAGACGGTAGGTTAGTAAACAGCGGGTTAGTAGACAGCGGGTTAGTAGACGGTAGGTTAGTAGACGGTGGGTTAGTAGACGGTGGGTTAGTAGACGGTGGGTTAGTAGACGGTGGGTTAGTAGACAGTGGGTTAGTAGACAGTGGGTTAGTAGACAGTGGGTTAGTAGACAGTGGGTTAGTAGACACTGGGTTAGTAGACAGTAGGTTAGTAGACGGTAGGTTAGTAGACGGTGGGTTAGTAGACGGTGGGTTAGTAAATGGTGGGTTAGTAGACGGTAGGTTAGTAGACGGTAGGTTAGGAGACAGCGGGTTAGTAGACAGCGGGTTAGTAGACACTGGGTTAGTAGACAGTGGGTTAGTACAGTGGGTTAGTAGACGGTGGGTTAGTAGACGGTAGGTTAGTAGACGGTAGGTTAGTAGACAGCGGGTTAGTAGACAGCGGGTTAGTAGACAGTGGGTTAGTAGACAGTGGGTTAGTAGACGGTGGGTTAGTAGACGGTGGGTTAGTAGACAGTGGGTTAGTAGACAGTGGGTTAGTAGACGGTAGGTTAGTAGACGGTAGGTTAGTAGACGGTAGGTTAGTAGACGGTAGGTTAGTAGACGGTAGGTTAGTAGACAGCGGGTTAGTAGACAGTTGGTTAGTAGACAGTTGGTTAGTAGACAGTGGGTTAGTAGACAGTGGGTTAGTAGACAGTGGGTTAGTAGACGGTGGGTTAGTAGACGGTGGGTTAGTAGACGGTGGGTTAGTAGACGGTAGGTTAGTAGACGGTAGGTTAGTAGACGGTAGGTTAGTAGACGGTAGGTTAGTAGACGGTAGGTTAGTAGACAGTGGGTTAGTAGATGGTAGGTTAGTAGACGTAGGTTAGTAGACGGTAGGTTAGTAGACAGTGGGTTAGTAGACGGTAGGTTAGTAGGCGGTAGATTAGTAGACGGTGGGTTAGTAGACAGTGGGTTAGTAGACGGTAGGTTAGTAGACGTAGGTTAGTAGACGGTAGGTTAGTAGACAGTGGGTTAGTAGACGGTAGGTTAGTAGACGTAGGTTAGTAGACGGTAGGTTAGTAGACAGTGGGTTAGTAGACGGTAGGTTAGTAGACGGTAGATTAGTAGACGGTGGGTTAGTAGACAGCGGGTTAATAGACAGCGGGTTAGTAGACAGCGGGTTAGTAGACAGCGGGTTAGTAGACAGCGGGTTAGTAGACAGCGGGTTAGTAGACAGCGGGTTAGTAGACGGTAGATTAGTAGACGGTGGGTTAGTAGACAGTGGGTTAGTAGACAGTGGGTTAGTAGACAGTGGGTTAGTAGACAGTGGGTTAGTAGACAGTGGGTTAGTAGACAGTGGGTTAGTAGACGGTAGGTTAGTAGACGGTAGGTTAGTAGACAGTGGGTTAGTAGACAGTGGGTTAGTAGACAGTGGGTTAGTAGACGGTAGGTTAGTAGACAGTAGGTTAGTAGACGGTGGGTTAGTAGACGGTAGGTTAGTAGACGATGGGTTAGTAGACAGTAGGTTAGTAGGCAGTGGGTTAGTAGACGGTGGGTTAGTAGACGGTGGGTTAGTAGACGGTAGGTTAGTAGACGGTAGGTTAGTAGACGGTGGGTTAGTAGACAGGTTAGTAGACGGTGGGTTAGTAGACGGTGGGTTAGTAGACGGTGGGTTAGTAGACGGTAGGTTAGTAGACGGTAGGTTAGTAGACAGCGGGTTAGTAGACAGCAGGTTAGTAGACGGTGGGTTAGTAGACAGTGGGCTAGTAGACAGTGGGCTAGTAGACGGTGGGTTAGTAGACAGTGGGTTAGTAGACAGCGGGTTAGTAGACAGCGGGTTAGTAGACAGTGGGTTAGTACAGTGGGTTAGTACAGTGGGTTAGTAGACGGTAGGTTAGTAGACGGTAGGTTAGTAGACGGTAGGTTAGTAGACAGTGGGTTAGTAGACAGTGGGTTAGTAGACGGTAGGTTAGTAGACAGTAGGTTAGTAGACGGTGGGTTAGTAGACGGTAGGTTAGTAGACGATGGGTTAGTACAGTAGGTTAGTAGGCAGTGGGTTAGTAGACGGTGGGTTAGTAGACGGTAGGTTAGTAGACGGTAGGTTAGTAGACGGTAGGTTAGTAGACAGGTTAGTAGACGGTGGGTTAGTAGACAGGTTAGTAGACGGTGGGTTAGTAGACGGTGGGTTAGTAGACGGTGGGTTAGTAGACGGTGGGTTAGTAGACGGTAGGTTAGTAGACGGTAGGTTAGTAGACAGCAGGTTAGTAGACGGTGGGTTAGTAGACAGTGGGCTAGTAGACAGTGGGTTAGTAGACGGTAGGTTAGTAGATGGTGGGTTAGTAGACGGTGGGTTAGTAGACGGTGGGTTAGTAGACGGTGGGTTAGTAGGCAGCGGGTTAGTAGACGGTGGGTTAGTAGACGGTGGGTTAGTAGACGGTGGGTTAGTAGACGGTGGGTTAGTAGACGGTGGGTTAGTAGACGGTGGGTTAGTAGACAGTGGGTTAGTAGATGGTAGGTTAGTAGACGTAGGTTAGTAGACGGTAGGTTAGTAGACGGTGGGTTAGTAGACGGTGGGTTAGTAGACGGTAGGTTAGTAAACAGCGGGTTAGTAGACAGCGGGTTAGTAGACAGCAGGTTAGTAGACAGTGGGTTAGTACAGTGGGTTAGTAGACGGTAGGTTAGTAGACTGTGGGTTAGACGGTGGGTTAGTAGACGGTGGGTTAGTAGACGGTAGGTTAGTAAACAGCGGGTTAGTAGACAGCGGGTTAGTAGACGGTAGGTTAGTAGACGGTAGGTTAGTAGACGGTAGGTTAGTAGACGGTAGGTTAGTAGACGGTGGGTTAGTAGACGGTGGGTTAGTAGACAGTGGGCTAGTAGACAGTGGGTTAGTAGACGGTAGGTTAGTAGACGGTGGGTTAGTAGACAGTGTTTGCTGTTGAAATGTCCCCTGCCTGCTGAAAACGTTAATAATTCATTATTGCAGTAAAAACATGCTCGAGTCCGTTTTTCTGAACTCATGGCTGATTGGCTTTTTTCTTTCAGCCTCTTCGGTTTTTCCTCCTGTGGCTTTATTTTTCTATTTCGTTGCTCTGAATTTATTTTCAATGCTATATTTAAATGCTTTCAAGGACTGGGAACACGGCGCAGCAAACATCACGTTAATTCACATTAAAAGTTGTTGATTTAAAACATTTCAGCGTCACATGGAATGATTGGAGACCTTTAGAGACATCTGCAGCGTCCGCTCTGATGAAAGTGAAGCGTCTTATTGTGAAAGCCTGCATGGGGGCATTCCTGCTGCCCTCCAAATATGTCTTCAATTAATATTTTATTCACGGTGTTATAAAGTTTCTTTGCTAAGAACATTCATTAATTTGAATTTTCCTATCGCTTTGTCCGGCATCGAGTCGCGGGCCAAGCTGGAGCCTATCTCAGCAGTCAATGGGCGAGAGGCGGGGCTACACCCTGGACAAGCCGCCAGTCCATCGCAGGGCAACACAGAGACAGACAATCAGCCACACACACACTCACACCTACGGGCAATTTAGTGTCACCAATCAGCCTAGGCTGCATGTTTTTGGAGGTGGGAGGAAGCTGGAGAACCCGGAGAGAACCCACGCAGACACGGGAAGAACATGCAAACTCCTGTTGGATTCGAACCCGCGATGGCTGTGAGGCAACAGCGCTTACCACTGCGCCACCGGGCCGCCTCATTAAGAACAATCAATCATAATAACTTTCTTTCAAATGGCTTCTCCGTCGATATTTCCAAGCCCAAGGGGATTGTTTAAGTTTCAGCCTCTGTCAGGCCACAGAGAAAAACTCCTCGAGCCCTCTATTCCCACAACATAAAGGCAACCAAGGAGCCCCCCCAGACTGTCAGGGACACTGGGGGATTTAGTGGATTTTGATTTGCTTGAGATAATTTGTTCGGTGAATTCATCGCTGCTTCCGCTGGGCTCTGCTTTGGGGTTTTTTCGCTGCTTTTGATTTGTCGTGAACCAGACTCCCCCCGGCTGCTCCCAGGCCGGGCAGCGCAGGCGAAGCTTCCTCTCTGTGCTCATGACTGACGGCAGCCCGCGTGCCGTCCCACGCCACCCAAGGGTCTGACGGATCCAAGTGAACGGCCGTGAAACGGGAGGAAGTTTGTATTCCCCAACCCACACCTAGAACGCATTACGCAGAGAAAGGCTGCAGATGGGAGGGAGAGGATGGAGAGAGAAATCGCAGGATGACCAAATGTCATGGATTCCTGCCATATTTAGACATCCTGTCAGAATGACAAGGCTAATAGAGGAAGGTTAAACAGAAGTAACATCTGCACCTTAGAAGTTAGTGGATGCATCTTCTGGTGTGCGTGAGGCCGGGGTGCTTCCATGCTTCCAGTTCGGTTCAGTCTGCTTTTTTATTTTATTTTATTTTTCTAACCTTTTCGCAGGATTACACCAAATCCTCCGTCTGATGAAGTAAAGGAGTCAATCTGGAGAGAAGCACATCCAGAAATGTCAAATGAAGTCCGTGAAGTCCATGTTGTTTTGATGCTTCATTTATTCAGCCAGTTCTGTGTTCCTCCGTTTCCTCTTCCTCACTCCCGTCTCTGTTCATGAATCTGCTCGAGCCAAACGAGACGCACCTGCTCCTCATCCCTCATCAACCCGGAGTCTTCATGGACTCTGCTCTCCCTCAGTTCTCTGACACAAGCAGCAGGAGGGAGGAGGCAGTAATGATGAGAGGTTGGGATCTCTTGCATTACATTAAACATTGAAGCCGGTAGGGAGACATCAGTCAGGGTGATGCGAGGGATCCGGCGGGGGGGGGGGGGGGGGGGGGTGTCATTGGGAACACCAAAGGAGAGTGATGAGGGCCGAGCTGAGGTGTCTGGGGGTACAAACAAACGAAATACAGGTTGTGTCGTGGCAAAAAAAAACAGAAATAAAGATCTGAGTTTTAGAGTCGTCTTTTATCTCATTTTATTAAATGAGCAATTAATCAGAGCAGCTTTGGGCACAAACACGTGGCGGCGCCATGGGTGTGCAAAGATTCAACGTTAGAGTACAGTATTTATAAGAACGGTGTCGACATCTCAGCATGGGGGGGGGGTGAGAGGTTCGGTGAGGGCAAAGATAAGAACATTCATATCGGTCGGTCGGGGAAGCTCAACGACCACTAACGTTACCGGTCGAGCACAATAAGCATCGTCGACCTATGAATTCATTTCGATATTAAGGTCGGGTCAAGGTCGTTGAGGAAGGGTGTCCTGGTGACAACGAGACAAGTTTGGTCTCGCTCCTGTTCCGTTTTCCGTGCCGCAGCAGTCTTTTCCGTTTGAGCATTCTGGGATTTCAGCCCGGTCCATCTTGTGTTTGGTTGCATGCCTCGTTTTGAATTGTTACGGATAAAGTCACAAAGTACCATAAGAACGGGGCAGGAGACAACACGTGAAAGTCAGTATTTGCATTATTGACTTTTCCTTTTCTATACCCTGGATTCACCTCCACAAGGTTTAATGCCTCACCGACCTTAATGAGCTCAGTCTTTTTCAAACTTTGCAAACCGTGCACCGTAGGTGAATCTAGAAAGAAAGAAAGCCTTTAACAGCAGTAGCCATTGTTGCCAAAGAGCAAGAAAACAGTCAACGCGAGCCATTTTGGTGCCCTAGGCGAGATTATGATTTTGCGACCCCCACCCCCCCCATACACGGCAAACATAATATATATAAAACATTAACAACAGCCATAAAAGTTTAATTATTCTTCAAAACAACTAGCACACGCTACACAATACAAATAATAATAAAATAAAATAAATAAACAGAAATAAAACAGGGTTACTGTTCAGATTCTGTACTTGTCCTTTTTTTTATTTTCAAGGCAGAGCATGAGGAAATGGTGCCCGTCGGGGTTATAAATTATAGCTATTATTAGTTATTCCTTTTTGATTAATTTATTTATTTAGATATATATATTTTTTTCGAGGCTTGGAGTGGCACCCCCTCCAGCAGGTGGCGCCCTAGGCGACCGCCTAGGTCACCTATGCCTAGCACGGGAGATATGCACATGAGCGGCACACATATCAGGCGTGAGATAAAACAGGAATAGCTCCGTCATTCACAGTTCCAATGACTCATAGGTCACGTTTCAATTCCCGGACGAGCCCCCATTTGTGTTACGGATAAAGTCACAAAATAACACAAGAAGAACGGGGCAGGAGACAACACGTGAAAGTCAGTATTTGTTTGATATGTTCCTAAAGGCCACCCACAAAGTTCCTCTCGGCGGCATCGAAAACACAAAACTCGAACAAACTGAAATGCGGCACGTCTCACGGTTAATCCGCCCAAACCTGAGTCTCCTGCGCCGATCACAAAGAAGCAATTTCCAGCCTCTTTCCTTTTCTCCTCCTGAAGGTTGGTTCTGTCAGAGTCCCTTGCGTCATAGAGGCTGCACAGATCAGCAGGTCAATGTTTTGTTCTCCACCGGCCACTCCGGTCATCCGCCATCCTCTGCCGTGCCGTTGCGTCGCTCTCCTTTATCTCCTTTCGGTGATTACCAGCAGGTGTGTTTGCTCCCACACCTGAATCCCGTCTGGGACCACGCCCAGTGCTGTCCATGCAGGGATCCACAGGGTGGGGCAAAAAGTCCACATTACACAGCAACACATCCTGCACATCAACAATTCAAACAGTGACCCTGGCCTCCAAATCAGTTCGCACATCACATGATCAAAAGCAAAAAGTGAACGCTAACTTTTCCGTCTCTGTCTCTGCATCCTGAGATCCACATCGGGGACCAGTGGAGCCTGATCCACATCCCAGATCAGTCGGGGGCAGTGAGGCCCCTCTGCTGCCCGCAGGCTTTCAGTTTGTTCTTTCGGCTGTGCGTGTCTGTTTGTAGATGAGAGCCACGCCACCCCATCCCGCTTCGGTTTTTTAATCTTCAGTCTTTTTTAGTTGGAATTTTGTGTTGTTAATTATTAATGAGGTTCAGAATGTTCCCTTTTTCTCGGGTCCAGACAGCGGTCCGGTACACGATGCTGTGTTTTCGGTGCTTGGCATTCTTTCTGTTCTCTTGATGAAACACTCTCGTGTTTTTTCTCCAGCTGTTCTCAGATCAGTTGTACTACTGCAGTGCAGTGTTACCCTCGCCGAAGAGGAGGCGAGGGTATTGCAATTGGGTCCGTTTGTCTGTTTGTCTGTCTGTTTGTCTGTCTGTCTGTCTGTTTGTCTGTCCGAGCGCATAAATCAAAAACTAGTAACCCAATCGACTTGAAAGTTTTACACAAGCAAGGTTCTGTCCGTGGCTCGGTCCTCCCCGAGAATGGCGTTGATCCGGATCTGAATCCAGATTCTAGAATAATTTTTTTACATCTTACATCTGGAATCGTGCCTCTGCTGTAAACTGCCACTTTAAGAGGGAGGGACACGAATGGCATGATGGGAAAAAGAGTCCAGAAGGAGTCTTGTAGTACGTTCCGGAGCAGCAAGCTAGAGCAGGTTTGGCCCCTCTGATCCGGAAGCCCTGTTTACTGTCTCACAAGATCCAATAGTCTATTGGAGGCGGGGTCTGCAATTTCTGATTGTCTTTATAGTTTGACTCTGTTTAAAACTTCCTCAGGCTTTGGTTGATGGTGTGTGTGTGTGTGTGTGCGGATCCATTTAAGAAGGGAGAAGCAGAACTGGACCTGGAACCTGGAGGCCAGCTGGGCCGCCTCTGTGTGGGTCACATGACTTCTCATCGTGGTTTGTGACTCGGGGTTAAACTCCATTGCCTGGAATGAGCAGCAGAGTCATGTTTCGTGCTTTCAGCTTTAGAACGGCGTTTCCTTTTGCAGCACGTCTGACAAAGCGCTGTCCCGTCAAACCGGCCTGCTTTACGATGGCCGGTGAGAGCGGTCGCACCGCAGCTGAGCTCCTGGCGAGCTCCCGCATTCCACCTCGATCACAAGAGAAAACAACATCTTCTTCTGAAAACCTTCCCAAAAATACTGAACTATTTCGTGCTGATCTATGCAGCAACTTTACAGGGATTAAATTTCATCGAGTCCCAGGAAGTACATTTACCGAGGACATCAGAAAAAAATGGACCATTTCTGTGCGCCGCTACTTCTGCGCATTTTAAAACTCTGGGCGATTTGAAGCGGTTTCACTCCAGGAGGAGAAACGCGCACCAGCTGGACGGGAGGACAGTAAGGAAAATCATCTGTTTGAGTTTACTTCTGTCTGGAAATATACACCCAAACCCGGGACCAGGAGATGCGAATTCTACTTTCACGGAGACGCCGTTCGACTCAGCCTTCGTCGACGCTCACAACATCTGGAGCAGCAACACGTGGAGCAACGACACGTGGAGGACGTGCTCCGAGGACAACCCGGCCAAACGCGGCGTCGCCCACCGCCGAACCCCCCCAGCAGCAAGCCGGAGAAGGAGCAGCGCAAGCGTTCTCCCTGTTTTCACTTCCGGCATTTCGCTCCGAGGAACGCAGTCGAGGCGCGACGGCGCGTCACGGTTTTCCCCCGCGCAGACACCTCACGTTGACGGTGGGGGCTTCCCTCCCCAGCCTGGTAACACAGGCGAGGTCACATCGATCAGAGGCCTCAGAAACGTGGAGTATTACTCCGGAGTTTTTCGTCACGACGCAATGCCTGAAAACAATGGCTGCACCCCCCCCCGCCCCAGTTTGGCCATTCCCTTTGTTTACAAAGGATACCGCCACCCCAGCACCCCCCTCCTCCCCACCCGCCCCTCCCTACCCCAATCACCGGTCCCATTAATCGGAGTACCTGTGGACAATAACCACTCACCGATACCCCCTCCTCCCCCCAGCGCCGCCCCAGAGACGGTGAATAACAAAGGCTTCTACTCCACGGAAGATATGAATAACATTTTCTCGGGAAGAGGTCTTCACATTATTCATCTCAACGTGAACAGCTTGCAAGTCCAAGATGTCCGAGTTAACATTGATGTTTGGCAACGGTAAGGTGAGAATCCTATCCTTTTCTGAAACCAAACTGGATGATTCTTGTTTTTTTTTTTTTTTTTTTTTTTGGAACTGGATGATTCTTGTAAAGACACTAGGTGCGTTTACATGGACAAAGTTTCTTTATTGCGATCAGAGTTCAGAGTAAAATTGTGATCCGATGCGCCGTGTTCATGGACCCTAAAAATCCGATCCGATTAGGATTTGCGTGTTCATGCATCACACTTTTGATCGGAACAGAATATTCTGACATGCGCAGTTTGACCAAAAGCACCGGAAATGGTAGAAGAAGAAGCGTAGCGTAGCGACTTCCGCTGTAAACAAATCATCGCTCCGCGCTTTCCTGCCTGAAACGTCAGCGTTATTTTGGTCGTTTTCCCCGTTTGCGCTTTTAGTTTCCTCCTTTAATGTCTCCGGCAACATGTTTGTCTCAGATATTGACCAGTTCTGTCTTCCACCTTTAACTGTTCCTCCTATACATTAACGGCATGAGTGCTGCCTGTAACTGCAAATTGTTCCTGTTTGCTGATGACTCAGCACTCCTGATTTCGGGAGAGGACAAAGTGCAGGTTGAGGAAGCTCCCAGCTCTGAGGTCACCAGAATCCGTACTTGGCTTACGGATAACAAACTGTCACTACATCTTGGTAAAACGGAATCTATTATTTTTGGGTCAAGACACTCCCTAAGTGAGATAAATGTTAATGATTTCAAGGTCAGAGTCGATAATACAGTAATCTTGAGCAAATCAGAGATTACCTATTTGGGCTGTGTTCTTGACAAATACCTGTCTGGTGATAGTATGGCAACTAAGGTGATCAAAAAAGTCAATCAGAGAACAAGATTTTTGGGCAGAATGTCTCCTTTTGTCTCCGGACGCTTGCTGGATCCCTCGTTCAGCCCCTCTTTGACTATGCTAGCACCTCCTGGTATTCCAACATCAAAATGTCCCACGAAAACCAGGCTCCAAACTTCCCAAAACAAACTGATTCGGCTACTCCTCAATCTGGGGCCCATGACCCACCTTCTTCCTGGACATTTTGCTAGCCTAAAATGGCTCAGGGTAGAAGACAGGGTTAAACAGCTCAAAATGGGATTGGCATTTAAAATAGTCAATGCAGCTCTGCCCTCAGTCCCCTCAATCCCTGCATACCTGAATAAACACCTCCACAGATTTAGTGACACCCACAGCCACAACACTAGAGGGAGCTCAAACAACAACCTGATTACCCCCTCCTATAGGACCAACATGGGTAAATCATCTTTTTACAATACTGCCCCCTAAGGGTGGAACGGTTTGACTCCTGCCCTCAAAACATGCACCTCTTTGGCCTCCTTCAAAACGGCCCTAAAAATACACCTTTTAGGGGGACAGAAACGGAGATAGTCATCACGACTCTCTCCGGATCAAACCCCCCCTCCTTTTTTTTGTCCACCTATGTTGCACGTATTAATTGCTTTAGTAATTTATTGTAATTTATGTAAGTATTTATTGTCATTTTGCATCAATGGTGTAATTTATTTTAGATTAATTGTTAGTTTGCACTGGCGGTGTAAAAACATTTTATTTTTGTTTTTCTAATGTTACGTTGCATCAATTGTGTAATTTAATATTGGTTTTATTAGGCCCGAGCGCCTATTCTAGGCGTAAGGGGCTATTGCTTTTGCAACGCAGAAGACAAGTTGACGAGCGTAGCGAGTCAACCCTCGACAAAGTTGACGAGCGCAGCTCGTCAACCCTCGGCATCCAACTTTGCCATGCTGTTGAGGACGACCAACACACTCACGCACACACACACCGACACTCAACAGCACACACACACACCCCGACACTAAACAACACACACGCACACACACAGAGATCCACAAACACGAGTTGACGAGCGCAGCGAGTCAACTCGTGTTTGTAACTGTCTTCCGATGGTTGACGAGCGCAGCGAGTCAACCATCGGGCGACCAACACACCCACGCCCACACCCACGACACTCAACAGCACACACACACACACCCCGACACTAAACAACACAGACACACAGACACACACACACACACACAAACACGAGTTGACGAGCAAAGCTCGTCAACTCGTGTTTGTGTGCCCCCACAGACGCGTAGCCCTCGTCGAGACCATTCCGAAAATGTATTTTGTGTAGAAATCGCACACTCAGAAAAAAAGTTATATTGTTTTTGCAAAAATTCTTTATTCTTCTTTATTCTTTGTTCTGCTGTTTAAACGGCAATTTGACCCCCTGAACATGCTCGAAAACTCACCAAACTTTGAACCAAGCTCAGAACCGGCGAAAAATTTATTATTTTATGTGTTTTAAAATTGGGCATGAAAAAGTGGCGCGCTAGCGCCACCTACAAAAGTCACAATGCATTGTGCCTATGGGGGGTCCAACGCCAACTTTGTCGGACAGCCACGAAATTCGGTACACACATGCGTCAAGTCAGGGCAAAAAAAAAAAAAATTTATGGCCACGCCCCCAGACACACAGGAAGGCGGCCATATTGGATTGAATTTTAAAAACTGCTGAGTCAGCGTTTGCACACACACACACTCCAATCCAAACCAAATTTTAAACACTTATTGACCCTTCCTACCTGGACACTTTAAAAGTGAAACTTTGACAATCAGCCTTACAGCGCCCCCTAGAGAACGATAACAAAAATTGAATGGGAATTAAAAAAATACTTTGCCAGAAATGATTGAAACTTACCAGAAAAGTCCCTCATGTGGTCCCGATCAAAAAACACAATCGTAACCACGCTGTTGTTTTTACGGTGTTGCCGTGGCGATGGCAACCCCTCCTATGGGGAGGGGTCCGACCCCAACTTTGTCGGCCAGCCACGAAATTCGGTACAGACATGCGTCATGTCAGGGCAAAAAAAAAATGTATTGTGGCCACGCCCCCAGACACACAGGAAGGCGGCCATATTGGGTTGAAACTTAAAAACTGCTGAGTCAGCGTTTGCACACACACACACTCCAATCCAAACCAAATTTTAAACACTTTTTGACCCTACCTACCTGGACATTTTAAAAGTGAAACTTTGACAATCAGCCTTACAGCGCCCCCTAGCGAACATTAACAAAAATTGAATGGGAATTAAAAAAATACTTTGCCAGAAATGATTGAAACTTACCAGAAAAGTCCCTCATGTGGTCCCGATCAAAAAACACAATCGTAACCACGTTGTTGTTTTTACGCTGTTGCCATGGCGATGGCAACCCCTCCTATGGGGAGGGGTCCGACGCCAACTTTGTCGGACAGCCACGAAATTCGGTACAGACATGCGTCATGTCAGGGCAAAAAAAAAATGTATTGTGGCCACGCCCCCAGACACACAGGAAGGCGGCCATATTGGATTGAAACTCCTGATGGCAGATAATCCAAATAACGATTTGACTAAACTGTAAGCTACTAATGCAGCTCAAATCTAAACACTTGCGAAGCACTCAGGACAAAAGCGGCGTGCGTCGGCGGGTCAGCTCAACGGCCTGTCGGCCGGCGAGGGCCTACAACGCCGCTTGCGGCTTTAATTTCTTCTTCTTTATTCTTTATTCTGCTGTTTAAACGGCAATTTGACCCCCTGAACATGCTCGAAAACTCACCAAACTTTGAACCAAGCTCAGAACCGGCGAAAAATTAATTATTTTATGTGTTTCAAAATTGGGAATGAAAAAGTGGCGCGCTAGCGCCACCTACAAAAATCACAATGCATTGTGCCTATGGGGGGTCCGACGCCAACTTTGTCGGACAGCCACGAAATTCGGTACACACATGCGTCAAGTTGGGGCAAAAAAAAAAATAAAATATGGCCACGCCCCCAAACACACAGGAAGGCGGCCATATTGGATATAATTTTAAAAACTGCAGAGTCAGCGTTTGCACACACACACACTCCAATCCAAACCAAATTTTAAACACTTATTGACCCTTCCTACCTGGACACTTTAAAAGGGACACTTTGACAATCAGCCTTACAGCGCCCCCTAGAGAACAATAACAAAAATTGAATGGGAATTAAAAAAATACTTTGCCAGAAATGATTGAAACTTACCAGAAAAGTCCCTCATGTGGTCCCGATCAAAAAACACAATCGTAACCTTGTTGTTGTTTTTACGGTGTTGCCGTGGCGATGGCAACCCCTCCTATGGTGAGGGGTCCGACGCCAACTTTGTCGGACAGCCACGAAATTCGGTACAGACATGCGTCATGTCAGGGCAAAAAAAAAAGTATTATGGCCACGCCCCCAGACACACAGGAAGGCGGCCATATTGGATTGAAACTCCTGACGGCAGATGGCCATATAATCGAAATAACGATTTGACTAAACTGTGAGCTACTCATGCAGCTCAAATCTAAACACTTGCGAAGCACTCAGGACAAAAGCGGCGTGCGTCGGCGGGTCAGCTCAACGGCCTGTCGGCCGGCGAGGGCCTACAACGCCGCTTGCGGCTTTAATTTCTATTTGTATTGTTAAATTTGTATTGTTAATTGTGGATGATTTATGTACGAAGGACTTTCAACGGAAACAAGACCGCAAGGGCTTTTTAGAAATGCTCCTCTTAGACAGGATGTTTGACTTTATTTGTACTGTAATACATGCTACTGTTTGACTGTACTTGTACTCCAACATTCTATCTAATAAATATATTCATCATCATGACAGATGTTGGGACCCTCACAACTGCATCATCATCATCATCATCTTCATTGCGTTCAGCTTTGTCCTTGAAGCTGTGAACTGAGTCTGTCTGCTCACAGAGGTGATATTATGGCTCTCATTTTTATTTCTATGTTGATTTAAGTAGGTAATAGAGGAAACGTGTAAAACAATATCAAATTGACTTTAAATGGAAACAAACAAACAAACGATGTAAAACCGATGCTCTCAAACAAGCAGTCGTCCCAGCTGCTTGCTGGTGGAGAAGGATGTTCTCAGCTACAGCTGGACGTCTCATTGGCTGTCCCAATGATCGCCATGGTGACATTGCTTCAGACAGGCTGGGATGGGGTTTCTCTGTCATCCATGCAGCTTCCTGTTGATTTCAGGGCTCTTACCACTGGTAACTGGTAAGTTTCTCATTTCACTTAGAGCTGACTCAGGGACTAGTGCTCAGAGTACTGCAGCTGATACACACTTTATATATCTCCTGTTGATGTTTACAGGTTGACGGGGCGGAAGCAGCAGGTCTCTGACCACCCAAGCTGCTACTTCAAAGCAGGAGAAAAACAAACGTCCAGAGCAGAAGTCTGACAGAGATGCAAATACAATGACTTCCGGTCCGTTGTTCTTCTTCAAGGTTTGTGACCTAAAACAAACCTGGAATATCAAAGGGAGAATTTTCTGCCTCTGTCTGCGTCGGCGAGCTTCTTCCAACCTCGCCAGCTGTCGTTGAAGACTCTGCCAGACACCTAATGAAGATGGTTTTAAAACCTGGCAAGAGGCTTCGCGAGGATGAGGAGGATGAGGAGGACGAGGAGGACGAGGAGGACGAGGAGGACGAGGAGGATAAGGAGGATGAGGAGGACGAGGAGGGCGGGCGTTTCAGGTTATATTTAGGCTCTGCCTGACAGCTGAATTCCCTTTGCTCACTATTCTTTCTGACATCATGTATTGGTCGCTGCTGCAGACTGAAAGTCCAGCTGGCAATGGGGCAGCCCCCGCCTAAGCTGCCCCCACCTGAGCTGCCCCCCCCCCTGAGCTGCCCCCCCCCCTGAGCTGCCTCCCCCTGAGCTGCCTCCCCCTGAGCTGCCTTCCCCTGAGCTGCCTCCCCCTGAGCTGCCTCCCCCTGAGCTGCCTCCCCCTGAGCTGCCTCCCCCTGAGCTGCCTTCCCCTGAGCTGCCTCCACCACAGTCCAGCTGTCAGCAGCGGATCATCACCGGACCCCTGCAGGCCATCGTCGATACGATCTCCCAACTTTTCATTCCGCCTCAGAAGATCTATAACAATCAGATGTTACATCTCGAGTTCTTATCCCTGCGGAGCCGCTGCTATTGACCTCTCTTTTATTGTACAGCCTCTGTTTTGCCCCAGAATAGAATCCAATCCTACCCAAACCGCCTGGTTACAACCTGGCTACTGCCTGGTTACAGCCTGGTTCTCTGGGGGGGGCTGACAGGTTTTTCATCTTCTAATGCCGATCAATAGCTGCAGTCAGACGGGAGGAGTCTGAGGCACGAGCGTCGTTTCACTCAAACAAGGAGCCCTCAAACAGCGCTCTACAACGGCCAGCGTGCACTGATTGGAGTGCATGTATCCAGATAATGTATGAGCATGCACGCACACACACACACACACACACACGGTGGGAGGCTAGAACTGCTCGTCTGTACTGCGGCGCACATAGCCCTGACACTTTTTGTCACCGTCAATGAAATCCATTAATAATGAATATTAATGACACACACACACACACACTCACACACACTCACACACACTCACACACTCACACACACACACACACTCACACTCTCACACACTCACACTCACACACACGCACGCACAGGAGAAGCGCTATGACTATTTGGCTTTAAACTTAAGGATCTCACCAGTTCACCAGTGTTACATTTTATTTTTGCAGGAAATGAGTCTGATTTTTTGCTCAGGGGATGCTCACATGACGGGAAATCGTGTTTGTGGTGGATTTATTTGACTAAAGGTTTCTCAGAATTTATAAATATGAATTAAATTTGGCAGAAATCCGGTAATCAGTATAAAAATAATCACCAAGAAGTTAAGAGCAATAGAATAAACAGGACAGACACCAGCTGGCTGAAGGAGGAAAAGGTCCAATGAAATCCATCCACTCATCCATCCATCAGTCGATCCACGCACCCATCCACTCATCCATCCACCAGTCGATCCACCCACCCATCCACTCATCCATCCACCAGTCAATCCACCCACCCATCCACTTATCCATCCATCAGTCGATCCACTCATCCATCCATCAGTCAATCCACCCACCCATCCATTCATCCATCCATCAGTCGATCCACCCACCCATCCATTCATCCATCCATCAGTTGATCCACCCACCCATCCACTCATCCATCCACCAGTCAATCCACCCACCCATCCACTTATCCATCCATCAGTCGATCCACTCATCCATCCATCAGTCAATCCACCCACCCATCCATTCATCCATCCATCAGTCGATCCACCCACCCATCCACTCATCCATCCATCAGTCGATCCACCCACCCATCCATTCATCCATCCATCAGTCGATCCACTCATCCATCCATCAGTTGATCCACCCACCCATCCACTCATCCATCCACCAGTCGATCCACCCACCCATCCACTTATCCATCCATCAGTCGATCCACTCATCCATCCATCAGTCGATCCACTCATCCATCCACTCATCCATCCATCAGTCGATCCACCCACCCATCCACTCATCCATCCATCAGTTGATCCACCCACCCATCCACTCATCCATCCATCAGTCAATCCACTCATCCATCCACTCATCCATCCATCAGTCGATCCACCCACCCATCCACTCATCCATCCATCAGTTGATCCACCCACCCATCCACTCATCCATCCATCAGTTGATCCACCCACCCATCCACTCATCCATGCATCAGTCGATCCACTCATCCATCCACTCATCCATCCATCAGTCGATCCACCCACCCATCCATTCATCCATCCATCAGTCGATCCACCCACCCATCCATTCATCCATCCATCAGTTGATCCACCCACCCATCCACTCATCCATCCATCAGTCGATCCACCCACCCATCCACTCATCCATCCATCAGTCAATCCACCCACCCATCCATTCATCCATCCATCAGTCAATCCACCCACCCATCCATTCATCCATCCATTTTCTTGTCGATGAGACGACAGCATCTGCAGCCGCTTCCCGGGTCTGCTGGAGCCGATGCTCTCTGGGTTTGCTGCAGGCTAGAGGAGGGCTACACCCTGAACAAGGCGCCAGCTCATTGCAGGGCCACATGAAAGACCAACAGACACACACACACCAAGTCAGACCCGGGACCTTCTTGCTGTGAGGCAGCAACGCTTCCAACAAAAGTCACTCCATGGATTAAGAATTTGATGTCAAACCTTTGTCCCCGTGAAAATACTAATTTTAATTCAATTCAATTCAGTTCAGTTTTATTTATATAGCAGAAGGAAGTCATCCCAAGGCAGTTTACAGGATTAGCAGGGAAATACAGAACCCAACTGGACCCACAAGAGCAAGAACTTTGACAACGGAGGCTAGGAAAAATGTCCCTTTAACAGGCAGAAACCTTGGACAGAACCTAGGCTCATGGTGGAAGGACATCTGTCTGACCGGCTGGGTTGAGAGAGAGAGAGAGAAAGAGAGAGAGAGAATGGCAGGTCGGAGGAGAGTCAGAAACAAGGAGATGGCTAGGGAAGAGAGAGCAAGACAGAGCAGGAGCAGACAAAAACAAGATGTACAAGACTCATTTTAAAAAGCCTTTCACTCTAATAAGATTCTTCCTGCAGTGCAACAATCCAGCTGTTGGCAGGAGTTTTGTCTTTTTGCACAACAGGAGACGTTCTGCTCCGGCTGTCTCGCCATCACTATTTGGCCTTCGTCAAAGTTGCTTGTCTTCTTCCCGCTTGTCCGTGGTGAAAATGTCACGGCTGATCGGTGTCGACAGGCACGGTAGCACCGGTACGGCTTCCTCGGCCGATCAGCACATCAGTAATAATATCTATTAATAAAACCACGGGACTCGACAGGCTGCCTCCGAGTCTGACTTTCATTCATTCAGTCGTCTGACAGTTTCTTTATTCTTCCAAATTCCACAGGCCAATCGTCAGGATTAAAAACAAGTCATAAAAAGAAGGCAGGGAATGCTAAGCTGTGATTGGTTTAGATAAATGGACGTTCACAATGAACTGACTGAGAGCACAAAAGCTGCGCTCTGCATTATGTTTCTCGTCAAGTTTAATAGCCGGGACTTAATTTAACAAGAAATACCGTCAAGTGCAATCACATCCTTCAGTGGGCGTCCAGTCGTCAGCCTGCTCGCGCCAGATGTTTTCTTCCAAGACATCAGCTCCAATGAAAGGTGTGTTTGAGTGAAGACTTGCTGGAGGTGTGAGAGGGAAGGAGCTTCTCTGCGTTCATTGCTGCTTTCTCCTCGAGGCAGCGGAGCTGGAAGTAGCAGGTTCCTACCTGGGCCTGGTCTCAACACCTGGAGCTCTGCTGACGGCCTCCTTCACCATTGCTGTGGTTCAGTTTCACATTTACAGCCGACAACCTTTCCTGAGTTCTTAGGGTGCGTTCCCACCGCGCCAAGAGGACTCGGTTCCTTTGGGAGCAAATTCCTGCATCTATAATTTGTTGAAAGGTCTGCGTTCCCACTGTGATTTCTTCACGGAACGAACTTTCGGAGCAGCGCCGCGTGGCTGAAAAGGGCGCTCGTCGATTGGACAAAGTAGGAGGGGAAGTCCCGCCCTCTCCCATGTTTTTTTTTTTGAGTGCGCCGTTACGGCTGCTGCTCCTTTAGGGAGGGAATCTCATTTAGTTCTGGCCTAAATCATAAATGTTACACAACGCTAGTCGTTTTTAACAAACACAAAGTCTCTGGGATCCGTAAAGTCTCCGGATCAGTTCAGAACAACGGAATGAGAAACTATCGCTGCTGATCAGCTGATTCTCTGCGCTGGACTGTTAAAGCTCCGTGGAGCCGCAGGGAGAAGTCGCGTCAGTTACCGGTGATACGTAGCTGGTACTGAAAAAAATATTAAAGTATGATAACGCATATTTAGTTAATGAAATCTACACACAGCAGTGCATATTTCACCACTTTTATTTTTTTTGGAGCAGCTTGGAGTGCTCTGTACTTCCTCTTCCGGAGACGCACCGCGTAGAGCAGGGGTGGGCAAACCTTTTTACTTGCGGGCCACAATGGGTTCTAAAATTTGACAGAGGGGCCGGACCAAGAACAGATGGATGGAGTGTTTGTGTGAGCTAATATAAATGACACATGAAAGCTATTGCATTAAAGGATTTGGCCTTTTACAGGTAGCATTACAGGGAAAAAGACAAATGAATGAGGTTTAATTATAATACAATTTTATTTAATGATATAATTTGGACAAGCTCGGCGGGCCGGATTAAATAGCCCAACGGGCCGCATATGGCCCTCGGGCCTGGGTTTGCCCATGCCTGGCGTAGAGCGTCACTACGTCACTACGTACGTTGCTCCGTCCTTTGCTCCGCCGAAAGGGACCGAGACCCTCCTTTTCAGGAGGACTTTTTTGATCCTCTCCAGAGTCCGGATGCGCGTTCACACCGGCCCAAACGGAGCGGATGATGATGATGAATATATTTATTAGATAGAATGTTAGAGTACAAGTACAGTCACACAGTAGCATGTATTACAGTACAAATAAAGTCAAACATCCTGTCTAAGAGGAGCATTTCAAAAAAGCCCTTGCGGTCTTGTTTCCGTTGAAAGTCCTTCGTACATAAATCATCCGGATTATCGGAGTAAAGGAACTCTGGTCCGTTTTAAAGGGAGCAAATGGCGCAGTGGGAACGCACCCTTAAAGTCTTAGTTCCAGTCCATTGCCATCCATCCATCAGAGTCTGCGAGGTTGATTTATGAATAGGAGTTGGATGTCCAGTCAGAGTTCAAAAACCAGGTAACTGGTTTTTGAACTGGTTTTTGAAATTAGATCAGCCTTTGATGCTCGTTCCTCGACCTTTCAATCAGGCAGACAAATCCAAAGGGAACAGGCAATCAGGCAAAAAAGCTAAACAAAACAGGCAGGGCAGGTAGACATGCATCAAAATCCAGCAAGAGTGCTAGAGAGTAGGAACAAGTCACTCAGGATCTGGCAAGGGCGTGGTGTCAGAGCTGAGTATATGAAGATGATGATGAAGGAGCTGGGAGACAGGTGGTCACGGCGACACAGGTGATGAAGATGATCAGAAGACCTGGCTGGAGACAGATCTGTGGAGACAGGAGATGTTGAGCAGGACTAAACTGCCGCTGCGACACACCCTGAAGCCATTATTGATACTTCATTGACTCCTTTGAATCATGAAATCAGGTCCATTTGTAGTGTAATAATACAAATGATGTGCAGCAGGTTTCCCTTCTTCACAGGGAAATGAACAACGACGAAATTAGATCAGCCTTTGATGCTCGTTCCTCGACCTTCAGTTTGCCTTCAGGGAGAGGATTGTTGTTCAGAGATCAGTTTGAGGTGGACAAAAAAATATTTTTTTTGTCCACCTATGTTGCACGTATTAATTGCTTTAGTAATTTATTGTAATTTATGTAAGTTATTTATTGTCATCTCGCATCAGTGGTGTAATTTATTTTAGATTAATTGTTAGTTTGCACTGGCGGTGTAATAACATTTTATTTTTGTCTTTCTAATGTTACGTTGCATCAATTGCGTAATTTAATATTGGATTTATTTTTATTTGTATTGTTTTTTGTGGATGATTTATGTACGAAGGACGAAGAAATGCTCCTCTTAGACAGGATGTTTGACGTTATTTGTACTGTAATACATGCTACTGTGTGACTGTACTTGTACTGTAATACATGCTACTGTGTGACTGTACTTGTACTCTAACATTCTATCTAATAAATATATTCATCATCATCAGCAGCAGCTCTAGAAACAAAACGCGACTGTTATTCTGCTAACAAAGAGATCAATGTTTGTCTGGAAGTGGGTTCTCTCCTGGTTCTCCCCGTGTCTGCGTGGGTTCTCGCCGTGTCTGTGTGGGTTCTTTCCTGGTTCTCGCCTTGTCTGCGTGGGTTCTCTCCTGGTTCTCGCCGTGTCTGCGTGGGTTCTCGCCTGGTTCTCGCCGTGTCTGCGTGGGTTCTCTCCTGGTTCTCGCCGTGTCTGCGTGGGTTCTCTCCTGGTTCTCGCCGTGTCTGCGTGGGTTCTCTCCTGGTTCTCGCCGTGTCTGCGTGGGTTCTCTCCTGGTTCTCGCCGTGTCTGCGTGGGTTCTCTCCTGGTTCTCGCCGTGTCTGCGTGGGTTCTCTCCTGGTTCTCGCCGTGTCTGCGTGGGTTCTCTCCTGGTTCTCGCCGTGTCTGCGTGGGTTCTCTCCTGGTTCTCGCCGTGTCTGCGTGGGTTCTCTCCTGGTTCTCGCCGTGTCTGCGTGGGTTCTCTCCTGGTTCTCGCCGTGTCTGCGTGGGTTCTCTCCTGGTTCTCGGCATGTCTGCGTGGGTTCTCTCCTGGTTCTCGCCGTGTCTGCGTGGGTTCTGTCCTGGTTCTCACCGTGTCTGCGTGGGTTCTCTCCTGGTTCTCGCCGTGTCTGCGTGGGTTCTCTCCTGGTTCTCGGCATGTCTGCGTGGGTTTTCTCCTGGTTCTCGCCGTGTCTGCGTGGGTTCTCTCCTGGTTCTCGCCGTGTCTGCGTGGGTTCTGTCCTGGTTCTCGCCGTGTCTGTGTGGGTTCTCTCCTGGTTCTCGCCGTGTCTGCGTGGGTTCTCTCCTGGTTCTCCAGCCACCCCGTAACCCGTGCACAGCTCCGGGATAGTGACTCTTCTGATGAACATTTATCAGTAAAACATCAAGTCACGTTTGCACCGTCTCTGTCCTCTGTTCCTTGGGGTCCCCTCGCATCGGTCCATAACACAGACACCCGACAATGGTTAATCAGGTGATATTAGGAAAGTAAAAGAAATTAGGTGATATTGGAACATTTCTCACACCGGTTGGGAAACACTGGATTAGACCAACCGATGGCAGGAGAGTCAAAGACCTCACCGCAGCTCCGCAGTGAAATGAGATCTAAACCTTCATGGCAATCAATGTAATAGTTGGCAATAAATTATAGTCAGGACAACAGCGGATTGACTGACAGACTGAAAGTCTGGCCATTAGCGAAATCTAGCACGCTAGCATGGACTAGGGGAGCTGGGAAAGGTGATGGGCATGGGAACAGTGCCCAGCCCGCTGGTGCTGCGTGACTGGCTTCAGCTCGCCATCAACATAAAGCACGACTGTGCAGCAGCAATAAAACATGACAGAAGTCTTATTGTCGAGTGACATGTTAACAGCAAGTGCATCAATTTAATCTAGAAATCAATGGTGGATGATTACATTCGTATCAGAAGTGGCATGCATAGATTTAAGGCCCGTTTTACATTCAGAATTTGTGGACGATGCTCAAATGTCTTGCTGTCAGAGGTTTGTTCACAATCAGGTGATTTTGCTACCTTGTGGTGTCAAGAACATCCAGCTGTAACCAAACCCCGTGAGATGATGTGCAGCACAACGGAGCCATAAGACCCTCATATATCAGGCCAACCCCAGGTCTGGGTGTAGGGTTCTGCATTACTGCTCTGTGGACGAGGGTCTTGAAGGGACAGGAAGCTTCTGCTGTTGACCTGAGAATGCTGCTGTTTAACGACCTGCACGACGTCAACCTGCTGGAACGGCAAAACCCATCCAGGCACGGGGAGAACGTACAACCCCCCCATAGAAAGGAATCAAACCCGGAAGCGTCTTGCTGTGAAGCAACATCGCCAACCACTGCACCACCGTCACCTTTATTTATCTAATTGCAAATATCTAAAGGCCCGCACCAGTGGGTTTGGTTCTAAGGCTGAGGCGTGGATGTCACAGCGGAGCACAAACAGCTCGATGAGCGCATGGAGCAGAGGTGGAAGTGGTTTCATAACACAGGGCTGCAGATTGAAATGTAAGCTGGAGCCCCGTCACGCTGTGCAAACATACCGGAGATCAATATTGAATTTAAAGTAGAAGGAGGATCACTCGGTAAAGCACAAAGTTGTTAATAATGGGTGGATCACAGGAAGCAGAGACACAGGAGAGACGGTTCAAGCTGCTTTACTGAAGCAAGAAAACAAGTCTAAACAACCGAGGAAGGGGCCGGCTGGAGTCCCAGCACAATGAGAATGAACAAAATATAGAACAAAACGCACAAATGCAGGCTGGGGGTGCTAAAATATACAGAAAAACCTGAATGCACCACCAGAACAAAAACTGAGTCAAACTATCTGTAACTGGTGGGAATGAGGGTCAGGTGATGAATGAATGAGGGTCAGGTGATGACTGAATGAGGGTCAGGTGATGACTGAATGAGGGTCAGGTGATGACTGAATGAGGGTCAGGTGATGACTGAATGAGGGTCAGGTGATGACTGAATGAGGGACAGGTGATGACTGAATGAGGGTCAGGTGATGACTGAATGAGGGTCAGGTGATGAATGAATGAGGGTCAGGTGATGACTGAATGAGGGTCAGGTGATGACTGAATGAGGGTCAGGTGATGACTGAATGAGGGACAGGTGATGAATGAATGAGGGCCAGGTGATGACTGAATGAGGGTCAGGTGATGACTGAATGAGGGTCAGGTGATGACTGAATGAGGGTCAGGTGATGACTGAATGAGGGTCAGGTGATGACTGAATGAGGGTCAGGTGATGACTGAATGAGGGTCAGGTGATGACTGAATGAGGGACAGGTGATAACTGAATGAGGGTCAGGTGATGACTGAATGAGGGTCAGGTGATGACTGAATGAGGGACAGGTGATGAATGAATGAGGGTCAGGTGATGACTGAATGAGGGTCAGGTGATGACTGAATGAGGGACAGGTGATGACTGAATGAGGGACAGGTGATGAATGAATGAGGGTCAGGTGAGTAGAGGCCTGTCCCACCCATCCACCAGCTGCAGCATCAGGTGTAGAGGGACATGGGACAGGTTGTGTTCGTCCACAGCACTTCCAAAGACGTCTTCCACCTTTTAAAGTAAGTCTTCCCTATTTCAGAAGATCTAACATCCACATTGTTCCTTCGACACAAACCGTAGAGACAGAAGTCAAACCAGTTCTATTTTAGATGTCAGAATATGAGAAGTCTTTCCTGAGACTTAACGGGACACTGTCTCTGATGATGTCCCTCTGTCTCCGCTGCGTCCAGCGTTCAGGAAGGCAGGCCATCCCTCTTTCACCACTCCCGTCTGAGTTCACCATGCGCTGTGGGAGCATCAAGCTGGTTTCAGGATATCTGCTGAATGCCAAGCATCTCTCTGGTACGCCAGCCTTGTGTGACCTCCAGGCTCCCATCGATCATCGAGTGCCCCCCCCCCCCCCCGGAGCCGCCGAACACAGGTCGACGCTGGTGAGCTGGTGTGATAAATCAGCCAGATGGAGTGACCTGGAGAAATGGGCCGTGGTGCTGATGGTGGATGGCGAGGGCCGGCGGCTGAACTACATCTCCGGGGCATGTGGGGTATTCGAGATGCGGAGACGGCGTCCCGGGCTATAAAGGACCCTGATCAGAGACGTGCTGCTTTCTTTCTTTCTCGCTCGCTCTCTCTCCAGAGAAAATGATCGTCTCCTTTCTTTCTTCACACAATTTCAAGTCGTGCAAAGAAACATTGATTAATTCCTCATCATGAGGGTTTTAAGACCGTAAAATCAATGGGAAGTTGTTAAAGTACGACGGTGAGGTCATGATCACGCTTAAACTGCGGCGGCGAAGCCGCTGGCGTTGTCTAAATTGTGTAAATTCTGTCTCTGCCCCTCAACATCCAAAAAAAGGGCGACGTGTGACGACGGCCAGGAGGAGGCGGTGAAGGGGCGTGGCTTGTTTATTGGCTTCACGGTGGCGTCTCGTTTGCCAAACTGCTGCGAGGCTCACGATGAAACCTGTCTCTGACGTTCGTCTCCACATATTCTAGATTTGTGGTGTGGGGGGGGGGGTTGCGTCGCTCTTCTTCTGTGTATTTATCGACTTGTCTGAAACTACGCCAGGCGCCTCAAGTGAATGATATAAGAAAGACATCGTCATGGTAACACTGGCAGATATAATTGGACTGTGAGTTGTATCGAGAGAACTCGCTTTGGGGATCAGACCTGGCAACGTGTGGTAGAAATCCATGTTGTCCAAATGGAGTGAAAAGTCAACCCGGTGTGAGACGTGGGACACGCCCAGCTTCAATGAGTGTCGCGTGTGAGACGTGGGACACGCCCAGCTTCAATTAGTGTCGCGTGTGAGACGTGGGACACGCCCAGCTTCAATGAGTGTCGAGTGTGAGACGTGGGACACGTCCAGGTTCAATTAGTGTCGAGTGTGAGACGTGGGACACGCCCAGCTTCAATGAGTGTCGCGTGTGAGACGTGGGACACGTGGGACACGTCCAGCTTCAATTAGTGTCGAGTGTGAGACATGGGACACGCCCAGCTTCAATGAGTGTCGCGTGTGAGACGTGGGACACGTCCAGCTTCAATTAGTGTCGAGTGTGAGACGTGGGACACGTCCAGGTTCAATTAGTGTCGAGTGTGAGACATGGGACAC
Organism: Brachionichthys hirsutus; assembly: GCF_040956055.1. Classification (NCBI taxonomy): domain Eukaryota; kingdom Metazoa; phylum Chordata; class Actinopteri; order Lophiiformes; family Brachionichthyidae; genus Brachionichthys; species Brachionichthys hirsutus. The sequence goes on from NC_090910.1 coordinate 1,397,602, forward strand.
GCCCAGCTTCAATGAGTGTCGCGTGTGAGACGTGGGACACGCCCAGCTTCAATGAGTGTCGCGTGTGAGACGTGGGACACGCCCAGCTTCAATGAGTGTCGCGTGTGAGACGTGGGACACGTCCAGCTTCAATTAGTGTCGAGTGTGAGACATGGGACACGCCCAGCTTCAATGAGTGTCGCGTGTGAGACGTGGGACACGCCCAGCTTCAATGAGTGTCGCGTGTGAGACGTGGGACACGCCCAGCTTCAATGAGTGTCGCGTGTGAGACGTGGGACACGTCCAGCTTCAATGATGATGAATATATTTATTAGATAGAATGTTAGAGTACAAGTACAGTCAAACAGTAGCATGTATTGCAGTACAAGTACAGTCAAACAGTAGCATGTATTGCAGTACAAGTACAGTCAAACAGTAGCATGTATTACAGTACAAGTACAGTCAAACAGTAGCATGTATTACAGTACAAGTACAGCCAGTGTGTCATGCTCGTCCCATCTGTCCCCTGTGCTCCTACATTGTCCTCTTGTTTTTGGCTCAGTCGGTGTCGGTTGGGAAATGTTGGGAAAGTAAAAGAACAGATGATCACATTTTGGTGACGATCCAGAAGAGATCCTGGATTCTGGATCACTTTGAAATCTTCGGTAACATTGCAGTTAATGGAGCTTCAAAATTAGTTCCTAAATATCTCCGTTGTTTATGGAATTTGAAACAGTCATGTTGGGTAGGGGTCTCTATCTCACAACCTGGATCGGATCCAGGTTGTGGATACTGTTGCAATACAAAATAATCTGGATTTTCCCATTCACTTATAATGATGGTTTTTTTTTTATATAAAATAATATATTTTAAAATCAGCATTAAATTCACTAACCAAAAATAATAAAAGGGCCCGATATGAACCATCATGAAACACGTCTTCTGGTTCTGATACAGAATGAGGTCAGGAACAAATATTACATTTTAACATTAAAAACAATTTATGGATTCAAGAATCAGTTAAAAATAAACATCAACTCTGATTCACTTTGACGTTTCATGGTTGGTGTATAAAGATACCAAGAACAATCTAGAACCTTCTGGTGCTGATCCAGATCACCGTGTGGGTCCAGTTAGGAGGGGGACGGGCTGCTTGGAGGAGGTCTGTGCTCTCTGAGTGCTTTTCTAGTGGCCCTTGGACTTTCCTCTTCTCCTCTCCTGCTCTCGTCATTGTTCATTATCATGTGTGCATTTTAGCGGCAATTAGTCAGTGATTTGTCCGGAGATATTGTAAGTCAAGCAGCAACTCGCGGTCGCTTTCTCCAGAAGCCTCCCGCTGCCTTCAGCGCCGCAGGATCAGGACGCTCCTCGGCTCTGATGAGCGTTCAGCGAGTGAAGCGGCGCATTTGAAAGGGCCGCTTTTAATTGTCTCTTGTGATTCCAGCTTCAGATCAAATACTAGATGAGATCTCTTCCTATGCAGCATGCCCCCCCGTCGTCTTCATTTCACCCCTGATGCACGTCACCATGGCAACGGCAAGTTCCCCAAGTTGCCTCGGTGCCGTCATTGGAGAGCAACAAGCGTTACAGTTCCTGAACCGCAGCCACACAAGGACAGGCAAACGCAATGCTCTACCTGGAAAAATCCTCGAATGAATGAAAAGGACAATCGGACCACCAGTGAGACGCTAAAAAAGAGGCACTTTTTTAAGTCTTTGACTCGCATGGGTAACGTTCCTAGTTGAGTGTACAGCGTATTACGAGTGTGAGAGTCCTTTCTTCTAACTAGTCAGATTAATGTTTAGGTGACTATCCAGTTTTGTATTGCACTTGTTTTTATCCGTTTTGTCTGGATCACCATCCGTTAAAAAAAGAGCTGCTCAAGAATCGTGCTCAGACATTGGTGCACGTCGTGAAGGGTGTGCTGGTGTGGCATGGACACTCAACAGGAGGCAAGCGGCTCTAGTGCCGAACCGATGCTGAAAGCAAAGACCGTTTCCACACCGTGGCAGACGGAGACGGATACAGTACTGCATGTACTCATGACTGAACCAACGAGGAAGAGCTGCCATGTTTAAAGGGGACATATTAGGAAAAACTCACTTTCCCCATGTTTCTACACCATTATGGTGAGTTTGGGTCCTGATCAACCCCAAAACAGATAAATAAACCATCCAGTCAATCCTCCGTAGTTTGGTAGGTCTGGAATCACCTCCTGAAACACGTCTGGAAGAAATCGCTCTCCTTCTGACGTCAGGAGGGGAGAACGTGCACACGTTTGAGACAGAAATGAGGGACGCTGTCCTGCAGCATCTGTTTGAGACAGAAATAACGGACGCTGTCCTGCAGCATCTGTTTGAGACAGAAATGAGGGACGCTGTCCTGCAGCATCTGTTTGAGACAGAAATGAGGGACGCTGTCCTGCAGCATCTGTTTGAGACAGAAATGAGGGACGCTGTCCTGCAGCATGTGTTTGAGACAGAAATAACGGACGCTGTCCTGCAGCATCTGTTTGAGACAGAAATGAGGGACGCTGTCCTGCAGCATCTGTTTGAGACAGAAATGAGGGACGCTGTCCTGCAGCATCTGTTTGCTATTTTGACCAAAGACTGGCTCAGATATTTCATAGAAGTGTCTGAGAACTGCGTTAACTTGTGGAAACGAGTCGAATATGTCTCCTTTAAAGCAAAGATGGGCAGCAGCGGGGCAACAACGATGGATCGTCGTGTCTGACTGGGCATGCCGGTCATTCTAAACAATCTGCTCCAGTTTCTCTCATACCGAAACAGGGCGGGTGCAATAAATGAAATGAGCTGCGTTGGGTGAGCTCTGTCCAGCAGGGCCCATCACTGCCATAACTGGGCAATTTAGACACATTAAATTAGAATAGATTGCATCATTAACTACTGCAGTTTCACTACATTTAAGATTAATAATCAAAAGAAGCCATAAACTACTTTATAACAATTATGCACAGCACACTGCTTTTTGGAAAAGAAGAGAATGTCCTGCCAAAAGTAATATTATTCCAGTTCTCCATCCCGTCTTTCCTCGAGAAAAGGTCTCGGTGTTTGATCTCTGAAATACTTTATCAAATCAGTTCAATCTCGGTTGGTTTATCCGCTCTTTAAATGTCAGCCGCGTGTGATTTCATATCTGGGAATATATATGGGGAATGATAGAAAGAGAATATAAGACATTTCTGCCTTAATAGTGGACTGCATTATTTATTCTTTCATATTCAGGACAGCATGAAAAGACCAGAGCAGGAAATGCCAGCGGTGTTTTGTCCTCCAGAACAACACAACTTTTAAACGGGGACAAGATGTTTCACTTTATTCTCATTATCTTTATTATTCAGACATGTTTTATCATATTTCCATTTAATTTTTTACAATAGAGTAGAAGCAGTAGAAAGTTTGATTGTGTCTCCGTGGACAGGATACAACTTCAAAGACCCTGTTAGACCCTGATAGAAGATAAATGTGACGCCGTTCACACTCGATGAGCATTGTTCACTGAGCTGCATGTACCAGAGGAACGTGGTCCTGGGACGTAGCGCCGTTAATCAGAGACAAGATTTTTGGGCAGAATGTCTGCTTTTGTCAACAAAAGTGCTCTCCGGACGCTTGCTGGATCCCTCGTTCAGCCCCTTTTTGACTATGCTAGCACCTCCTGGTATTCCAACATCAAAATGTCCCTGAAAACCAGGCTCCAAACCTCCCAAAATAAACTAATTCGGCTACTCCTCAATCTGGGGCCCATGACCCACCTTCTTCCTGGACATTTTGCTAGCCTAAAATGGCTCAGGGTAGAAGACAGGGTTAAACAGCTCAAAATGGGATTGGCATTTAAAATAGTCAATGCAGCTCTGCCCTCAGTCCCCTCAATCCCTGCATACCTGACGGAACACCTCCACAGATTTAGTGACACCCACAGCCACAACACTAGAGAGAGCTCAAACAACAACCTGATTACCCCCTCCTCCAGGACTAACATGGGTAAATCATCTTTTTACAATACTGCCCCCCAAGGGTGGAACGGTTTGACTCCTGCCCTCAAAACATGCACCTCTTTGGCCTCCTTCAAAACGGCCCTAAAAATACACCTTTCAGGGGGGCAGAAACGGAGATAGTCATCACGACTCTCTCCGGATCAACACCCCCCCCCCCTTTTTTTGTCCACCTACGTTGCACATATTAAGTGTCTTTGTAATTTATGTAATTTTTTGTCATTCATTGTCATTTTACATCTGTGGTGTGATTTATTGTAAATTTATTGTTAGTTTGCATCTGTGGTGTAAAATTATTTTTATTTTTCTAATGTTATTTTGCATAAATTGAGTAATTTAATATTGGTTTTATTTTTATTTGTATTGCGAAAATTGTATTGTTAAATGTCGATGATTTATGTACGAAGGACTTTCAACGGAAACAAGACCGCAAGGGCTTTTTAGAAATGCTCCTCTTAGACAGGATGTTTGACTTTATTTGTACTGTAATACATGCTACTGTGTGACTGTACTTGTATGCTAACACTCTATCTAATAAATATATTCATAATCATCATCAGTCCAACTCACTCAGAGGAACGTGGAGTGTAGGACATCGAGTGTGCGATGACATTTTGAGACTGAACACACACAGAACGGTGTTAGTTCTAGCAAAGTATGCTAAAGACATTTTGTCCTGCTATAAACCAGGTAACAGAGGGGAGTTACAACTTCTATCACTGCATAGAAAAACATGGAAACGCATGAAGGAGGCTTTCCTGTCGACGGCGGTAAGTTGTGTGTGTCTTACACAACACTGAGTTATAGATGTGCACTATTACATATAACAATCAACCAAGGCACTTGGTAGTTCAGTGAACATGTTTAAATACTGCAAAAAAACACACATTATAAACAGATTATTTAACAAATTATTTTATCAAAGAAGTAAGTGTTGGCACTCTGGGCTTGCGTTTATTGTAAAGGTTGCTGACCCCTGATTTAGATTGAATGCCCACTGCGTCTCTATCTGGACAGTCATGCTAGCATGCTACCACATCCTCCTCCCAAATAACTGCTGCAGTTACACCATCAAAGTTTGGTGAACATGTGATCATTAAAGAGTTTAATACTGATACATAACTTCTATCAAGTTCAATATATCTTTTTAGGTAACAAGTTAATATTCTGCAGATCTTTCAAGGTAAGAAACCTTTTCAATCTCAGGCCAGGTGATAAATGTGTTCAATGTTGTCAGCTCAGCCAAAGCAAGAAAGATATTAGACCTTAATTATAAAGGAGCGTTCATAAAAGTGAACCCGCTGCCATGTCAAACTGTCCCGGTGACATCCATGACTTGATTTGTCCCATTCCTCCATGTTTCCCACTGCGTCTCTCGCAGCTTCGCTTTGCCGATAGATCCACCTTGTGCAGGCCTCCAAGTCTGCAACACATATCACTTCTGACTGGGGAATCAATAAGTAAATTACTTTCATGAAACGACACCACCAGAAGCGATGAGGGCTCCGCGGCGGCCTCGAGCCAACCACTTAACATTTTTAATCTCGCAGGAGTCCTGAATGGATCAGCCATTTGGGGAAGAAGTGGAAGGAAATCAGACACCCGGATGTTTTTTAATTAGAGGCAGGAGCCAAACGAGCTTTGTCAGCTGGACCGGCCGTCAACATTAGTCAGCAGCAGTGAATGTGTCTGGAGGCTGGAAAACACAACATGGAAACGCACAGATAAGTCAAAATGAAAAAACCCCAGAAGAATCCTGGACTTTTGGCTGTAAATAACGCACACACACACACACACTAAAACAGGCTGCAGTAATGCTCCAGCTTTATTGCAAGTCTTTATCCATCGTAACGATGTTCATAATTACGTGACGTGCATCCATACAGAACGTGAGTTATCTGCAGCACCAACACAGCTGCCACAATTGGTACCGACTCAGGATGGCAATGCCCAGCGAGCAAAAGGAAACATGAATCAGACATCTGAGAAAGTCTTGACATTTGATCTTTGACTATGACATGGCTTGATGCTCTTCATTTACAGGTACCCCTAACATCTTGACTATCAGCATTCTGTTTCCCGTCACCATTGCATGATCTATTTCATTTGTCTTCTGGGCGACGAGACATCCAGAGTCACCGATCCCAAACCCGGGTGGTGGGTTAGCCGATCCCAGCTGGCTATGGGTGAGAGGTGGTCTTCTCACGCTCACACCTAGAGACAACTCATCTAAATTGCCTGTTGTTGGAGGAAGCAGGAAGTCGGAGAACCCAAGCACACTCTGCACAGGAATGCCCCAGGTGGACTCAAACCCGGGACCTTCTTGCTGAGCCACCGTGCTGCCCTATTTAATTAGTATTTACTTATTTACTGACAAACAGATGCATTGGAGTATCTGTCTCCCAAAACTATCCAAGGACATGTCTCTCTGACCTTTAACACACATGAACTCACACACCCCTCAATGGCTCATCTGCTCTCGGAAATCTTCCTACTGCGCCCCCCCCCCCCCCCCCGCCCCTCCCCTCCCGCCCCTCCCCTCCCCCAACGGACAATTCTCCAGAGTTGCCTGGTTCCTGCTTCTCATTGAAAAAGTCCCTTAATTACTTCCTTGTGTGAGACTGAAAATGTTACATCACGGTAAAATGTTCACCCCACAATGGGGTATCAACGTTGTGACGTTTGGTGCACGATGAGCTCATAATATCAGAGCGTTGACAACAAGCTCTTTCCCAGGACTACTGCTATAAATCAGCATAATCGAATTCATTTATAACACAGAGGTGCAGCATCAAATGAGAAAAGGGAGCACAAGGAACTACAACACTTGAGTCTGCATATATATCTACGCGCTTCCTGTCCTCTGTCCTCCTGTCTCTCCTCTTACCCCCGAGTGAGGAATTGTACAGAATGATATGGCCTGAGGGGAAAATAGTTTTTTAGTCCATTATTCCTGCTCTTGGGAAGGAGCGGCCTTTGACTGAACTGGCTCCTCTGGTTGCTGATGACGGTCTGCAGACGGTGACTGGCATCGTCCATAATGTCCACCCCAGAGTCCAGCGTCTTACCAAGCACAGAGCCAGCTTTTCCAGCCTGACATGTCCTTTTGTGATGTGCTGCCCACGGTGTAAGAGAGGACACTGGTTACCACAGACTGCTAAAGCAGGGGTCCCCAACCACCGGGCCGCGGCCCGGTACTGGTCCGGAAAGAAAGAACAACTAATGTACACAACGATTATTAGCGTCTAAAAGGTGTTTTATTTTGAAAAACGACCAGATTTTCTCCAACGTAACAATCGCGTCTTGATACGTTGCTAAAAAAAACAGCCGTGAACTCGTGAAAATTAATAAAAAGAAACAAAAGTCTTTGGAGAGCTTCTTTGCTGAGGAAAAAAGTCCAACTGAGGAGGAAGAAGAGGAGGAAGAAGAGGAGGTGATGACCTCCAAGAAGAGAAACCAGGACTAAGACTTAAAACTCGGGTATTAACAGCTGATTCGCTCCGTTAATGAGCAATGAAGGATTCAAAACTGCTTCAGCACATTGAGACCAGAACCCGGATTAAAAAACAAGAACCCAGATTAAAAGACAAGAATGTGGAATTTATGAAACAAAAAACCATGAAGGACAGAAGTAATTATTGGGACCACAATTTAGGGTGAGTAGATATTGTGTAACTATTAATTATTTATTTAATAGTTATTGCAAGTGCATAATATAAGGTTTATTGGTAAGATTATATTATAATCATATATATATAATTTCACGGCATGAAACCGGTCCGTGGCAGGAGAAAGGTTGGGGACCGCTGTGCTAAAGCATGACTAGTACAGCCTGCTCTGTCCATTCCTGTACCGGTGTTTGGTGTGGGTTGTCCAGCCCAATCTACTGTTTAGCCATAGCCCAAGTTACTTATCAGAATCCACAGCCTCCACCTCAACTCCCTCAATCAGAACTTGTCACGGTTTGGGTCTGGACTTCCCAAAGCCAATGACCAGCTCCTTTGTCTTGGAGGTGTTGCGTTGTATGCGGTTCCTGTGGCATGCAGCAAAGTCTCATGCTGGGCCCCTGTCGTCCCTGATGCACCCAACGATGGCTGTGTCACCAGCAAACTTCTAGATGTGGTACAGCTCGGAGTTGCAGCCGTTCGAGGTGTGCAGAGTGAAGAGTACAGAGGCCAGCACCAAGCCCTGGGGTGCTCCGGTGATGTCCCTCAGCCGGGTGTACTCTGGCCTGTCTGTGAGGTAGCTGCTGATCCAGGTGACCAGGCATGGGCTCCACTCACATCCTGGTCAGTTTCTCTCGAAGCATAAGGGCTTGGATGTGTGAGGATGGTGTTGAAGGCACTCGAGAAATCCAGGGAGAGAAAGTACACATTTCTGCATGGGAGATCCGCCTGAGCTCTCTGGGTACAAATGTAATCAGAATAATTTATTTAGAGTCCTAAAATAAACATGATTTGAGGCTTTTCGTATTGTTTGGCCACACAGTCAAGCTGTGAACTCATCATTCTGTGTGAAGTGAGGATGCTCCGGGGTTGGCATCTGGAGACAGCACAGAATGATACGAGTCATGCTGTGGAGTCAAGATTCCTTTATTGTCAATTTTCCTATACCTTTGGGAATACAGGCAAAATCACAAAAACATCTCTCTCTCTCTCTCTCTCTCTCTCACACACACACACACACACACACAGAAAACAACTATGTACAGCAAAAACGAAAATAAAGAAATAGAGATCAGTGCAATTTTTTTTAAAGTGTTATGCAGGATATGCAGGTGAACAGGATATTAAGGTAGACCCTGTTGTCTCTTTTTTGGCCGGGGGTGAGGGGCAGCTGAGGTCGAGTCCGTAGTTAAACGGTGGGTTATAGTCCCTGTGTATGTGGGATGGGGTGGGCATGGTCAGGTAGTATTTGTAGTGTTTGGTGTGGGACCGAGTTTAGCATTCTGACAGCCGGGTGCCGGTGACCTCTCCTGAAGTCGACAACAATCTCCTTTGTCTTTTCCACTTTCAGGATGCACCACTGCACCAGAAGACTCACCTCGGTTCTGTAATGGGTTTCATCATTGTTGGTGATGAGGCCCATTACGGCTGGGGCAGTCATGGGTCAGCAAGGTGAAGTGCAGTGGGCTCAGTACGCACCCTTGTGGGGCTCCTGTACTCAGCGTGATGGTCTTCGAGCTTTTGCTGCCGGAAGTATGTTTTGTGGCCTCCCCGTGAGAAAGTCCAGCACCCAGTTGCAGAAGGTTTTAAGTCTAAGGCGGCTAAGTTTTGGTAACAGTTTTGGGGGAATGATTGGGTTAAATGCTGAATTGAAATCTAAGAACAGCATTCGAACATGTGTGTTTCTGTAGGTAAGAAGAACCGTTTTGTGCCTTACATTATGTTGTTCTATTTTTATTTTCGACTTGGCAAATGGGATTGGCATTTAAAATAGTAAATGCAACTTAATCCCCTCAATCCCTGCATACCTGAATAAACACCTCCAAAGATTTTGTGACGCCCACAGCCACAACACTAGAGGGAGCTCAAACAACAACCTGATTACCCCCTCCTATAGGACTAACATGGGTAAATCATCTTTTTATAATACTGCCCCCCAAGGGTGGAACTGTTTGACTCCTGCCCTCAAAACATGCACCTCTTTGGCCTCCTTCAAAACGGCCCTAAAAATACACCTTTCAGGGGGACAGAAACGGGGATAATCATCACGACTCTCTCCGGATCAATCCCCCCCGCCTTTTTTTGTCCACCTACATTGTACTTATTATGTGTTTTTTTAATTTATTGTTATTTTGCATGAATGGAGTAATTTATTTTATTTTATTGGTATACCGCAATGCTCCTCTTAGACAGGGTGTTTGACTGTACTTGTACTGCTCTAACATTCTATCTAATATTCACTTAAATTTTAGTCATTTTTTTCTATTGTTTATTTGCTATGAAAGCTCATTGTTGCACCGAGGGTCTGAGAGAAATGGAATTCCAATGCTCTGTGTGTGTCTGGTACGTGCTGTAGAATTAGCTCAGGGACATGTTAAAGATATCCGAGAAGACTTCCTTGAGCTCCTCAGCCTGGGATGTTGTCTGGTCCGGCTGCCTTGTGTGGGTTGGTACTTGATAGTACCCTCTTCATGTCGGCGGGGGCCAGACATGTCCTACTATCATGGTTGTTTCAAAGCGGCCCTAATGCTCATTGAGGCTGTTCAGTAAAGTGATGTGCCACTGTCAGGCTTGTGGTGGAGAATTTTAGTCGGTTAGGCTCTGTATTCCGCGCCAGAGCGATTGGGCATCTCTAGTGTTGCTAAAGTGTCTGGATATTTTCTCACAGTATTGTCTTTTGACCGCCCCGATTCCACGGGACACGTTAGCTCTAGCTAGACTTGCTGTGTCACCAGCCCTGAAGGCTGCGTTCCGAGCCTGTAAGAGCATGTGAACCTCACCGGTCAGCCATGGCTTGTGGTTAGCACGGATAAGTTATGGTATTTGCATGAGTAACGGCATCTATACATTTTGCAGCGTAGGTTGTGACAGTCGCCGTGTACACCTCTACGTTGGTGTGGTTGTCATGGGGAGCTGCTTGCTTGAAAATATGTTTTAAAGCAGTTTTTGAGTACAAAGGTGGCCAGACCTCCCTCGGCACTTGGTAATAATAAACTCCACCACGTTAGAACAATGTTTAGGTATGACAGCAGCACCAAGCGCCGCTGACGTAAATACACACTTCGTCACCGCGAGTTTCACCTCCTGCCGTGAGACTCCTGTCGCCATCGTAGCATGTTAGCCCAGCTAGCTGGATCGCCAGAGTCCGCGACATTGTCGTTAAGCCAGTTTTCAGAAATAAGAACACAGCAATCCCTTCGTTTGTGCGAAGGGAGATGATGGAGCAGTGCCTACATGTTATGTATTTGGGTCACGCTTCCTGGAATGGCTGGGTGGTCCCATCCTGGAAGAAGGGACCTCCCTGCAGCAGGTGCAGATGCAGCTGGACATATTTCTTTCTTTGCCTCCATCTTTCAACTCCACCAGTTCATTTCATTCTGGATAAATCTTGCTGTTCAGATCAACTTGTGCTGCTTCCTGCTCTGTCGGAGACATCCCTGCAGATTCGTTGGGGACAGCCCCCTCAACCGATTCACCACACAGGGACATGGTCATCTGAGATGTCTCTGAGCCTGTGTGCTGAACATGGTGCTTCCGTTCACGTGTTCTAATGTCTCAGTATCAGGAACATGCTCCTGTCAGCAATCCTGTTTCTAATCCCACTGTGGAAGATTGTATGAGTTGCATCATCTTCTTCTTCCTCTTCCGGCTTGTCCCCGTCAGGGGTCGCCACAGCAAACCGACCTTCTAGTCGATTGCATGCTTGATTCTTGTTTCCGGGCGTGGGACCGGCTCGAGTAGTGCTACCCGTGCGACCTATGAGGCTGCATTGCGTGAGCGTTTGCATATTTAATGAGGCACTGAAGCCCCTGAAGGTCTGATCCGAGAATGTTTCATGTTCAGCAAGGTAGAAATACATCACGGCAGTTCTATCTGCTTCGTGGTCCTCGTGAAGCCTCGGGGACACTGTTGCCTTCTGCAGCTTTGTTCTTTACACCAAAGCACTGGGGAGCTCATTCATTAAACTGTAATGAGGAGAACGATGCTCAGCATCTGGCTTGTGAAATGGTCACATGACATCAAAGTGAATACTTATTAGGATCTGGATCGGCAATATGAATGGAGGGGAAAAAGAAATGTTGGCGCCACCTCTAAAAGAATGACTTGGCAGTGTAGATAGCAAATACAACGAGAGACAAAACAGAACAAAACTAAACATCTGGCACAGCCACAAACCTTTAGGATGGGGAGTGGCCAAACAGATGTGTCTCATGAGCCACGTCCAACCTGACATGTTGTTTCCATGTTTCACATGGGAAATGCAAAGGTTCTGTGTAATTCTTTGAAATGCCCACACACACATGTTGCATGAAATGTCATTTAGCTTGCTGAAGCTAGTATCTGTATACCACAAAACAGATATATGAAAAGCCTATAAGAGTAATCTGAAAAATCGTTCTAACTACATAGAAGCAAAAATCCACGACTGTGTTTAAGTGATTTATGAGGCAGTGGGTACGTCTGTGTAAATAAGGCTCATGTCTGACCGCATGCAGCTGCAACATGCCATAAGGGATTATTTGCCTATATTTAGTGCCTCACGCCCACATGGACACCCTCGACATGCCCCTGTGGGCTCATCAGGAGGACAGCTGTTTGCTCCAGACTGTTTCACTGGACTGTGGAAGTTACCTTTTCCACAGAAGGTGAGAACACAAAAGCACAACACACATGGAATGTTCAAAATAAGTTAAATGTAACCGGCAGACTTCAGGAACTGGGTAATTAAACAAACTGTCAGTCAGGGACACTCAGACAGAATCCAAAGGGCGACAGCAGAGGGCAGAATCCGAGTATCAGTCCAGACAGGCAGACCAGAGGAACAGGCAAGAGGGCAGGATCCTGGGCACGAGCAAGGTCATACACAAAGACAATATAGAAGTTAACGCGTTGCTGGAAGGACAGAACAGAGTCGCCAAACATCCGGAAAGAGAGGGATGTCAGAGCCGGATGTTTTAAGCGATGGTTCGTGAAGGCGATGGAAAACAGGTGGTCATGGCAGCACAGGTGATGTAAATGATCTGATGGCATGGGCGGAGACAGAACAAGTTATGCTTGAAAATAGAACATTTTTAAGCAGTACGAGTCGATGCCTGTGACAACAACAGGGGTAAGTCCAAGAAGCGAAATGTATTAAGTACAGCAGTTCAAAAACCAAACAGCCCGACAGGTGAAGAGACAGAATCCAAGAGGCAGGCAGAGTCAGAACACAGGAGGTCAAGCTGGAGCGCCGGAAGGTAGGACACATCACTAACAATCTGGCAGAGACATGAGGACTGAGAAGAGTATACGTAGTGTCAGACTGATGAGGAGACGAGCAGCAGGTGTCTTCAGCAGCACAGGTGATGTTGATGAGCTGATAAAGGGTGTGGCAGGCAGAGAAGAGTTAGCATAGCAGGAGGGTGGAGCTACGCAGAGCAGGAGGGTGGAGCTAAGTAGAGCCGGAGGGTGGAGCTATGTAGAGCAGAAGGGCGGAGCTACGTAGAGCAGGAGGGCGGAGCTGCGTAGAGCAGGAGGGTGGAGCTATGTAGAGCAGGAGGGTGTAGCTTTGTAGAGCAGGAGGGCGGAGCTACGTAGAGCAGGAGGGCGGAGCTATGTAGAACAGGATGATTGAGCTACGTAGAGCAGGAGGGTGGAGCTATGTAGAGCAGAAAGCTTCAGACGAGTTCCTGACAGTAACACCATATTGTATATTCCTGTGTGTCGCTGTCCTCATCGTTCCATAGATGTGATCATTCTGTATTTGAGAATACTTTTTTATTTTGCATGTGTGTGTGTGTGTGTGAGAATTCAGACTCACAACTCAACAGGGGTGCAGGGCTGACTCCTTGGACGTCTTGCTAATTTAGATCCTTTTGATTGCTTTTCGGAGAATCCACAAGAAGCACCCTGGCAGACATGAGAGCAGAAGCTCTAAAATTAAGACAATTAATGACATTTGGTCAGAGTTGATCAACATAATGGAAATTATAAAAGCATAAGGAGTTCGCCGTGGGTATAAATAATATCCGGCTCTTGTCGAGCTGTAAAGCGGAAGCGGTGGATTGACCCATCTTTTACGACCTGAGTACACTCTGTACTGTGTACGCTGTGTACTGCATTAATAAATGAATTCCCAACAGAGAGACAGATACAGCCCTCTGAAGTGAGGCCTGCGTCATTTAGTTCAGAAGATGAGTTACATCAGCTGTGACAAAACACACAACCCACATATCAGGTTTGCATCGCCTGCAAATGTTGCATCACTCTTTAGGGCTAATTCTGCGAGACAAAACTAATAGCAAAGAAATCAGGGCACGTTTCAGCCGTTTGCATGAATCACTGAATTTGATTTCGTTAAACTCCAGTTAGGCTGACTTCCATCTGCTTCTGGGCCTCTCACATCTGCTGCTCGTCTGCCTCCACCTTTACGCCTGACTACAATTTATTACTTCTAATATTAAGCGTCTCCTCCATTAAATATCACACAAAATAACAATAAAAACCCACACATGAGCTTAAATCTCCAAATGCGTTAGAATGAAGCCCTGCATGTTTTTTTTAAATGAATGTGTGGTCTGATCTAGCTCCAAGCTAATGCTACATCAGCTCAGCATTAGTGTTGGGGAGGACGATGCAAAGGACGGGGTGAAGTGGAGAACGTTGCCTTGCTGTGGCGACCCCTCACGGGACAGGAAGAAAGTCCAGTAGTGGTAGTGGAGATCCATGTTCGTACGAGGCTCAGGAGCATTTAGCAGCTATAGCTGCACAATTACATTAGAAGGGGAGGACATCCTCACTGGGGCGGGGGTTCGGGTTCGGGTTGTGTCTCAGATTTATCGACGTCTCACCTGACGAAACAAAAACGTGTTCTTCTATTTAATCATGACGACAAAGCTCTGTTTTTTTAAAACACTTGACTCAAAGTGTGTGATTTTATTTAGCTAATGCATCCATTGTTCATGAAACAAGAACACACACACACACACACACACACACACACACACACGTGGACCTTTTCATGCAACTTGAGTAGCGGCACTGCCGTCTCCCTTGTGTTGCATTCATAATCTACCAACAGTGATTTATGTCCGCTGCACTGCAGGAAGTCAAAGCAAAGTGACGATCACAGCGATGGATGTTTGGGAGAGCGTTTCCTTTCTCCACCACTGATCTGTGTTCACATCCCGTCTCATGCCAGCAGCTGAGTTTAGCCAACCTTGCATATTTGCTGGCCATTAGAAATGATGTGTACTGCAAATTCACAAAATTAGCACAATTATGCAGACGCCTGAACACGCCCCTTTTTACGTGACTGTTTAATATTTAGGTTGAATCCTTAGCCAGAGAGTAGATGCTGAGTGCTTTTATTTTACATCCCTAATTCTTCACCGTCTTTGCCCATTGGATGGCAAAATCCAATTATTCACAGGGAGGATGCTGGGAAGGCAAAGCGACATTGGCGTGAGGCTCGTGGGGCAAATTGCAATCAGCAGGGATTTTAAGAAGCTGCTGGGCTGAGCAAGTGGCTGCAGGAGTGCAGTAACAGGTGCCGTGATGCATTCAGTGTTATACAGCCATCCTGGAGCGTCCAGACGAGCACTCTCCAGTCAGGGGGGGGGGGGGGGGGTGACAAGCCCTGGTTGACCTCGCCTGCACTGACAGGTCGAGCAGAATAAATGGCATGAAGGTGAACATCAGTCTTTTGAGCTGTGGCAGCTTGAGGAGCGATGATTTCTCTCCCGTCTGCATTGTGCGGTGAGAAGCCTTCTTTGTTTCGAGGACTTTAACTTGTTAGGTTCTCCTCGTCCTTTGGCTGCAGCATTGTAGCTCACCCATTTATCTTCTTCAGGGACTACTGTACCTTAAATCCAGGTGCTGCTTTTTGTTGTTGTCTTTTTCTTCACTTTTTCATCGTTTCCATCCAGATATTGTGAGACCGTGGTCGATAAGCTGGATCACAGATCTGGAAGAACATTTAGTGTGAACAGTTATATTGTTACCTATTTGTCATTGTTCATTGATAACATAATAATAATAATAATAATGCCCCGCGATGCGCTGGCGACGCGTTGGGGGTGTCCTCCCCGCCTCTCGCCCAGGGCAAGCTGGGATAGGATCCAGCGACTCCCGTGATCCACAAAGCGGAAAAGCGGTAGAAGATGAATAAATGAATATTAATAATGATCATAGCCCAGCATGAAAACAAACTACAATGTGCCTCTTCAAAGTAAAATTACAAACGCAGGAAGAAGAAAAGGCCAAAGCTCCGTAGCCTCATTGACTTCTGAGAGAACATGATGGTTTTAATGCCAGACATGCAGGGTTCAGATGATGCCGCTCTGGACATCGAGCTTTAGCGCAGTGGCACTGAAGGCGATGTCCACGCTGAGATACCAGCGATGGGTCCAAATGACGCCGGATTGGTAGAAGTGGTTCTGAATAGAGAGCTGAAGAGCCGGTTCTTATTGCTGAGCGGAGCCAAATGATCCGACTCACTGAAATTCCCAATTCCAAACAGTCAAACTGGCCGCGGAGGAAACCGTCTCCGGAAAGTCAGCCTTTAATGAATTCAGTGAATTTGCATTACAGAGACAGAGTTAAGGCCGGTGGATGAGGGGGTAGCGATGTGCTATCCATCAGCCCAAAGGTGCGGTACCAACAGAAAACTATAAGAGCGATGACAGATGAAGGCAGCGGCACGGGAGCGAATCCATCACGCTGCCCCCGTCTCAGGACGCCGCCGTGTTTACCGACGTGTCGTCTGTTGGGAAGAACAGGAGTCCTGCAGGACACATCCATCAGCGGAGACAGCCCCGGACCGGCGATAACGACAAACAAAGACTGTCAGGCGTGCTGGGAGACATGACGGAACCCAGACTGATGAGCTATGAGGAGCGAGGGAAACTCCACGCATGCCGCTGCAGAGCCAGCGTTTATCTGCATGTAAACCGCATGCTCAGAGAATGAGCAAGGACAGAGCATGCAGGTGCAGCAGGAACCAGCCAACCCAGAGCCACTGATGCTGCTGCAGTGAAAGACCACAGAGCAAAGAGCATCGCACGGACAGATCCACGGACGCGGGGGAATTTACCAGGCGGACAGCTAGCCGACGATGCAGCGCCGCTTTGGAACATGATGCCATTGATGCTTCTGAATTATTTAAGCGCTGTTAACATTATAAATAACACATTACTGTCGTTGTAGCTGAGGGTTCGCTGTCTCTTTCTCTGACAACAGTGAACACTCACCTAGAAGTCAGGGGAGACATGAGATGCTCGTTTGTGTATAAGCAAACTGACATTATTCTTTTCCACTCCTTACAGAGGTTTTTGGTCCAATCCAACATTTTACATTTGGTTCTGGAGCACCTTATATGTGCGTCTGGTCTACAGGGACAAGGTGGTCGACAACAGGCAGTTTTTATTTAAGTTATGTTTTCTCTTTTTGGAGATTTTATGATCTGGTTGACAAACCGGATGAAGAAATGTTGATTTCCCAGCTCAACCAGTGGACTGACATCCATGAGCTCAGATCTACCCTCACTGGTTTTGCTTCTCAGTCAGTCCTTGTTGGGATGAATCTCAAGAACCTACATTAAACCTAATTCTGTTATTTGCACATCATATCTTGCATGTAAATACTAACATTTCCTGTATATATATAAACTTTATTACAGGCTCTAGACCCAATAGTAAAAACATACAACACAAAAACACAGCAAAACATCTTATTCAGGAGAGTCTTAACAGACACCAATACCAATGTTTCCATAGATACGATTGATATCTGACCGAGCTGCACCTGGGATTTGTGAGCATCAATATAACGCTGTTTCGGGACTCATCAAGTCGGGACATGAACTTAAACATCAGGTTCCTCAAGAGGGCCTGTAGAGAGCTCAGTCCTGAGTCACAGAATAGCTTATTAGCACTGCTGCTCCTGGGCTTCCTCAGCAGTATCCTCAGGCAGTCATTATATGCTACCTGGAGTTTGCGGAGGGTCCCCTTCTTGTATGTTCCATCCAAAAAAACTTAACTGACTCAACCTTATGGACCCAAACCAGCAGGGCAATCAGACTCCTCGGGAGTCATGAGCATCCATAAGGGGAAGGCGTGTTGTCCCCCCACCCTCAGGGGAGCTGTATTGTTGAGCTGCACCTGGGTATGGCCACATACCTGAACCAGTCAAAGAGGTCAGGGCCTTGCTTTCCACCTCTTCCATGTGGAAGTTGGCTACTATTGGAGACACCGGTGAACCCGTAGCACCACCATGTTTCTGCCTGTAGTAGTTTTCTCTGTACTGGAGGTAGGTGGGGGTCAGACAGAGATCCAGCAGCAGATGTGGTCTGGGGGGGGGGGGGGGGGGAGGGGCGTTCTGTTCGGTAGAGTTTAGTCTTGCATCAGTTTTCTTAACTGCTTCTGTGGTTGGACTGCAGGTGAAGAGTGACGTCATAGGAGTCCGTGGTTTCTTACGGGTCCAGTTTTACGTCCCGAGTCTTGCATGAAAAGTCTTTGGAGTTTTTTACATGATGTGAAGCGTTGCCAACAAGAGGCGCGAGGGAGGGGGCCAGATGTTTGGCAATGACGTAGGTGACCGAGTTGATGCTGCTGACGATGGATCTGTGGGGGGGGGGTACCTTCCTTGTGGATTTGGGGGAGTTCACAGATGCATGGAGGGGCTTCCCCAGGGTATGGTTGATAAAGAGGTCTGTTAACTCTTTGTGTGCCGTTCACGTCTTAAGATGTTTTTTATAACCCAAACTTTCACTGCCAACCTGACATTGAAATCTGCCTCTCTTCAATAACTCCAGAATGAAAAATGGTAGGAACACAATTTATTTTCCTGATGGAAGAAGAGACTTCAATCTTTCTTTTTATACAGTTGGTGTTTGTATAACCATATTACAGAATATTCAGCGGGACTAGCAAAATCGGGCAAAAATGAGGGAAAACTTGGCCACTCAGCATATATCAATTCTGAGTTGTTCTGCTTCTGTATCTGCCAGCTTGTCATTGCGGATGGCTGGTTCTGTTGCAGCGATGAGGTCGACCACCGGGATTCGGTGGAGCAGCAAACTTCAGTCCCTTGGATGGGACGTCCTTAAATCTCTGAGCGGTTCTTCACCCAATCCTCCCGGTTCTCCCTCTGCCCTGTGCTGTGCTCCTTCTTTCTCCAGGTCAGTTCAGTTGTTCCGTTTGTTGTTCCGGTTCACTTTTGATGGCAACGAATCAAATGTCTGGCCTTCCCTAGTCTTGGTGTGCTGAGCCATCTGTGGCTTCTCCACACATTTGGTAAACCGATGAAGAAAGAATTTTCATAGACAGCCGAAAAGCAACAGAGCGCGTCTGCGTTCGGAGCTTGAAACATTGTGCTTCTCCCCAGAATGTGCGTCCCTTACCAGCTTGTTACCTTTGCTGCCTCCGTTGACATATTTCCCCCACTGTGCTCGCTTTGCATTCTCTTTTTGTGAGGCTTTTCTGGCAGCAGATAGAGCTGGAGTATAAACAACCCGGTCTTCTAGAAAGTATATTTATATGCAGCAATTTGCAAAAGAAATATGCTTACAATGACAATATAATCAGTGCATGAGTAACGTCCTGAAACAGTTTGTTGGGTTGAATGGACCAGCACGTTTATGTGCCTGCTGTCACATCGGGTGGACCATGCGGTGGATGACCGCCATATGATGTTGGTTCTCTTCCCAATTTAGCTCTGGCAGAAAAAAAAGAAGCTCCTTGCTTCATGTTGCCAAGAGAAAGTGTTTTTGGTTCCATCTCCAGGAAACTGAAGAATAAGCAGTCTGTGTTTTCTATTAGCATCTCCCTTCTCATGTCAACAGGAAGCAGCCTGCGTCATGTTTCCCTCATGAATGTATTTGTTGTTGCATATTAGATGGATATCTCATCATGATGAGAATTAAGGGTTGCCATGGTATCAGTCGTCCTTGGCCCTGGGGACAGGATAGAACATGGACCGCTGACCCTGAATCTGTCTCTCTTTGTGTGAGTCAGAAATCGAGTTTCCACTCTTACTACTGACATTTTATTTGCATATACTTTATGCATATAATGTGGAACCTCGGCTCTCGAACATAACTAGTTCCGTAATACTATTCGATAACCGATTTGTTCAAAAACACAAACTATATTTCCTTTCCTACGCACCAGGTAAATGTCCATTTACATGCCGACAGGTACATTAATGCGTAACTACGTGTATCTCAGAATCAATTTATTGTCATTGTTAATGAGGGTTCACAGACCAGGAATCATTTCCGGTGAAGTCGTGCAACATGTAACAGTAATGACAATAATAGATGCTAGCTACAGCGCTATGAGTACAGAACCCATCACAGAAACAGCAGCATCAGGAGTGGATACACAGATGTGTATTAGCAGCAGTAAAACCAGTATAATCACGCAGTGCAGACAGAACAGCGCAAGTTACCGGTTGTAAAATGTTCATGGATCTGATACTGTCACGGACCAAAGCAGGTAAGAACCCAAATGCACGGCAGAAGAGGTGAAATCCAGGAACGGAGCTTTAGTCAAAAACCGGGAAGTCAGTCCAAACCAGCAGACAAATCAGAAGAGCGGCAGGCAAAGGGAGAGTTCCAAAAAAAAACCCAGCTAACCAAGACAGGCAGGCAGACAGATCCAAAGGGGCAGGTAAACAGGCGACATCAGAAACAGGCAGGGCAGGTACACAGGAGTCAGGATCAGGATACAGTGCTGGAAATGACAGCGCGAATCACGACAATATGGCAAGGGCGTGTTCTCTGACCTGATGACAGATTAGCTGCAGGTGAGCCTCGGAGCACAGGTGACCAGAATGAGCTCATTGCAGGAGGAGGATCTGGAAGACATGATGATGGTGAATATATTTATTAGATAGAATGTTAGAGTACAAGTACAGTCACACAGTAGCATGTATTACAGTACAAGTACAGTCACACAGTAGCATGTATTACAGTACAGGTACAGTCACACAGTAGCATGTATTACAGTACAAATAAAGTCAAACGGTAGCATGTATTACAGTCCAAGTACACTCACACAGTAGCATGTATTACAGTACAGGTACAGTCACACAGTAGCATGTATTACAGTACAAATAAAGTCAAACGGTAGCATGTATTACAGTACAAGTACAGTCACACACTAGCATGTATTACAGTACAAATACAGTCACACAGTAGCATGTATTACAGTGCAAGTACAGTCACACAGTAGCATGTATTACAGTACAAATAAAGTCACACAGTAGCATGTATTACAGTACAGGTACAGTCACACAGTAGCATGTATTACAGTACAAATAAAGTCAAACGGTAGCATGTATTACAGTCCAAGTACACTCACACAGTAGCATGTATTACAGTACAGGTACAGTCACACAGTAGCATGTATTACAGTACAAATAAAGTCAAACGGTAGCATGTATTACAGTACAAGTACAGTCACACACTAGCATGTATTACAGTACAAATACAGTCACACAGTAGCATGTATTACAGTGCAAGTACAGTCACACAGTAGCATGTATTACAGTACAAATAAAGTCACACAGTAGCATGTATTACAGTACAAATACAGTCAAACATCCTGTCTAAGAGGAGCATTTCAAAAACGCCCTTGTGGTCTTTTTTCCATTGAGAGTCCTTGGTACATAAATCATCAACATTTAACAATACAAATAAAAATTAAAATAAAACTAATATTAAATTACTCAATTGATGCAAAATAACAATAAATTAAAAATAAATTACACCACAGATGCAAAATAACAATAAATTACAAAGACACATAGTATGTACAACGTAGGTGGACAAAAAAAAGGGAGCCAGGTTTTCAGGGACTAGGCTAGCTAGGCTACGCTAGCTAGGCTAGCATAGTCAAAAAGGGGCTGAACGAGGGCTCCAGCAAGAGCCCGGAGAGCACTTCTGTTGACAAAAGTAGACATTCTGCCCAAAAATCTTGTTCTTTGATTGACTTTTTTGATCACCTTAGTTGCCATACTATCACCAGACAGGTATTTGTCAAGAACACATGAGAAGTTAGTGCATGGAACAGCACAGGCCCGCCTCAAGCTGTGACAGATACAGAATTATTAAGTGTTCATGAGTCCTACAGCCGAGGGGAAGAAGCTGTTCTTGTGGTGGGAGGTTCTGGTCCGGATGGACCGTAGCCTCCTGCCTGAGGGGAGAGGATCAAAGAGTCCCTGTCCAGGGTGAGAAGGGTCGGCTGTGAGTCGTCCAGTGAGACGGAAAGTTCTGCTGTGTCAGTGCGCCATGACAGTCCACAAGCAGGACATAACGGAGACGCTGCTTCACTTCGTCGTGTCCAGGGTGGATGGAGGGGACGTCGGGGGTGTAGCAGGGCTGGTAATAACGCTAAAGGTAGCGTTTTGACTGCTAAATAATGAGGATGATGGCTGGTTTGCTTGAGCGATGAGGAAGTGGTCCATGTACACTGGATGCCTGGTGATGTTATAATATGCAAATTAGATTTTATTCCCATCACAAACTTTGGTTAATACTGATGGTTATTCTCATTTACAGTATAGCTTTAGCAAGTTACAACCTTTTAATAAAGTGATTTCAAAACTGAATATTTTATTATAAAAACAGCCAAAGGGTTAAAAAGTACAGAGTTGATAAAATAGATTTTTATTAACATTCTATTGCAAAACTCTCCAAACATTTCAATACATTTTTCCGGCAATAAGCCTCTGTGAACTTTGATTAACCCCTTTTAAAGACCAGAAAATGTGAGAATACAAACTCGAATTCACCTTTCTTGTTTGGTTGAATCATCTATTCACAGATTCCTCAGGGACAAACATCAGAAATTATAAAGTGCTGGAAAGGCTGACATGATTTACATGATGTGCTCAAGTAAAAAGGTGAAGAAATAAGGAATGATGAGAGGAGCGCACGCCCTCAGACAATACATAGCTAGAGTCCATCAACCAATCAGAGTACAGGACCGGAATGATCTAGCATCATACAACGTACAACGTTTGAACTGGATCTTCAACATTTGTCTGATGCAGTTTAAATGACGGAGAAGAGCAAGTGAGGGGCATTTAAATGCAAGAGATGACACCATGTTCGCCCACGCATGCACCGACTACGGCTTCTCTCACTCGCCTTCACGGCACGGCCCGGTCTGTTCTTCAATCTCTCTCTCTCTGTTTTCCTCTGGTTGTCACATTAGCATAATGCAGCCTCGGCCTGCCAGTTAAGGGTGCGTATCCGGCCCACACTTCCTTCAGTTGTGGTGCAACAGCCGCGGCTGTCGAGGCGCACAGGAATGGCAACAAGCCTTCCTCCTCGCACACGTTACTGCGCTGCCAGGATTATAATTAATGGAGAAATGGGGGCCCGCGGTGAACCTGCAACTATCACACTTTGCAACGCTTCATTTGGAAACGGATCCCACACAGCCCAGTCACGTTTGGAGGAAGTGATCTCAACACAGCCTCTTATTTGCAGCCACTCCAGGAGAACGTGAAGGCAAACGTCGTGATACCGAGACTCTCTGCAAGGCATAGAACGGCAAGCACTGACAGTCTGTCAGCTCAAATTAGAGGAGTTTATCTCCGTCAAAAGCAGCGCAGAGATACTGAGCATGGCAGATTTCACATGTCAACATTTAAACCAGGAATTTAACAAGATATTGATTCTGAAATTTGTCAAATATTCCTTATTTGACAAATAACACATAGTTAAGAAATAAATAGGATAGTTGAAGATAGAAAGTCGTGTGGTCATCAGATGACCTCGTCTATCCTGCAGCGCAGCAACACATCCGTCATCGTCAGCCTGTTATCTTGCGACTGTTGGACAACACAACACTCCTATTCCTCAAGTTCTCTCATGCTGATGTTTTTGGTATCGCTCACCTCCCCATTGCTGCCAGTCGACCCAGGAGAAGAGACATGGACGTAGTGAGGGAGGACGATGCAAAGGACAGGGTGAAGTGGAGAAGGTTTATTTATTTGAGCATCAAACATCAGGCATAAACTCAAAATGAACTAAACTTATTAGTTCTAAAACAGAAACATATATTCATATTTAGGATGCTCAAAAGGAGTAGGATGAAGTACGAACTTATAAAATCCTACCCCACTTCACCAACAGATCTTTTTTTCCCCTTTCTTTCCTTTTTTCTTCTTCTTCTTACTTCTCTCTTCTTTTTCTTTCTTCTATTACCTGCTTACCGCCGTAGAGGGCTGTGCACACCGCAGTGAACACACAACATGGACAAACACAAAGTGACAAATACACAGTGTTCTGAGGAGAGAGTGCAATGGATTTATTTGTGCTCCTTAATTCTACCCCTTCCATCCAATCACCAAGAGTTGTCCCAATAGACCAGGTTCACATCAGCCTCTAGAGGAAAGTCTGGATCACCAAGTTCTCAGGAGATCTGAGGAAAAAGAGAGAGAGCATAGTGAGAGCCACAAGCACTGACCCAGCAACCTCCACTGACTCAGAGATCTGTGTGCGGGGTTGACTCTCTAAACGAGTTTTAATAGGTGCTGGAGTGGTGGATCTGGCATGCGTGAAACCTCCACCTAAGAACGGGGCAGCCATCCCGGACCCAACAACGGCAACATAAGCCCCCAGATCACCCCAAGCAGCCACAGCAACCCGAGAACGACCCCCGGGGCCCCCCCAGAGCCACACGCAGAAGAACCAACCCAGGGCCCGGGAGCAACCCCCGGGGCCCCACCAGAGCCACACGCAGAAGAACCAGTCCAGGGCCCGGGGGCGACCTACACCAACACAGCCGACAAAACCTAGGCCAGCGCAGCGGCACGGGGCACAGCGGGCCGGCCTGGCGCCCCACCAGCACCCAACACCACGCCCCCCACAACCACCCGCCCCCCTCCCAGCACTCTCGACCCATCCCCCCCCCCACGCCCCCCATCACCACCCCCCGCCCCCAGAATCAGGTTGCAATATTTATATTTAATGATTTAATAAAAGGAGACCAACTTTCTGTAAAATATTTCAAATATTTTTTATTTATTTTTTTGGAAGCAGAGATTTTCTCCATTGATATGTGTTCTATGAGGAGGTTCAACCAATGGTTGATGTTTAAAGACCGTTTATTCTTCCAGTTAACGAGGATTGTTTCCTTGGCGATGGCGAGGGCTGCGAGTGTGGGGTGCGTATGTTTCTGTGAAATAACGATTTCTGCTAATGTAACGGAGATAAAAGGGTTAAATTCCACTTGTCAGTCAGACTTGTGTCTGGTAGCGCCCCTGGTGGTCACGGGAGCGTATAAAGCCTGCAGACGAGGCGCGCTCGGCGCCATTGTGATCGCGGATCAGCTGAGCTGCTGCGCCACCGCGAGTGTCCCGGGTGTGTCTGACCCGAATAAATGTCGTTGCACAGATAAATGGATCCCGTGTCTTGGTTGTACGTCACGAAACACACAACGCAGAGTCAACCACGTTACACTGGTGCCGAGTCCCGTTCTGTGTGGCTTCATCGGGAGGAGTTCGCCGCGGACATCGCTGCGCTGTGAGCCGCGCTGGGAGCCGCCCCCGCCCCCACGCCCTGCACCTGGTTTCAGAGGGGCGTTCCTGCCTCGTCTTCCCGCCGAGTTGATCCGCTCACCGCAGCTGGTCCCTTTGAACTGCGCGCCTCGGCCATTGGAGTGACAGCGCATGGACTAGAAGCGCGCGCACGGAGCTCCGCGCGACTTTGACGCTGTTAAGCGGAGGTGCTGTTTGTAAGCGTCAGCCAGTCTGACGTTAATGAGGTTATACAGTGAATGTGTTAATCTGAACTGTGTTATTTACATGTGAATAGTTTCAGTTAGTGCATTGTGCAGGTCTCCTCTCTTTATATTAACCTGAGGAGGGTTTTGAGACTGCTGTCATCTGTTTTATTTTGACTCCAGCATTATATTGTTGAATTTCTTTTTTTTCCTCTCTCTTCTCTCACTGAGCTATGGAAAGTCCTGTTTGTGGTAGAGGGAGGGGCTTTCGATTTTTCACACCTGTGCCTGCAGTCGGTGTTGGTAGAGGCAGAGGCTTATTTTCACCGGATGCTTCGACACCTAAACCAGTCTCCGGTGGTTTGGCGCAGGCAGGTGGCTGTTGCTCAGCAGCCACAATGAGTGATGCACAGGCTAATGCGGAAGTGGATGGGGGTGTAAATGACAAAACTCTGGTAGACCTAGTATCTCAGATTGGTAGTTCAATAGGTGAGAGTATTGCATCCTGCATCGAGGCACGCTTGAGCAACACACCTGCAGTCGGAGCATCTACGACTGACCTCTCTCAGGTAAATGTCGTTGTACGTCAGGATATTAAAGAGCCTGCGGGTTTTAAAGGGGATGGTAATGACTCATGCTCTGTGCGGGAGTGGGAGGTTATGATGCTGTCATATATGAAGAAGAGGAGCATTCCAGTGTCTGAACAAGCTGAGGAGGTGCTGTCAAAACTTGTTGGGAGGGCGCGGGAAGTAGTTAAGGTGGCGATACGTAGTAAGCCATTGTAGACGCTGGACGGTGGCCCGGAGCCCATTTTTGAGATGTTGAAGCAGCACTTCAGTGACACGTTGACCTCTAGTTTGCCGTTAGCTGACTTTTATGCGACAAAACCCCACTCTGGTGAAAAACCTCTTGACTACTGGCTGAGACTTAACAGAGCCTTGGAGGTGACTGAGGACTCTCTGAAAAGACAAAATAAGACATTTGACTATCTGGCACGTGATTTAGCCACAATGTTCATTCAGAACTGCCCTGATGCTGAACTGTCTCTGATATTCAAATGTAGACCACTGCAGCAATGGACTGTTTCTGATATCCATGATAAATTGGTTGATCACTGTAGAGACAGCAGACCGGCGCCTGAGCAGAGAGTAAACCCTGTCCTATGTTCGCAGCATCAGGGGGTCGCTGTCCCTACCCAGTGTGCGGTTGCCATGACTGCTAACCAGTCCTCGGCGGCGGCCGTATTGTCGCCTGCCGCCCAGACAGCCGAGGGCTCTAATGACCGCTTGGACAGAGTAATCACACTTCTCGAACGTGTCCTTGTCCAGCAATCACAACCACCTAAGTATGTCAGTAAGTACAATGCACGTGCACAACCCCCCAGAGTCAAGTCTGTAGGGCCCTGTGCCGTGTGTGGTGATGATGGACACAGTACTCAGTTCCACTGTAGGTCCGACCGGTTGTGTTTTAACTGTTTTTCGCCTGACCACACCCGTGCGGCCTGTTCACTGGCTGTCAGTAGGCCTGCAGTCATGACGTCTACAGGGCAGCAGCCGGAAAACTAGCTGGCCTGCATGTGGAGGGGGAAAGTGTTGGGCCTGTCAGTGATTTCCCTACTATGGACGTGAGTGATGAAGAGGTGTCTATATATCAGAGCATGTGCCGAGAGAGAGAAATGGGACGCATGCCGGTGGTTCAGAACGTTCAGCGACTGAAACAGAATGATGACCTGTTCTATGAGAGTGTGACACTGGGTGGGAAAGTGACCATCTCTGCGCTACTGGACAGTGGTTCTATGGCCTGTACGCTCAGTGCTGGTCTCGTGCCTCGGCTGGTGCAGCAAGGCGTAATAGATTCCACTCTTGGAAAAACAGATGCCGTGCTGATTGGTTGTGGAGGGTCCAGGACTCTACCTGCTGGAGTTTGTGACCTCATAATGGAAATTTACGGCTGTCGTGTGGTTGTCCCGACTCTAGTTGTTGATGGCCAGAGTGATGATTTGATTGTTGGCAGTAACATGTTGCGGTATGTGATCAGTGGACTTCAGACAGATTCCCAAAGCCGAGATTCTTCAGTGCTCGACTGTGGAAGCGATGCAGAGCGGAGGCTGTTGAGTTTAATGGCGGGTATGGAAACTGGAAGCGTCCCAGATGTGATCGGAACTGTCAGACTCAGGAGAGCTGTTACTCTGGAACCAATGGCCGAGCATTTGGTGTGGGCAAAGCTGCAGCATGTAGACAAACAATTGGCTGGTAGTGAGGTTGTTGTGGAGCCTACGAGTGCTAAGTCCAGACCAAGAACAGTCATAGTGGGTAGAACTGTTGCACTTTTGAGGGAGGACGGCTGGTTGCCGCTCAAAGTGATAAACCCATCCCCCAAGTCTGTCACTCTGAGACGTAATGCTAAAATAGCTGATGTGTCGTTATGTGAGTTCGTGGAGAAGTTTGGTGCTCAGTCGGCTCAGCAGCAAGTGCAGTTTCAGGATGCTGGGGCTACTGAGCCAAGCCTGGTATTGGATATTTCCACTTTGCCTGATTGTGCCCAGCTTGAGTTGCAGCGTCCTGACGATATTTCTCCCCAGTCTGAGTTACATGAACTAGGCCTGTTGGACATTGATATTGCATCATGTCAGGTTTCCGCAGATTACAAAACTAAGCTTGTAGAGCTCATTGTCAAATACGAGTCTATTTTCTCCAGGGATAAGATGGACTGTGGCAAGGCCAGTGGGTGCCTACACCGTATCAGAGTTTTGGATGAGAAGCCATTTCGGCTTCCGTGCAGGCGTGTTCCACCCACGCAGTACGAAAATCTTAGACGGGCTTTGGATGAGATGGAGGAGGGTGAGATTATACGGAAATCCAGCAGTGATTTTGCATCACCCCTTGTGTTGGTCTCAAAGAAATCAGGAGGCTTGAGGATCTGTAATGATTTCCGTTGGCTCAATGCACGCACTGTAAAAGACGCGCATCCGCTTCCCCATCCGGCTGATGCTCTTGCTGCTTTGGGGGGCAATGCGTTTTTCTCAACCATGGACTTGACCTCTGGATACTACAATGTGGAGGTGCACGAGGATGATAGGAAATACACGGCTTTTTCCTCACCGTTCGGATTGTACGAGTACAATAGGATGCCTCAGGGTCTGTGTAACAGTCCGGCCACGTTCAGGATGATGTTGAGCATCTTTGGTGACCAAAACTTCATGAGCCTGTTGTGTTATCTGGACGATGTTTTGGTGTTCGCACCAAATGAAGAGCTGGCTCTTGAACGGCTACAGATGGTGTTTGATAGGCTCCAGTCCCATAATCTCAAACTTGCTCCAAAGAAATGTAATTTTTTGAGACAGTCCGTTAAGTTCCTGGGTCATATTATCAGCGCCGATGGTATCCAGTCTGACCCAGATAAAGTCGCTGCCATGACCTCCCTCAATGAGTCGGATCTTATGGAAGATGGTGTTCCTTCACAGCGTAAAATCCGCTCTTTCCTTGGTATGGTTGTGTACTATCAGCAGTTTATTGAGGGCTGTTCTGCCATAGCTAAGCCGCTGTTCCGACTCACGTCTGGGACCAAGGGTCCTCGTGGGGCTGGCAGGAAACATCGCCAGACACGTGAAAAGCTGTCTGTTAATGATTGGACTGATGAGTGCAGGTTAGCTTTCAACAAACTAAAGCAGGCTGTGTTGGGACAAGTCATGCTAGCCCATCCAGATTTCAATGCCCCTTTTTTGCTCTCTGTCGACGCCTCTACTGATGGGTTGGGCGCTGTCCTGTCACAAGTCCCTCCGGGGGGTACAACAGCTAGGCCGATAGCATTCGCAAGCAAATCTCTCACTTATGCGCAGTCAAAGTATCCCGCGCACAGACTGGAGTTTTTCGCGCTGAAGTGGGCGGTGTGTGACAAGTTCCACCACTGGTTGAGAGGTCATCGTTTCACCGTGTGGACAGACAATAATCCATTGACATATATATTGTCTAAACCTCGTCTGGCTGCGTGTGAGCAAAGGTGGATTGCTAAACTTGCGCCTTTCCAGTTCGATATCAAGTACATTCCAGGACCGCGTAATGTGGTGGCAGACGCGTTGAGTAGAGAGCCCTTTGTGCAGTCTAGTGCCTCTCACCGTCTGACTAGGGTCCCCTATGCTGACCTGCTTGGCGAGGCTGCCGCTGTGGGCGCTAATGGTGTTCAGGAAGCCTTTCGGTGGTCCGCTAACCCACCTGACGTGGCATCTGAGGGTGGCCAACCTGTCTTTGTGCAGCACGCGGCGGTTGTGAAGTCTGGCTCAGTTTCGTCTCTAGAGGTCTCTGCTGTTCTCAGTAGATTTCAGAGAAGTGAGTCCGAGTTGTGTGTGCGCGCGTTGCTGCTGCCCCAATTCACACAATCAGTCCTTTATTTTTCTTTTTTTTTTCTTTTTCTTTTTTCTTACCTTGTCTGCATTCGTGCTCCACAGTGACGGACATAACGTCAGTCACTGCTGGAGTTCTATGCAATTTTTATTCTTATAGTGATTGTGACCGTCACCTGCCCTCTTGGCAGCCTAGCCTATTCCTATTTTATTGATTTTATTACCTGCTTACCGCCGTAGAGGGCTGTGCACACCGCAGTGAACATACAACATGGACAAACAAAAAGTGACAAAAACACAGTGTTCTGAGAGGAAAGTGCAATGGATTTATGTGTGCCCCTTAATTCTACCCCTTCCATCCAATCATCACCAAGAGTTGTCCCAATACACCAGGTTCACATTCGTCTCTAGAGGAAAGTATGGATCACCAAGTTCTCAGATCTGAGGAAAAAGAGAGAGAGCATAGTGAGAGCCACAAGCACTGACCCAGCAACCTCCACTAACTCAGAGATCTGTGTGCGGGGTTGACTCTCTAAACGAGTTTTAATAGGTGCTGGAGTGGTGGATCTGGCATGCGTGAAACCTCCACCTAAGAACGGGGCAGCCATCCCGGACCCAACAATGGCAACATAAGCCCCCAGATCACCCCAAGCAGCTACAGCAACCCAAGAACGACCACCATGGCCCCACCAGAGCCACACGCAGAAGAACCAGTCCAGGGCCCGGGGGCGACTTACACCAACACAGCCGACGAAACCTAGGCCAGCGCAGCGGCACGGGGCACAGCGGGCCGGCCCGGCGCCCAACCAGCACCCAACACCACGCCCCCCACAACCACCCGCCCCCCTCCCAGCACCCTCCACCCATCCCACACACCCCCCCACAGTCCCCCAGCCCCCCCACGGCCCAGCCCCCCCCCACCCCCCACCCCCACCCCCCGCGCCGCCCCCGCCCCCCACCGCACCCCTCCCCCCCACCACCCAACCCACCGCCGAGCTCGGGCAACCCCCCAACCCAGCGAACCAGCGTCTGGGGAACGGGAGTAGACAGTGCAGGGGCTTCAGCCCTATCCGACCCTATAGAGCCATTTGGGAGGAGAGTATTATTCCCTGGGATGGAGAGTAGGGAGCAAGAGGCCGGACCACCGTCCCACCCCAAGCCCAGCCCGCTGAGGCCCCACATGCCGCGCCAAGGCCAAAAATAAATAAATTGATTGTGACCCCCCCCCCCCATACCCTGTCTATATGGCTTCCCAGATCCCAGACTGGGGAACCCTCCCAACACCGTGAATGTGTGGACACCCAGGTGCTATATACACATGTATGTAGTGCGTTAAAATTTGGGGCAGGAGGGGCCAGACGGGGGATGCGGAGGAGGGCAACGGCGCACTCCTGCCCTGCGCCCTCCCCCTTATCTTCCCGCCTAGCACCCACGTAACCCCATGTGGTGCATTAAAATGGGGGGGGGGGGGGTTGCAGAGGGACGCTCGGTGAACGCCCCCCAGCACCAGGCCCCCCAGGTGCATGTACCCTATGTGTATATTTACAAATGTGTTGTGCTAAGGTGGTGAGTTAAGAGGCGCAGCACATGAGGCCCCAGCCAACCAGGCGGGGGGAGGAGGGAGCCCGACCATAGTCCCCAGCCTCACCCATCCCACCCACAGGTGTCAGAGGGCCCAACCATGCACAGGGCCTGGATCGAGCGCCGCCCCCGACGCATCCCACCCATCCCCCATAATCAAGCCCCCAGGAAGGAGGGAGCCGCGAAGCCCCGGCGGGAGGCAGGATGCCGGAAGAGGAGATGCGGGGAGAGAGGGGAAGGGGGAGACCACGAGGGGAGAGGAAGGGAGGCGAAGGAGAAGGGAGAGGGGCGAGGGGGAGGCAGGACAGGAGACGAGACCAAGGAGAAGAGGGCGAGCGGGGGACGGGGAGGGTGGAGGAGAGAGGTCAGGGAGGAGGGAGGGGAGGTGAGGGGGCCATGGCCACGCCAGGTCACCAGCCGGACCCCGGCCGCTACTACCAGCAGAGGAGTGACAGACTGCGCCAGCTCAGTGCCATCCCGAACGCATAGGCCAGCACCCCCGCATGGCAGCCTAGCGGAACACCGGCGGCCGCCCGAGAAGCATGCGCCACCCAGCAGAGACCCGAGGAGCCGGGTTGCACATATCAAGCCACGGGGACAGCCCCTGAAGAGTTAGCCCAGCATGCCAACAGCCCCGGAGATCAACCATCCTTGTGTGAAGAACATTGAGCTGGAGACTGGAGCTGAAACATAGAAAGTTAGAATGGCTGGGCGGCGATGTATTTCTGAGGTCCACTCGGTCCTGGATACAGAAAACAGAAACAAGCAGCATTACCATTTACATCGTTGTGGTGGCTTTCGCTAGCAGGCAGAATCAGGTTGCAATATTTATATTTAATGATTTAATAAAAGGAGACCAACTTTCTGTAAAATATTTCAAATATTTTTTATTTATTTTTTTGGAAGCAGAGATTTTCTCCATTGATATGTGTTCTATGAGGAGATTCAACCAATGATTGATGTTTAAAGACTGTTTATTTTTCCAGTTAACGAGGATTGTTTTCTTGGCGATGGCGAGGGCTGCGAGTGTGGGGTGCGTATGTTTCTTAGAAATAACGATTTCTGCCAAGTCACCGAGTAGACAAGTGATTGGAGATAAAGGGAACGTACAATCTAAGATGGACGACAGTCTATGTGATACTGCGACCCAGAAATCCTGGACGGGTGAGCACAACCATAGGGCATGGAAATAAGTGTCAGCAGTATTTTGGGAGCATTGAGAACAGATGTCAGATTCAGAGAAGCCCATTTTCTTCATCATATACTGAGTAATGTGTGTTCTATGAAGGATCTTATACTGGATGAGTTGAAGATTTCTGTGTTTTGTCATTTTAAATACATTTTCACAGATTTGTGTCCAAAAGTCATGATCTGAGGTTAGTGACAGACCCGTCTCCCATTTTGAGATGGGAAGAAATATCGTATCTGTGCTTGATAGTAGTTTATAAATCACCAACAGATCATCTGACAACGGTCATATAACGTATAAACACCTCCATGAACGCAAGACATTACAGTTGTTGGTAGTACGCTTTACCCATCAACACGTGCATACTTTAAAAAATACCTCATACTTTCTTTAAAAAAATAATTATACTTTGACACAGCTTCAATTCAATATCTAAGTTATTCCATAATTTTACACCACAGATAGAAATACAGAAGTCTTTTCTTGCAGTTCTTATTTTATGTACCTTAAGTTGTATCCTCCTTCCCACTCAGTGAACATGAGCTGTAGATGGCTTGGTAAAAATGTTTAAGTAATTTTAGGAAATGAACATTTCTAAATGTCACCAGATTGTCCAGTTTAAGGATTTTGGACTGTAAAAATAAAGTATTGGCATTATGGATAATTCGGAAGGCTCGTTTCTGGAGTATACGTAACGGTTGCAAAGTGCTTCTGTAGGTGTTTCCTCATACTTCTAAGCAACATGTTAAATATGGTAATATTAAGGAATTGTATAGAATTTGTAATGATTGTGTGTTCAAGATGTGACGGCCTTTGGCAAGAAGTGAAATACTCATTGATTTGCTGTGGAGGCCCATCAGGGGACAAGAATGAAAGCAAAGCAAAAAAATGACGTTTAAAACGCCTCCGAAGTCGAACAGATTTTTGGAGTTTGTACACACGAGTGGAGAAGGCGGAGTCTACCTGAGTAGGTTCAGCTTGGGACGACCCGAGCAGGTTCGGGTTGGTTCGACTACAGGGAAAGAAGAGGAAAGTAGTGAGAACAACTGTTAAATCAAAGAAATAAATAATCTTCAGATATGAAAATGGCGTCCGTGTCTGGGATCTCGCTGCAGGACGGGATGGAGAAATCAATAGACGACTGTAGAAAACTAAGGACTAAAACCCAGGAGGACAGTTACCCAGTCATGTTATGGAGGAGGACTACCTTTGAAGGAACACCCCCCCCACCCCCCTTCTGACATCACAGCCAAAAGCGTTTGTAAATTATACATAATTGTGTTAAATTAGCTTCATTACGCTTTTGTTTTTGAACTCAACTCATTCAGTACCGAAACGAGTATACTCGTCCAGTTTGCAGGGGGGGGGGCAAGAGGACGGTTTTGCGCATGTCCTCAGTGAATATCAGACCTCTCCTATGCTGTAATGACGACCTCCAGCCCTGTTGGGGGCAGCAGTACTGTTTTTGGGTGGGTGATCACCGTCTGTTACAATGTAATGAATTAGACGAAGCAGGAAGGACATAGAGGAGAAGGAGGGGTAACGGCGCCGCAGCAGCGATCTGAGAACGATAAGCTGCTAAAACGGTGGAGATTGAGTCACGGTACTGAGAAGAAAGCAGCTGTTTCTGTTTCTCTTATTCAAAACGGAGCTGACGATCACGGAGAAGTCACGGAGCTGAAGAGTCTAGCGCTACCGAAGCGGACCGAGACCTGCCGTTCAACCAGGGGGGCGGTCTAAATCCCGGCGTGTGTCACCACACACACCGACGGTTTATGTGGTGACGCCAAAACCTGACAGTTTGTGTTGTGACCCGTAAATGTATCCTGGATTTACTACTTCACAATGCCTGCATGTATATCACCCTCATCTTCAACCTGTCCCTGCAGCTGTCCACCGTCCCTGCCTGCCTTAAGTCCTCCATCATTGTGCCGGTACCCAAGAAATCATCCATCGCCTGCCTCAACGACTACCGCCCTGTTGCTCTGACTCCGGTCGTGATGAAGTGCATCGAGAGGATCCTCCTTAAACACATCAAGGACGCCGTCCCCGCTGGCTTGGATAGCCTGCAGTTCGCCTACAGGGGGAACCGCTCCACGGAGGACGCGTCTCGCTGACACTTCACTCGGCCCTGACTCACCTGGAGCAGCCTAACACCTACGTCAGGATGCTGTTTGTGGACTTCAGTTCAGCTTTTAACACCGTCCCACCGGACATGCTGGCTCTGATGCTCCACAGCCTGGGACTGTCTCCACCGCTCTGCTCCTGGGTCAGGGACTTCCTCAGCAACCGGCCCCAGGTGGTGAGGACAGGAGACACCACATCCTCCCCTCTGATCCTGAACACTGGGACCCCCCAGGGTTGCGTTCTCAGCCCTGCTCTCTTCACCCTCTTCACCCACGACTGCTCTGCCATCCACTCCACAAACATGGTTGTGAGGTTTGCTGACGACACCACCGTGGTGGGTCACATCTCCAACAACGATGAGACCCACTACAGAGAGGAGGTCCAGAACCTGATGCTGTGGTGCTCGAGGAACAGCCTTGTTCTGAACACCAGCAAGACCAAGGAGGTCATAGTGGACTACAGGAGGTCCAGGAGGACTGAACACGCCCCCCTGTGCATACGAGGGGAGCGTGTGGAGAACATTAAATTCCTGGGCATCCACATCTCCTCTGACCTCTCCTGGACACTCAACACCAGACACCTGGTGAAGAAGGCCCAGCAACGGCTCTTCTTCCTCAGGAAGCTGAAGCGGGCTGGACTCTCCTCTGTGCTGCTTGCAAAGTTCTACCGGGCCACGATAGAGAGCATCCTGTGTCTCAGTGCGACCGTGTGGTACGGCAGCTGCACGGCGCAGGACAGGAAGGACCTATCCCGGGTGGTGAGGACAGCTCAGGGGATTGTGGGTCACCGTCTGCCTGATTTGGACTCTGTTTACACCTCCAGAGTCCAGAGGAGGGCCAGACGCATCGCCACAGACCCCACCCACCCGGGCCACAGACTGTTTGTCCCGCCCCCATCAGGGAGGCGGTTCAGGACAATAAGAAGCAGCACAGCGAGGCTCAGAAACAGCTTCTTCCCCCGAGCTGTGAAAGCAGTCGTTCCCTCGTAGCGATCTGGGACTCGGAATGGACGCTCTGTGCCTGTCCCGCTGGGGACGCTCTGTGCCTGTCCCACTGGGGACGCTCTGTGCCTGTCCCGCTGTGCTGCTGTTGCTATTTTGCACTATTTGCTTGATTCTCAGTCTCAATCTCTCTGATGTGTATATATATAGTTGTTTTAAGAGAGATTTTGTTTTTTGTTTATGTACCTATGTGTGCCTTCACACGATTTTGTTATGTTAGCATAATGACAATAAAACTCTTGAACCTTGAATCTTGAATCTTTACCAAATGATTCGACAAATGCAGCCTCATGGTAGCATGGGTAGTACGGTTAGCAGGAGCTAACGTAGCATTGCCAGGTTCTCCCTTGTGCCGGTCTCAAGCCCGGATAAATGCGTCAGGAACGGCATCCGGCATAACATTTCGCAGAAATTATGAGGATAAAATTGATTAGAAAACCATTTTTTATTAAGGCAAATTAAATGCTCAGCAAAATTAAATTATTATATTTATTTATATATTGACACAAATCTAACATCATATTTTGAAAGGCTCATCTGAGGCTCAATAAAACTGAATGAAAAAGAAGAAAAGCAGAATTCCCATATATATTCACATTTGTTAGGTCATAAGCCTAAAATGAACAGAATAATACTCTTAACAGAATATAATGAAACAACAATATGACTTAATATCAAATACATAACTCCTGAGACCCAAGGAAAAAAAGTAGTTAGATTTTGTGGGGGTAATAAAACACACATTGCAAATATTATTTTGCTGTTACCTAACGTTATTTAAATTTTACAACATGTGCACTTAAGGGCACAACAGAACTTAATTGACCGTATGCCTGAAAAATTTACAAAATGCAAGAACACTTTATGAAAATCTTTTTTATAAATAGTACATCAAAACATATTGAACACATTACATAAAAACATCATGGAAAAGTAGTTCATGTGTCAACTGAGAACACTGGGCTTTCTATTTAACAAAAGTCCATTCATTTACGATGCGTGAGGAAGCACTGGGATGTTTTGGGGACCCAGAGGAACATTTGGCACTTCACACATGCGCTTTCCTGTTGCACCTCAAAGGACGGACTGTTAATGATGTCAGGCCAACGGACGACACCGTATTTTCTTATTCTCTCCGCTGTGTGGGGTTTTCCTTGTCTTGATTTCTGGAGAGAACTCTCCGTCGGTTGAACCGTTTAGGTCTGGTTGACATGTTTTTCCCTGAGTTATCTGCTCCTCAGCCAAAAGTAGTTTGAACTCCAGGCACTGGGAGATGTTCCTTGCAGCTCATTGCAAGGCCTGGCTGTCTTGTTGCTGATGGCCAAATCATTGACGTGAAGTATGGTGCGAACGGTCCACTTCTTGCTCCGGCTGGACCAATGTCGACGTTATACTCTGCTGGTCTTGGGACTTGGATTTTCCTCTTTTCTTTCTTTGACCATCTGGAACAGGTATCCTGGAGCTCAAGTCCCCGGGCAGTTGCTGCCAGGTCAACAGGCTTGTTGTCCATCCACTTGGTGACTGCTACTTCATCAGGTCTCCCTAAAATCATTTTTGAGTTACCCTCTTGGTTTTGTTGTCAGCAGTGAAGTCTTTTGGGATTCGATTCTTTTGAATTGTTCCTGTAGCAGACAGGCCCCTTTCTTGAAGAGCATCCAGAAGACTGAAGTTGGTAGAATACCGGTCAAAGTAGACCCGTGATGAATGAAGTGTCTCAGTCAAACACAGGTTTGCAGTAAAATCCAGTGTTAAACCACCTGGACTTGCAGGAACGAACACCTTTAATCTTGTTGGATTCGGTTTCCTTTTCGCTTAAAATCAAAAATCCGAGATCCTACATGTTGGTTTTGGCCTAGATAGGATGACGGCGCACGACATCTGGCCCTGCATATTGGCCCATTCAGTTGGCTCGGCTCCTTCCCCATCCTCTTCTGGTTCCTCACCCTCTCCTGTCTGGCTTACTGGACTCTCATCTTCTGTCATATTTATGTCTGAATCTCCCTCAATGATTCTGATAACTTATCTCTGTCTCTGCTCATTGACGCTAAGCTTTGTTCTGCACAGAGTCTGCTGAAGAACAAGCTGCTGAAGCTGGCTGAAGAAGAGAGCAGCAAATGGTTTGGATCAACTTGCTTCACTCATGAGCCACCTTGTGTTATCGGCCAGTTCATTTGGGAATTTCACTTGTGGAAGATTGGAGCGCTGCTCGTACCTCCCGGGACATCAATTACATCAATAAAATGCCTTACAAAAGATAATTTTCTCATAGTAGAGCTTGATAATGAGGATTTAGAAACAACAACATCCAACTCATCTCTAAGCAATCCTCATTTACCATGAGCTGTCTATGATGGATGCTCCGTTCCCCGTAGTGGAGAGTCTCCAATTAGCAGAGCTTGCTTTGGCAGTGCACTTGCTTGTGAACACAGTGTACAGTGCCAGGGAGGAAACACTATGACAGGCAAAGGACAACATGTTATTTACACTGGGATTCGACACAATTATGGGTCTGTCAGCAGACCCACACAGACAGCAGGAGGCTTCTTCTTGCTGACAGCTGGGCTGCACAGACCTGCCATGGATCTGCCATGTTGCATGAGCCTGTGAAGATAACCTGCAGTGGTGGTCGAGGAGAAGACTGAGGGCGCCATCGCAGAGGGAACAAACACAGACGGGTTGCACAAGCAATGTGAAGCCGCTTTTATGGGATGTCCAAATCGCTGGTTACTAGTTGAATGCTGAATAGTTTTGGCAAACGAGCCATCCATCCATCCAGGGTGGGGTCGTGGGGGCAATCGTCTCAGAAGGGACTTCCCGACTTCCCTCTCCCCAGCCACTTCTTCCAGCTCTTCCAGGGGGATCCCGAGGCGTTCCCAGGCCAGCCGAGAGACACAGTCTCTCCAGCGTGTCCTAGGAAACTAATTTCAACCGCTTGTATATGGGATCTTGTCCTTTCTGTCATGACCCAAAGCTCATGTACAGAGGTCAGAGTAGGACCGTAGACTGACCGGTAAATCGAGAGCTTCACCTTTCGGCTCAGCTCCTTCTTCACCAGGACACGCCGACACAACTCCTCCACTTGAGGCAAAGACTCAACTAGTTAAAAAAAGGTAACAAAGTTGGTTATAGTCCCCTAATCACTCACAAGTGTGTGTCTGTACATATAAGGACTTAACGATAGAGGTGTCAATTTATTAATTGTTATTAATTAATTACAATCATATTTAGCGTGTTATGTTTTATAATCGCGCTAATCTAATTTTTTATTTCTGACTTTACTGCTTCTGTTTTGCCTTTTTATAAAATCCTTTTATGCGTTGTGCTTTTTGTGCCTGAGTTGTTGGGGATGGAATAGTCCAGGGGTGGGCAAACTTTTTGACGTGCGGGCCACATTGGGTTTGAAATTTTGACCGAGGGGCCGGGCCAGGAGCATTTGGATGAGTGTTTGGCCCGGATATACTAAAGCGCTGCGTGTCGTGTGCAAACCTCATAGCACAGTACACACACACAGATAAATGTACAACCCGCTTGTGAGGAGAAATGTGAGGAGAAATGTAAATAGATTAAAATAGCAATGACATTGTGATCTGTCAAACCTGGTGATTGCATCTGTTTTTAATAAATTTTACTTGAACACGTAAATAAATCAACATTTATTGAAAAAAGATGATCACTTTCAACATTCAAAACATATCAAAACACGAAATACTAAATCTCAATCATTTCTGCTGCACTCATTGTTGTTCCACTGCTGTGCGTAAATGCGCACTTCATTAAAAGAACGGGATTTATTGATCATGACGCTGAACGTCTGCTCACACACGTAGGTCGAGCCAAACAACAGCAGCATATTCTGTGCCGTCCTCCGGACGTTTGGAAACGTTGCTTCGTTAAGTGAGACATAAAAGTCATTCAGGTTAAGAGACTTGAACTTATCGATCGATCAGTTCCAACTGCAGCTCCTGCGGTGCGGTTTCAGGGTCTCGTGACGGGACGGGACACCAGCTGAAGTGATGCGTCAATTTTCTTTAAATCAGAGACGCGACGGCAGAACTCCCGTTCTTGCATTGATTGCTTGCTGGCGTAGTTTGCATGCTTTGTGGAAAAGTGACGGCTGATATTATATTCTTTAAAACCCGCAACGGCTTCTTGGCATATCAGACATGCAGCCGTAGATCGGATTTCGGTGAAAAGAAATCTTGTTGTGCGCTCTTTATTAAACACTCGGCCCTCACCGTCTACTTTGCTCTTCTTTGATCCGCTCATTTCTACAGACGGGTCAGAGTAATGGGGAAAAAGAAACTAATGCAATGAGTAATTCGCTACACGCCACCGCGGTTGTCAGTGCGCCATCTGCTGGTGAAACAGGGGTATTGCAGGGACAAAATGAAAGTTATGATTTTGAATTTTTTGGTAATTGGACAAGTTCGGCGGGCCGTATTGAAAAGCATAATGGGCCGTATACGGCCCGCGGGCCGTGGTTTGCCCATGTCTGGAATAGTCAGTGACTCCCTGAAGTGGACACTGATTGGCTGTCATTATTTGTCAGGAGAAGTTTGTTTACCAGGGGCGGCTCGGTGGCGCAGTGGTGAGCACTGTTGCCTCACAGCGAGATGGTCGCAGGTTCGTCTCCGGCTTGTGGCCATTCTGTGAGGAGTTTGCATGTTCTCCCCGTGTCTGCGTGGGTTCTCTCCGGGTTCTCCGGCTTCCTCCCGCCTCCAAAGACATGCAGCCGAGGCCGCTTGGTGACACTAAATTGCCCGTAGGTGTGAGTGTGAGTGTGTGTGTGGCTGGTTGTCTGTCTCTGTGTTGCCCTGCGATAAACTGGCGGCTTGTCCAGGGTGTCCCCTGCCTCTCGCCCATTGACTGCTGGGATTGGCTCCAGCTTGGCCCGCGACCCGATAGCGGAATAAGCGGTGAGAAAATGATGAAAAGTTTGTTTACCACTGAAGCAGCTCAAATTTAACATCAACGCAAAGCACCCAGTCGCTAGTGCAGCTACAGCTAACGTTAGCAGCGAAGACGTTAGAAACTTAGCGAGCCATATCTAACGTTAGCAGCGGAATGTTAGCAACTTAGCAAGCCATATCTAACGTTAGCAGCGGAATGTTAGCCACTTAGTGAGCCATAGCAAAGCTCTTCACCAGACTGAACTGGAGGAGACGCCCCGCTATAAGCAAGTCCAGGACCGACAGGCTGACAAATGTCCTCGCCAGGTGGATAGTGATGACCTGTAGGCCGATAAACATGGTGGAAGACGAGGGGTTAACAGGAAGTGCTGCAAACCCGCGTTGTGACACGTCATAGAAGCCTCCGAGCAGGAAGACTGACGAAAAAAAACATTCTTTAAACACAGCAGAGTTTAAATGATGGGACTGCATCTGTTGGAATGGAATCTCCCTCTGGGATTAATAAATACCTCAAGTTCAGGGATTTCTTCTGCTATTTTTAGTGATTAAAAACATTTATTAATTTAATTAAAGATCATTAATGAATTGCTCAAATTCTTTTTAATTGCTTGGCACTACTTAACCAGTTCGAGTGTCATCTCTCATTTTCTTTAAAGTTCAGGTGCTGCTCGCTCCAGTTGAAGCAGCGACGTCTGCTGGTGGGGCCTCCTGGTGTCTTTTTGTCTGCACAAATAATCGCATAATCAGCACACACTGCAAGACCTTTTGTCCTCGTGTTCAGCATACAGACAACTGTAATCATGTTCTCTGTAAATCCAGGGCCTGTGGCCGTCTGGCAGGACATGGACCTCTGGGTCTGGTACCGGCACCGATCCATCTGTTGCACTGTTCTAGAACTCACAGGGAAGTTCAGCTCCACTCTCTGCATCTGTACGTACAGAAAACCAACGTGAAAAATGAATGATTTTTTCAAAAGTAATTGCAGTTTTCATCCTCAGTGGAAGCACGATCAGATCCAACTTTGGAGTTGTCAATATATCTGATGCTTGAGTTCCTTTGTGTAACATTATCACACTGCGGCAAGTTTTTCTCCTATAATTATTTTACTAACTTGCCACTGTTTCTTGTTATTTCCTTTTACTACTCCTAAAGCGCCGTGTCTTCTTGCACTTACTGGGTTGCATTATAAACACTCTTGTCTTTTCAATCCCACAAACAAAGAGCGAAGACTCAGCGATGCTATGAAAGGTCATTATCAATAGTATAAAAGGAGTCAACTTTATTCTTTCTGGAGTTGAAGGAACATTGAAGGTTTTGGACTCCTGGAAACTTCAAAGTGTCGAGTGAATATTGTCCTGTCATATCGTGGACAAATAGACCCTTCCTTGGATAAGCGGCTGCACCTTTGAACTCAATGCTTCACAAAAAGACTTCTGTGAAATGATGGAAGACCCAGGTCAGACTTCTCATTGTCTCTGTTTGAAGCTCAGACTGAGACCCATCGCCTGCAAAGTATGACAAATTGCTTCTGCTGCGGCGAGATGAGCAAACACTTTGCAATAGCCCTGATTAAATAGAGGAGCCTGGAACCGCCCGCCTGAGTAAATATGGACATTTCCGTATCTGTGTCCTCGTATAATATAGAAAAATATCACATTGCAGTCAAAGCCTGGGAGGAGTGAGGAATACAGTGCCCAGTACACACAGCGAGTGATTTAGAAGTTCATTTATTGAAAGCTTCGCCTCTTCGGACTCAGACAGATGGAACGTGTGGCATCAAAGGCCGGTGAAGGCAAAGCCACGACCTCCGTTACACGCAGGATTGTGAAAGGCTGCACATTTATTC
The DNA here is from genome assembly GCF_040956055.1 of Brachionichthys hirsutus. NCBI lineage: Eukaryota > Metazoa > Chordata > Actinopteri > Lophiiformes > Brachionichthyidae > Brachionichthys > Brachionichthys hirsutus. The sequence goes on from NC_090910.1 coordinate 1,439,967, forward strand.
CTGCTCCGTCGCAGCCGCAGCCGCAGGGAGTGAACAAGCATCAATGGGGAGGATTTAGATAAGAAAACAAATGCTTTGACAATATGACATTTTAAAATCAGACTATTTAAAGTGGAGTAAATCAAATAATAAATGAAGTTGTTGCTATTGTTGTAAACATTAAGCTAAAGGCTAACATCAAAATTCACCATTAGAACCCGAGCATATTGTAGTGTAACATTTACCACCGTAGTGCCTCGATGCTAAAGGACAACTTGAACTCATTAGCTAATGCTATAATGCTATAATAGTTACTATTAGTAAATCAAACTTTTGATGATGTTTTGACACAGAAATGTTGAAACTGAAGTTTGGAGCTTTCTCCTTTTTTTTTTTTTTTTTTTTCCCTATGCCTTGTCTGCATTCGTGCTCCACAGTGACAACGTACACAACGTCAGTCTCTGCTGGAGTTCTATGCTTTTTATTCTTATAGTGATTGTGACCGTTACCTGCCCTCTTGGCAGACTAGCCTATTCATATTTTATTGGTTTTATTACCTGCTTACCGCCGTAGAGGGCTGTGCACACCGCAGTGAACACACAACATGGACAAACACAAAGTGACAAATACACAGTGTTCTGAGGAGAGAGTGCAACGGATTTATTTGTGCCCCTTAATTCTACCCCTTCCATCCAATCATCACCAAGAGTTGTCCCAATACACCAGGTTCACATCAGCCTCTAGAGGAAAGTCTGGATCACCAAGTTCTCAGATCTGAGGAAAAAGAGAGAGAGCTTAGTGAGAGTCACAAACACTGACCCACACCCCCCACCCCCCCAGCCCCCCAGCTGGGATTGGCTCGAGCAAAACCGGCGACCCGTACTTTGAACTAGTAGCCAAAGACGAGCTGATTACAATTGTCTTGTCTAAAAGAAGACAAAGGAATTAACTAAACACAGACACGAAGCTTGCATCAGCATTTTCCAGAACATATTAGGTAAAGGGCTGAGGAAAATATGAGTAATCCAACTTTGAATAGAGTCATTGTTCATTTAATTAGCATTTGTCTCGACAACACTTCCTCTCCTCTTCTCTTCCTGCAAATCCTGTGCTTCTGCTTCACATAATTAGTACAGGGGATTTGGACAGATTACTTTTCACCTCTGGACCATAGTGTGCTGTAAAAGGTGTGTGTGCGTGTGTGTGTGTGAGAGAGAGAGACAGAGAGAGAGAGAGAGAGAGAGAGAGAGAGTGAGAGAGAGATACGAAGTTTATGAGCCCCAGTGTTTTGATGTCTGCTCCAGCAGTTGCCAGTCAATATGCCAGCTACTATAATCCTTTAAAAAGATTAGGATTAATGATCTGTGGGCCCGTGAATACTCCATTTTGGAAGATGAACACTTGTGAATAAATCCCCATTAGATTCATTGCTACGTTTCTCCTAGGCAGCAGTTTGGTAGGCAAGGTTCTCTGGAGAACATGAGCAGTTGCCTATTTGGTTAAAATATATGTAACGTCCAAAAATAAATAAAAGGTTTTAGTTAGTGCAGGGGTGGGCAAACAATGGGTTCTAAAATTTGACAGAGGGGCCGGGCCAGAAACAGATGAATGGAGTGTTTGTGTGAACTAATATAAATGACATGTAAAAGCCATCACAGGAAAGGATTTGGCATTTTACAGGTAGCATTACAGGAAAAAGGTAAAATGAATGAGATTTATAATAACATTTTATTTAATGATATTATTTGTACAAGTTCGGTGGGCCGGATTATAAAGCCTAACGGGCCGTAGTTTGCCCATGTCTGAGTTAGTGCGACATGCATTTGATCACTTTGACTGGTCTTATACGGTTGTGTAGCACAAAGAGAGCAGCTTGAAAACTCCTCGTAATGCCGAGGGTGACAGAATTCGACTGGAGGACGTGGAGGAAAGTCTCCCAGATTGCAGCCTCCACCCGAGAATGTGTGTTACAGGCAAATGTCTGGAAGACAAGACAACAACGACAATAAAGGAGAGACGGGCTGGCATCTGGCAGAACATCAACACAAAAAATCAGCCTCTACAAAAGTGACAAGAAATAATCTATATATGGGCGGAAAAACTAAGATGACAACCGAAATACTCAGCCTTAAGCAATGACGAGAAGAAATGGAGAGCAGGAGGACGATGCGGGAGGACACAGCAACACCAGAGACGAGTCGGTGCACAGGAGCTCAATAAGGCAGCTGATGATGACAAGGGACGGCACCAGGTGTGTCTCACAGGTGAGCACAGAACCCCCCCTTATTACAGTCACACACGGGGCTGGAGAGCTCTGGCTTTGTTTCACGTACGTTTCTGAGAAAGCAAGTACAGCATAATTCATTTTTCCACACATCAACGCGATTCAAAGAGCAGCGACGGTGTTTCCAGGAATGACTTTCTGTTTGGCCTTGTATTGAATTGGGCCATTTTTTAGAAACGTCTCCCAGCTGGTATTTGCAAATGGAGCCAGTTCGATATCCACGCCTGCCGGTCCTGCTAGACTGCACCAGCGCTCAGTAAGCGTCACACAAAAGAGCAGCGCAGGCAGGAAAGCCGCTCCTTAAACTAACTGTGGAGAAAATCTTTGAGCTTTTTTAAAGTTATCTGTATGATTCTTCTGTTTAAAGCAACGTCTAGCAGGCAGGAACAAGGCTGCATGCTTTTGTGCATGGACAACGATTCAAGGACAAGGGTATGATTGTTTTGGGAAAATAAAAACGACAGTGGAGACAATGACTTTTGGCAGTGCTTCTTTTCACACAGAATAAATTCAATCCAAGGTCAGGCTGTAGCTAAACAATAGTGCATTGATTTTGTCTGCAGTATTCTACCTTTCCGTCTCCTCTTTCTCTCTTGTCCACACAGATTCTGTGTTTATTCACCTGCTCAGGTATGAGGTCTTTTCGAGTGAGTGGAAGCTGCATTTACATACGAGGTTGTCAAACATGTCACCATTTCACTATTGCTCAATATCAACGTTCATGCAACTTTCCATATGCACTAATGACAACAACTTGCTGTGTATAATAGAAAGCATCTAATAATACATATTCAATTGACTTCATTCCCTTTATAACCATTGCTCTCGGTGTTCAGGGCATTTCCCTCCTATCACACGCCGGGTGTCTTAGATTTGTCAGTGAGTGAAGCCTTCAAAGGGTTAAGAGATCCAAAGAGGCAGACCCCCGCCCAACACAAAAGCTAATATCCTGAATCCTGATTCATGTTCGCTGGTGTTCAGATCAGGAATTGTTTTTCTGCTGTGATCTATTATTGCAGAAATTACAAAAATGAAGACAAGAGGATTACGTCTTGGGCAAAGGTGTGCCAGCACATGCAGTAGGTACCGTCTAAACCGAATGAGCTCGAATCTATATCTGAAAACACACTAACGGTGCTGGTGTCACGTTGGACAATATTTTGTTTCTGTACTCAAGCGCTCGGCTTGCCTTTCACATCCCACAAGCGGCAATGGGAACTAATGATTTTGGATAAATGGGTTTCAAACTGTTTCCATGCCCTTAACTAATTTGACTGCAGCTGAAGTCTCCATAGCTCAGTGCTGTAATCATGCTTTCACCTGAGCATAATAGCAGGGACAGGCTCCAGGCTTCATTTCTATTGTGGCAGTGATGCACTGAGCAACTGGCTGCATGTGCTGCAGGACGATCTCGAGTACCACCGTAGACCAGGGGGTCATTTTTATTTATTGTGTTTTTGTCAGGGGCCATAGGTTCAGGCCAGTTGGGAGGACGTTCCAGTGATTGATCCCGATTACCGAGAAGGACGTTTGGCGAAACGAGGTTTTTCTCTGAGCTACTTTACAGTTGCCGTTTGCTGAACATCTGGTGGTCGTTCTGTTGGTGTTGATTTTTGTCACAAATGGACGGCGCACAGCTGGGGCAAATTGAAGAACAGTTTGATAGAAGAGAATTTAATAAATTTATCAAAACTGAGCAGTTTGTATTTTCCGAGTATTAAGCGGTGGTACCATCTCATTTGCTTTTGCCTCAATTTTTTCAGAGCTTGTTTGTAACGAAGCGACGGGTTTGACAGTCACTTGTGCTGCTTCGCTCCAAACAGTGTGACGATATCATGGCTTGCAGAAAAAGTTGGGCTGCGAGAGTGATACTTCCACACTTAAAACAACAGACTTCCTCTATTTCCTCCTGATCGATTTTGACTGAGAGAAAATGTGTTTTCTTTCTGATGGACAAACACAGACACCATCTTTTTAAGATTATTATTAACCATTGCGACACATTCTCAAAATATCTGCAGCCAGGCATGGGCTTTTAGCCGGTACGTAAATTATCACCATACATTTGACAGCTTGCTTTTTGACAGGATGGTAGGTCATTTATGTACAGGCTCAAGAGCAGAGGGCCCAAAATTGAACCTTGCGGAATACCCATAATAGACTGCAAGGGGGTGGGATGTTCGTTCAGAATGGTTTCTGTTTTACTGCGTCTCCTTGTCCTGCTGCAGGGTCAGAGTTCTCAGATTGCCTCGCCATGTCAACCACCTCTTTCATTGTTACATCACCAGCCATTTGTAGTTTCAGTGAAAGATCTCCATCTTTGATAACTATGACAAGCCCGTCACGTCTCTCCTCTTCCTTCTCGGCAATGTCACAGTGAGCAGCGAGTTCATCCGGGTGCCTCATGTACTGTTCTACGGTACCATCTTAGTCCCCATTAGCACCTGGACCTGGACCTCCTCCGGCTCTCTATTTAACCTCGTAGTGATGCAGTATCGGGTGAAACGAGGTTTCCAATCCGGCCAGTACACCGGCTTCGTAAAGTTAAACGGCTCCGGCGCAGAAAACATCACCATTTCCGGCAATATAGCCTGCTCTAGACAATCTAATAATAATAATAATAACTAAATGGATGCCCTACCAGTCAGTTAGAGCTGAAGAAGCCTCTTTGATGAGACGTGAAACGTCTTCAACCAGATTTGAACAAGTCCAGTTGATTCTTCATTTTTGCTTTTTGGGATTCACTTCGACCTGGATGACTGAGAAGCTCCACATTCATTGTCCAACACCCGGCCTCCGCTCTGATGTGCCCTGATGTGCCAGTCCTGGACTTAAAGATAATGTTTACGCTGATTTGCACTTTGAGTTATTTTCCTCAGTCTAAATATTTTAGAGAGTTTCCCTGCATTTCATGTTTGGACTGCTGCACTTTAATGAGTGAAAGTCTCCACTGCTGAGCCAAATCTTACATGAAAACATCTGAACAACATTTTGCATGAATTAAAATGTGTAGCAAATATTCTTCTTCCTCTCATGTTGATTCAAACTTGCATTTTACTGATCAGCAGTTCAATAGGTTTCAATCCTTGGAGATTACTGTACCCTCCCCACCGATACAGAGCTGCAAGAAGTCTCAGTCTCCATTAATCCACCTCCGTGGCTCACCTGTGAAATACCCCAAAATAACCATCTAAAAAGGGAGACAAAAAGGGAGGCAGGGCAACCGGCAATAATTTCTCAGGCCTTTCACTAATCATGCTTCTGTCCCATTTTGATTTGGCACAACGGCACAGATACTCATACATAAAAATATATTGTTCGCCAGCTCAGTGGTGCTGAATTGCCATGGCAACACTGGGCTAAAAAGATTTCTAAATAGCAGCGCTATGGCAGGAATTGAATGACGTACATAAACGCCATTTAGAGTGTTACGATCAGATGCTCAATGAAGTTCCCTCAAGTTTCCAATAAAGCCAAAGGGAAAAGAGCAACTTATTTGATTTAAAGACTAAAGACAGTCTGTGCCCTCGATTTTCGTGGAAGTCAGTGAAGAGTTAATTACAGTGTGTCATTCCTATTGATCTCAATTACAATATAGCACAATGCTGATTATTGTATACAACACATGCCTGGCGGTAACAAGGTCCTTGCCTGTGATCGCTCCAGTTCAGCGCAGTAGGGAAGTGTGTGCCGTCGCATCCACAGCGGCAGCCAGCAGCCTGCTGCCCCCGTGTTGCCCCAGCTCAGAGTCCTGTTCTGAGAGAACAGAAAGATTAGTGGCTCCAGGACAACTGCAGCATTACCTCATGCAGCGTGGCCAGTGAGCAGCTGCATGCTCAGTGATGCAGGAGGAGGGATCAGAGAGGATAGACAATCATCTCATCAGCGCCTCAAGGTGACATTCAGGGCCGACTGGACCTCTTCCACATCAGTCGATGTTTGATGTGCTCTGTTTCTGAATTAATGGTATTCTGCCGGTGTGAAGAGAAGCTTCGGGATGTGGCTCATGGGCTCCCGGTGTGTCTGGCCCTGTGATGAACTGGCACCTCGTCCAGGGTGTGCCCCGCCTCTCGCCTGTTGACTGCTGGGATAGGCTCCAGTGTGACCCGGTAAAGGACAAAGAGGTTAAGAAGATTAATGAATGTTGCATTGTGGGCCCTGGAATTTAGTTTACATAACAAAAGAGTTTGACCAACAATCGACCCTCAAGTCTGACTGAGGGTCATAACCAGTTCCTCCCACCTCCAAAACATTTAGATCAATTGATCTTTTTGGGACACGCCCCCGAATGCAACAGAGGGGTCACCCCAACCAGTGTTGGGAAAGTAACTAGTAACTTAAAGTAATAATATTACTTTTTCCCAGTAACGAGTAGTGTAACAAATTACTTTTTAATTTTGAGTAATAACTTTACATCCAAAAGTAATGTACTGCTTTTTTTTACGCGATTCGTCCTCGTCTGTTTTTAAGGTTGGTGCCGGAAACTCGATTCATTCCGTTTGGTGTCGTTTTGCTGCCCGCTCGCACCACGGAGGCAGGCTGTCACGGCCTAGGGCAGGTAAGGACCCAAATGCGAGGCAGACAGAGCCGGGGGGGGGGAGCAGGCGCAGGGAAGGTCCAGGAGGCAGGCGAGGGTCAGACACCGGGTGGTCAGGCAGGGCAGGCAGACGGAACACAAGGGGCAGGCGAAGAGGCAGGGTCCGGGAAACAGGCAGGGTCGGTGCACCGGAGGTCTGGATCAAGAGCTGGAATGTAGGACGCATCACTGACAATCTGGCAGGGAGCAGAGGACTGACCTGGGTAGAAATAGTGTCCGGGCTGATTGCTGACGGGTTGCAGGTGCTGACAGAAACACAGGTGATGGGAGTGAAGTGATTGCAGGCGGACTGTGAGGTGAAGACAGGGAGAGATAGTGAGGGAATGGCCCCGCCCCGCCTCGAGGCGTGACACAGACTGTCTCTCCGTTAGAATCAAAACATCAGCACAAGTGTGTCGGTATGTCTCCGCCCTTCAGAGTGTAACCCATTCAATGATTGGCTATCAATATGAAGGACAGAAGCGGCAGCCAATCAGATCGCTGGGAAGTCTACCGCAAGCTTGTTAATGAATCAAGTCTATTTAGCATGAGATTGCAGACCCCGCCTTCAATAGACTATTCGATCTTGTGAGACAGTAAACAGGGCTTCCGGATCAGAGGGGCCAAATCTTTCTACCAAGCCCCTTAACTCATGTTAATGTTGCAGCACACCTGGCAGTGAGCTGGAGTCCGAGCTTGGGTGTGCCCCGCCTTTCGCCCGTAGCCTGCTGGGATAGGCTTCAGCAGACCCGTGACATGCAAGGCCGATAAGCGGCTACAGGCGAGACGCTTGTGATTGTTTTGTCTCCAAGGGAATGAATGGTTGGATGTACAAATAGTGGGAAATATGATCTTCTTCTGAAATGGTTCAACCAAACCTTTCACCTATTCCACCGCCTGCTGTTATGCTACAGATGTTTAATATAGAGAGGCTGTTGTAGGAGTGGAAGCTCTGACAGGGTTTGATGACTGTAATATTAATCTTTACTTCTTAGCGCTGGGGTGTGTTGTGTGTTGTACCATCTGATACAGAGTCCTTGTTCCTTGGTCCATCATCAGCATGCAGGATGCGTGGGAACTATGTTTATTATGAACTCATTAAACTAGAGAACATAAAACATCAATCAATTTATTCTGAAGTCGTCTGTATGGCATGCCGTTCAGGAACTTATTATATATATATATCAAAAGTGAGGTCTGAGAATATGGACCGAACTCTGGAATATATATATGAAAAGTCTGAGAATATGGACCGAACTCCGGAATATATATTTTGATATATATATTCAAACATTTTCATGTATATATTCAGACATTTTCATATATATATTCAGACATTTTCATATATATATTCAGACATTTTCATATATATAGTGAGACATTTCAATATATATATTCAGACTTTTTTCGGTGCACGGGAACATATATATGAAAGCCGCGGTGTAGTGGTTAGGGTTCTGCGCTCACACCCCTGTCGCCCCTGTTCGATTCCCGGTCGGGGAAACTAATTTATGACTTTCAACGGAAACAAATCCACAGGCGCTTTTTTGAAATCCTCCACTTCGACAGGATATTTGTACTGTAAGACATGCTGCTGTCTGACTGTACTTCTACTCTAACATCTTATTCTATCTAATAAATACATTCTATCTAATAAATATATTCATCATCATCACGGCGCAGCTGCAATCTTGCGTCATCACTGAGCGAGTCAGCTCGAAATCTAGTGAGGAGGTAATGAACGCCCCGGTGAATGTGGACTGGGAACTGGATTCAAAATTGTTCTGCAGCTTCGACCCCATCACGTGACTTGTCGCGCGTCAGACGGACACTTACAGCATGTATTACAGTACAAATACTGTTAGGGTTTTCCTTAACCCTCCCCGGTTCTTGATCTCCGTGTGGGTGCGTGGTCAATAAAAAGGATTTTGGGTTACGATTAAGATATTTATATAATATGCAGATCAATACAAGTTGGTTCAGATATCAGCGCTGAGGTTCGATCCTGCTCCGTGTGTCTGTCTCAGGTCCGAACAAAAGGGGCCGCTCTTTGCGTCCGCGTCTTCCTATGTCCATGAGTCCGGCCCCCTCCAGGTGGGGGTCCCGCCCCAGCCAATCTTAACCCCTGTTGGTCAGTGTTATTATGTGTCGTCACCAAAATGAGACGTTCATGCAAATCGGTTATAATAATACTCAACTAAGTGTGGTGCGGCCCTGTTGTTCTGTCGGCATGTAAACACGTTGTGGAATCCCATCTAATATGAAAATTCCCTACAAATACAGTCAAACATCCTGTCTAAGAGGAGCATTCTCACAGATTTGTTTCAGGGCGTTCATTGATTCACTCGATTTCAAGCTGACTCTATTGACGACACAAGATCGATCTGGCTCCCCGACCGGGAATCGAACCCTGACCGCGGGGGTGAGAGCGCGGAACCCTAACCACAACACCGCGGTTTTCATATATATGTTCCCGTGCACTGAAAAAAGTCTGAATATATATATGAAAATGTCTGAATATATATATGAAAATGTCTGAATATATATTTGAAAATATCCGAATATATATATCAAAATATATATTCCAGAGTTCGGTCCATATTCTCAGACTTTTCAAATATATATTCCAGAGTTCGGTCCATATTCTCAGACTTTTCAAATATATATTCCAGAGTTCGGTCCATATTCTCAGACTTTTCAAATATATATTCCAGAGTTCGGTCCATATTCTCAGACTTTTCAAATATATATTCCAGAGTTCGGTCCATATTCTCAGACTTTTCATATATATATTCCAGAGTTTGGTCCATATTCTCAGACCTCACTTTTGATATATATATATATAATAAGTTCCTGAACGGCATGCCATACGTCTGCTATAATGAAAATATTGAAGTCCAATGAAAAATATTTTTTATTTCCTGCTGAGCCAATAAACAACAATGGAAGTAGAATCCACGGGACATTAATGACATACTCTCTTCTCATCAGGGGTGATCTTTAAAATATTCACCAGGTCATTTCAGCATAATTAAATCTTCGTCAGCTCTGAGTGAGAAGGAACAAAGACACCATCGACTCCCTATTTGAGAAAGTTCAGCAATAAAAACTGGCATTAAAGATATAAACCATCGACAATGTCAGAGGAAAAGTGAAATCATTTAAGGTGGAGCAGTAAAGAAATGGTGGAAATTAGATTCTTCTGTCTGAGAAGTCTAAAATCAGGAGTACTAGGAGATAACTGTAGCCTTAATATATAGAGGACAAATCAGAAATACAATATTGTTCCTTTGGCAGACGTTGCATTTTATTTGAATCTGAGGTCTCACACTGTTACTCCCTACCCCCTTACATAATAAATATTTACAAGATTTAATCTGCAGCTGACAGTTCATTTAAATCAAAATGAAATCCCACAAGAAAGAAAATACATCTTGAAAATTTGATGCTTCCTTTTTTTCCTTCTAAATTTCAATAATATCTAGCAGAGAAATTAACTTGTCCTTCAGGTTCGTTTATGCATTGAACAAGCGACTGTCATAACTTGCTGGCTGTGCTCAAGCATATTCCCACAAAATAAACATGCTAAACACTTTCAGCCGAGTTTTCTCCAGAAAAGGGCATATTTGGGATGGCTGCAAAAGTTACTCTGTATGCTGCCCCCCCCCCCCCCCACACACACACACACACACACACCACAACATCAAAATAGGTCGGCACATTGCTTCCTCTGGAGTTAAAAAAATATTTGAAGCGGCATTATGGCAGCATTTCAATTTCAAAATTGAATATAAAAAGATTCATATTCGTGTATACGTGGCTATTTCAGACTATAATCTGGAATAACTATCGAAATTGAATCATTCACTAAATTTTGGTGACAGTCTTGAAGATAAATTGACCATGGATCTAAAAGTGCTTGCTATCTATACCTGCATGCCATCGTGAATTTGTATAAACTTGTAACATTTATCGAGTGTTTTGCTACAGGTTAACCGTTTTATGAAATAATTCTTGAATCATTAGTTCAGATTTATTTGCTACTCTGGACAGATAAAGTTGGACAGATATTCCCAGATTCGGACTTCCGACGTTGTCAAAATAAAACTGATGCCTCTTCCCCATCGCAGTAACGTAGACAATGTGCTACAAGCTCAGTTTAATCAATAGTAGCTGTCTTTCAAACTGCAGAACTAACATTGTTAACTATGTGCAGCGGGATGTGAGACGAATGCTCAGGGACCGTCTGCAAATTATAACAGCGGGAATCTCATCAATGTGCACAGCCATTAGTTTGCATTGAACGGCCTATCAAATAATGGCAAAAACTAAATCCTGAATGTACATTCAAGAAAAGTACAGAGACCAACAAAGAAGTGAAACAGTAACTCACAGGATCACTGCCAGAGGGGGTTTATTCATCCAATTTGCAGGTTTATTGCGACATAATATTCGGGATAAATGAAGACAAACAACATTCTGTTCTGTTCTCACCACCACAGACAGTCAACACGAACCTCGGAGGGTTTAAAACAATAAGATCTAAAATATATTTTGATTGACTTTTTAACTTCACTTACAATGATTTTGTAAAAACTTTTCCAATGTATGGCTTTAATTCAAAAAGTAATAATGTACAGCATCTCCTGGGGCACACAGCAATTTATTTGTGGCAAAGAAAAGAGAGAAGAGGAACAGCAAGGAGACTCCCAATCCTCAAATGTGACAGCTTGGTCAATTTCCCTCAACTTCAAACTGTGTGGATAAAGAATGAGTCTGAGGCTTGATTGGACGCTTGGCTCAGATACCTGACAGATAATGTACCTTTAATAGTAAGGAAATAATGAACCAGCAAAATCAGCCGAACTTTGTGGATGAGTAAAGGTACAGTTCATGCTTCGTGTATGCTGATTTATCTAACATGTACGGGGGAGTTTAAGGTCGTGGTAGGAGAGAGTGTAGCCAGCCAGCATAGGCTGGTGGTGAGGAAGATGACTCTAGTGGTGAAGAAGAGGAAGATGACGAAGGCAGAGCAGAGGACAAAGTGGTGGAGGCTGAAGAATGAAGAGTGTTGTGTGTCTTTCAGGAAAGAGGTGAGACAGACTCTGGGTGGACAAGAGAGACTTCCAGAAGACTGGAATACAACAGCTCAGGTGATCAGGGAGACAGGTAGGAGAGGACTGGGTGTGTCTTCTGGAAGGAAAGGAGATAAGGAGACCTGGTGGTGGAACCAGGAAGTGCAGAAGTGTAGACAGGAAAAGAGGTTAGCATGTTAGAGTGATGAAGAGTAGAGACAGGAAGGATGTTCAGCATGTTAGAGTGATGAAGAGTAGAGACAGGAAGGATGTTCAGCATGTTAGTGATGAAGAGTAGAGACAGGAAGGATGTTCAGCATGTTAGAGTGATGAAGAGTAGAGACAGGAAGGATGTTCAGCATGTTAGAGTGATGAAGAGTAGAGACAGGAAGGATGTTCAGCATGTTAGAGTGATGAAGAGTAGAGACAGGAAGGATGTTCAGCATGTTAGAGTGATGAAGAGTAGAGACAGGAAGGATGTTCAGCATGTTAGAGTGATGAAGAGTAGAGACAGGAAGGATGTTCAGCATGTTAGAGTGATGAAGAGTAGAGACAGGAAGGATGTTCAGCATGTTAGAGTGATGAAGAGTAGAGACAGGAAGGATGTTCAGCATGTTAGTGATGAAGAGTAGAGACAGGAAGGATGTTCAGCATGTTAGTGATGAAGAGTAGAGACAGGAAGGATGTTCAGCATGTTAGTGATGAAGAGGAGAGACAGGAAGGATGCTCAGCATGTTAGAGTGATGAAGAGTAGAGACAGGAAGGATGTTCAGCATGTTAGAGTGATGAAGAGTAGAGACAGGAAGGATGTTCAGCATGTTAGTGATGAAGAGTAGAGACAGGAAGGATGTTCAGCATGTTAGTGATGAAGAGTAGAGACAGGAAGGATGTTCAGCATGTTAGTGATGAAGAGGAGAGACAGGAAGGATGCTCAGCATGTTAGAGTGATGAAGAGTAGAGACAGGAAGGATGTTCAGCATGTTAGAGTGATGAAGAGTAGAGACAGGAAGGATGTTCAGCATGTTAGTGATGAAGAGTAGAGACAGGAAGGATGTTCAGCATGTTAGAGTGATGAAGAGTAGAGACAGGAAGGATGTTCAGCATGTTAGTGATGAAGAGTAGACAGGAAGGATGTTCAGCATGTTAGAGTGATGAAGAGTAGAGACAGGAAGGATGTTCAGCATGTTAGTGATGAAGAGTAGAGACAGGAAGGATGTTCAGCATGTTAGAGTGATGAAGAGTAGAGACAGGAAGGATGTTCAGCATGTTAGTGATGAAGAGTAGAGACAGGAAAGATGTTCAGCATGTTAGTGATGAAGAGTAGAGACAGGAAGGATGTTCAGCATGTTAGTGATGAAGAGTAGAGACAGGAAGGATGTTCAGCATGTTAGTGATGAAGAGTAGAGACAGGAAGGATGTTCAGCATGTTACAGTGATGAAGAGTAGAGACAGGAAGGATGTTCAGCATGTTACAGTGATGAAGAGTAGAGACAGGAAGGATGTTCAGCATGTTAGAGTGATGAAGAGTAGAGATGAAGGTGTTGACAGAGGCCAGTAGTGTGTAGAAAGATGGAAGAACTATTTAGAGGAATTAATGAATGAGGAAGATGAGGTAGTGAAGATAGAGACAGTGTCTCTGAGGAAAAGACAGGCGGCGGAGCTAGAAATGGTGGAGATAAAGATGGTTCTCCTTGGGAGTGACCAGGATGGACAGGATCAGAAATGAGACCATTTGATGGAGGACACAGTGATAGGATCTACTATGGCTGAGGTCTGTAAGCTCTATTTGCAAAGTAACCCTAACAGGTCCTTTTTTAGGTTTATGTTATTATTATTATAAACATTCAACAACACAAAATATAATATTTAGTACTTTGAATGTAATGGTGAAAAACTGGAAATGTATGACTACAACACATCATAAAACTGCCACAGCTATTGATTGGCAGAAATAAAAATATATAGTGCTTGTCGTTGAGAGGATAGAGCGGCTATCTGCAGACACATTTGGATTTAGCAGTAGAATCTGTTACTATAGTAACATATTTATGCTCGACCGGTCCACATAGCACTTTATTACCTCGGAGTGGTTTCTCTCACTCTCGGTGACATGAGCAAACGTACAGGCTGGAGTCTGTTTCACTCTCAATGAAACATGCAAGGAGGAAGTGTTGCTGCAGGACGCTAGCCTTTAACCACTGATACGAAGGCAGGCAGTAGCGTTTAGCCTGAAAGAGTGAGAACTCATTGAACTCATGTCAAACCGTCACAGGCATGCGTCTCATGGCCTGAAGAAATGATTCCGGTCGGCTTTTAAAAGTCACTTTAAAACATGAATTAGTTCTGCAGTATCTGGACCGACATGAGCCTCGCTTGGAGGCGAGCTGTGGCTGCAGGAAGCCTCCTGCCTGTTGCCGAGGAGACCGACAGCATCCACACACCCAGGCAAACCTCAAATGAAACAGCCGGCAGCTACAGAGATGACTTTAACGCCTGTGGATTGCTTGTGCGCCGTTTCATCAAGAGGCGGAGCGTTTAGGACAAAAGCAGCCGAACGAAGGCAGACGTTTATGTCGCTTGAGTTCTGATGGAAGTTCAGCCACACTGACTTTGTTGAAGTTCTTTAAAGACTCCAGAAATGTTTTATCTGAGCAACGCTGCACCAGTGACACACGATTGTGAGCAATTTCCAAGCCACGGCAGCACATGCAATACTCTGCAACATGAATTCAACGCCCCCCCCCCCCCCCCCCCCCCCCCACCGTTTGTAAATGATGAAATATACATGTCTGCTCATAAATGTAGTCACATTGGATGGTTTGATCATGAGGCAAAGAATGGCACTAATTTTAAATAATATTAAATATCTATGACTTGTATAATGTGAGACGGCTCAGAAAGGAGAACCAAAGAGCAGCAACGGGGCGGAGCCTGTGTGTCCACCGAGCCAGGAAGGCACGAGCTACTGAGAAGTGTTTGCTGTGCAAGTGTGAGCCCGACTATCCGTCAGCAATTACTGAAAGGCTGTTTCAAGCTTGCTCAATAAGGATGCCACATATAGTCACTATGAGACAGCCACTCGTCCAATAGGAGCAGCAGTCCAGAGGGTGGCTTGTTGCTAAATGTGAAGGCATCATGAAGAACACTACGGCCCCAAGGCCTCCGCAAAGTGCAGGCAGACTGCTGCGGAATGCCTTGGAGCTAATTGCAATCAATTTAAAATCAAGTCTCAAGCAAATGGGGTGCCAGAGCAACGAAGCTAAAATGGTTAGTATTGCTTTTTAAGTAAAGAGTGGGGTTTCTAATAAGCAGCCAGCGTTGCCGTGATGGTGCAACGCTTGGCTGCTCATTCTCCGTGGGGTTTGTGTGCCTGCCTGCAGAGAGGCGCCGTCGTCGTAGTTTAGTTTAATGGTGCGACTGCAGTGCTCCAATTCCTCTGCTAAGCTGAGTCGGGCCTGCTTTCCCTTCCTTTTGCACTGACAGATGCTGACAAGCCCCGTTGGGCTCTCTTACAGTTCTGACTGCTGAGAGCAACATGCTGGGAATGAAACGGAAAGGTTTCCCGGAGCATACCTGGCCAGGGAGAAACGCGACGTCCAATCAAAAACACTCTTCCTGAAAGACTAATCCGAGATGCCACTCCTGAGAATGAATGCTGCTCCACGCCGAAGTGTCCATAATAATCTGGTACCCAGAAACACACAAAATATCACTACGGTTAGAAACATACTGCCGTATGTGAAGATCGCCCGACTCTTGACTTCTGTCATTGTTTTCAATGGAAGGCTAAATAGTCTCTCACTAGAGATCAGGCTTTGCAGCCCGAACGCTACGATGCTGAGACGCCTGAGTCATCCATCTTTCTAAAAAGCTTCACGGGAATCCTTTCGGCGGTTCCTGGATGTGTTTCAGCTGCGCTGGTTTAACGGGCTCTTTCCTGGGCCTCTAAACGCTCATGGAAATCCAGCCAGCAGTTTTTATGGACAGACACTTGTGAAAACATCCTCTTCTAATCATTAATGTAGTTGTTTTCTTTACATTAAAATTTTTATTTTTTTAATTACTGAACTCAGATAACACCAAATGTTGATTACTTTCTCTGTCAGGAACTTTTATCCAGAGAGTAGAAGATGATTAGAAGTTATGATTGCATGGTAGCTGTTTACATAAAGATCAATAGGTGCTCATCTCCATATAACGAGATTAACGTGCTTTTTGTTCACAGCATCCACAGGCAGACAAACCACGAAAGAGAATAGCAGAGTCTCAGTGGGAAGCTCTTAGCTTTTACATATTTAGAAAGCTTGTGCTTTACAAGCCTCGCTGTGATGATGCAAAATGGCCCCGCGAGTCCCCGAAACTGAAGCGGAGGTCGATAAACAAACTTCATGTGAACAAACCGTTACAGAATGCGTTTTAATTCGAGATGCAATTAAATCATTTTGAAACACAAACCAACAATGTGGAAGCTTCCCCTTGCCAAGTTTATTGCATAAAACTTTGGGGTGTCCCGATCAGGTGTTTTTTGCCCCTAATTCCAAGTCATTTGATTTTGAACCGATACCGAGTCCGAATCTGATACTTCTATAATACATAAAAAAATAAAGGCGAGTGAAGAAACGGATCCAGGATGTTTTTACTGCACAATGACCATCATGCAATACAACGACAGAACACAGTGTTCTGCCTTCTTGCCCCCATCTTACCCATGGTTTCCTGAAAATGGAAACATAAAGTGCACCTTGAATGTATTTTGGACTGAATGTCTGAGCTGTGCTGGCAGCGATTTGTAGCTTGTGGTAGAGAGACAGGGAGAAAAACATTTCAGAAATGTTTCTCTTAAACTTTTGGACATCCAGAAAAAGCAATCGGTTTATAAGTGAAGATATGAAAGTGAAGCCCCGGCTAATGGGTGGGGATGGATGAATCTAAGCCTTCTGAATGTGGGAGAAGATGGAGCACCAACAGGATTCAACCCAAAACTCATTACAGACCCATCACACTGACCCCTTTACAGGAGGCACAATGGATGACAACCCCTTGTTCTGCCTCTTGAAATGACAACCTCAGAATATCAAACGTCTATTAAAGAGGAGACAGGCGCAGCTGGAGGAGTGGCATCTAATTCCTGTCAGTGTGATGGGGGGAGAGAGGGAGAGGGAGAGAGAGGGAGGGAGCAGGCCGCTGTGCAGCAATGGAAAGGCAGTGCATGTGGCCAGAGAAGCCACTTTGGAGCTGCATGGACGAAATCAGAAGTGAGTTTGTGGTTCTACGCTGTTGTTTAGCCGGCGGTGTAGAAAGCTATAACGATAACGTCCTCAGCGAGAGGACGCTATTGCTGAGCTGCAGCTCCTCAGAGAAGAGTCATGGTTTGAGTTCATGCTATGTTGTGCAAAGGGTGGAAAGGGAACGTGTTCAGGCATCTCCCAACCTGATGCACGGATTTCCTCAAATGGCTTTGTCCCTGCAAATTAAACACATTCTGGCGACATGTGGATCTCATTGTTGTGAACGCCACCCAGACCTCACAGCCTGAGTTGAGGAATGAATTATAGAGCGACTACTTATTCATAGGAGAGCTTTGCTGCTCATTTCTTTGTCTGCCTAAACGGTCAGAAAAACAAACCAAACTAAGTAAGGCCAGTGAAAACACAAACAAAACTCACAGCTATCAAATAACGAACTGACTGTTTCTGGGATCTGTTTGTTGATTTATTCTGAACCACACCTGGATACACTGTGGTGCAGTGGTTAGCGCTGTTGCCTTACAGCAGTGGTTCTCAAATGGTGGGGTGCGATGTCAGGGGGCGTGCCTGTGACCAAGGAGAAAATGCTTTTTTTCCCTTACGAGATTAAAGTGTAATTGCACATCCACTCCAGTAGTTGGCAGTGGTGCCCTGATTGTCGGAGTGCGCGCAGGAAGGATTAGCAGAAGAAGAGCGGTTGTAAACAAACCTTCAAGACACAGGGCGGAGAATTTTTAACGGAGTAAAATAGAGATGGAGAGAGACGAAGATGATAGAACAAAGGAGGCTCAATCGAAAGCAAAGACGAGGAAATATGACGTAGCGTACGTAGTGCGTAGCTTCACCGCGACTCCGGTGGGAGAAGAAGACCGGACTTCCTCATTTTGCTAAAAGCACAATTCTTTTTTCATTTTGGTTTTATAGGTTAAAGTGTTAAAGTATATTTTGTGCTCCCTAGTTAATGTTGCTGATCAATTTTAATGTATTATTATTTATTGATGTTATTTAATTTAATTTATTATTTAATTGTATAAATTGTAGTTTAAGGATTAAAATGTCAGGCAAATTGATGCACTTCAAATATTTTCTGTTGCAGACTAAAAAAAATGGTAGTAAAGTTATTCTTTGTTGTAAGTTGATCTATATTTCTTTCTTTTTCATATTTCTTTGTATGTTAATAAGGATACAAGAGTGGGGTTTTTTTTTTTGGGGGGGGGGGAAATGTTTTTTTCTTCCTGGGGGGGCGCGACAGAAAATAATTGAGAAGCACTGCATTACAGCAAGAAGGTTCTCGGTTTGATTCCTCTCTGTGCAGTCTGTGTTTCTGGAGGCTCGTGCATAACTGTAATTATAGTAAAACACATTATATTGCCTCTGGGGTGGCAGGGTGGCGTAGTGGGTAGCACTGTCGCCTCACAGTAAGAAGGTACCGGGTTCGGGTTTGTTCTTCCAATGTCTGAATGGGTTTTCTCAGGTTTCCTCCAAAACATGCAACTAAGGTGAATTGATCACTCCAAGTTGTCTGTAGGTGTGAGTGTGTGTGTGTCTTTTTGTGGCCCTGTGATGTGTTGGCGACACATTCGGGGTGTACCCCACTTGTGCACAGCAAGATGGGATAGGCTCCAGCAACACTTGTGACCCGCAAGGCTGAACAGCGGCTCCTGATGACACGATCGTCTCATCTACAAAAAACTGGATGGATGGTTATTTCCTCTGGGTGGCACGGTGGTGCAGTGGGTAGCACTGTTACCTCACAGCAAGAAGGTTCCGAGTGTGATTACTATCTGCGCTGAGGAGGTATGTACATTGACTTTATCATTTAATGCCATGTGAGACTTTATGCACCAGCTAGAGACAGAGAAACGAGTCAGGATGACTCGATGAAGGATGCGTACGACCGTGAGGCGTTGGCTGGAGGGGCCAGCTGTCCTGCGTTCAGGCGATGACAGGGTGCCAAGTTGTGATTGGATAAATAGATAATGAGGTATCTAAGCATAATATAGTGGGAAACAGAGCATGCACAGCAACATAGTATTCATGTCAGAACTTCACTTCTAGATGAATTTCTACAGCTAAAACTGAACTATTATTTTTTCTTACCTTGATTCTGTTTGATAGTCAACATTCAGAATTTCGAACGAGTTAAAACTCTGAAGACCAGTGAACCATGCATTACCTTCATCCTGTCAGTTAGAAATACAGAGACGAATCCATTTCCCAGCCTCTCATTCATTCATAAATTATCTTACTCCTGCTAAATTATTTCTTGTCTCTTGTAAATGTGAGACTTAAGACTGAGATCTGAATCTGTGAGACACAATGATGTAAGCTCCAAGCCATGCAGTGAATTCAGGACAGTGTGCCATCGCCGTGATATACAAGCACAGAACGCTTCTGTTGCACCAAATCCTAAGAAAATAAAAGCAACAAAACACAAGCAACAACTTTATCTCTTCAAATACTACCTCACTGGGTCAGGAGGTACTTGAGAGACGTTGCACTCCGTATAGAAACGACGAGAGTTGCCCTAAAGGAGGTTCCTGAACAACGCTGGAACCTTGGGATTCACTGCCTATTGGCTGAAGGGAATGGATATTTATTGTGCCACTGATATTCTAGTTTTAGTTCTGATTGTAATTACATTTTCATATGAACTTGCAGAACTCACTGCAGTGTGTTGCAGTGATGAATAATGAGTCGTGATGTGTTCTATCTTTCGAGCGAAGACTGTAGACAATTCTCCGGTAAAGTGGCACCAGCCTAAAACGATGCCCTGCTTATTTTTATTTATTCATGTGCAGCAGGTGTGTATAATGGAAGAGTGAGCACAGACCGGAGTGTTATGGCTCTAGTGGTTTGCGGAGTGTCATTGGGTGTCCTCTGCAAAGGGACTATTTTGCCGCAGCATGTTATAACTCCTTTGCAGAGTGATATTCACTGCCAAAACTGTTTCATATTCGATTCTTTAAGGCTCTTCCTGAAAATTAGCAACAACCTCTTTGTTGAATTTTACTGAATTATGTTCTACAACAATTGACAACGATTCTCGGGCCAAAACAAAAAGGTAATCAAAGTGTCATTCCGGAAACAAATCGAGCTAATTTAAGGTTTTGTATCAAGCCGGTGGTGTTTCTGATCCTCCCACACCAGAGATACTATCTATGGGAGAGACTTTTGTGGGATTGTGTATGGTCTGGACTGTTCGCCAACACAAAGTCACCAGAGAGGATATTGTTTACCCTACCCTTTCTTGTGTTTTACTTTCTTTTTTGTCTTTCCTGTTCCAGTTTTCAGGTGTTATGCTGCGTTAATGACAATGAGAGACAGGAGTATTTAATTTGCATTTAGCCTGATGGCTGGGACGTCATCAATCAAAGTCATATTGTTCTGCTGAGCCAAGCAATTTGAGTTGTTTGTCCTTTGTAGAACACCGCAGTTTACTACTGTTCTCCGGGGGGCGCCATGCTTTGCTCAGTTTTCTCTTTATTAGCCTCACCGAAGGGGAGGCAAGGGTATTGCAATTGGGTTTGTTTGTCTGTCTGTCTGTCTGTTCGCATGCATAACTCAAAAACTAGTAACCCAATCGACTTGAATTTTTTACACAAACAAGGTTCTGTCCGTGGCTCAGTCCTCCCCGAGAATGGCGTTGATCCGGATCTGGATCCAGATTCTAGAAATTTTTAAAGGATTCTTTAACATTGCGAGATAGGGCACTTTTTGACATTTTTCTTAATTTCTTCAAAACATATGGCGGTACTCCTTAAAGGTCTGTGACCATGACTAATTTTGGCCGGATACAGATCACAATCCTGACCTGAGAGCTAATTTTTGTTCTAAAATCTGCATTTTTCAGGAGTCCATCCTGACCTCAATTTTGGAGCTAGAGACTTCAAATTTGGTGTGCACACTCATAGTTAATTCTAGTTACATATATATTACAGTTGTAGTTGTATCTTTCCCCATTCCGGAGCAGCAAGCTAGCGCAGGTTTGGCCGCTCTGATCCGGAAGCCCTGTTTACTGTCTCACAAGATCGAATAGTCTATTGGAGGCGAGGGTCTGCAATCTCTCATTGTCTCTTGTTACCATTGTCAGTGAGGGTTCACAGACTAGGAATGTTTCTCGTTGAAGTTGTGCAACATGTAACAGTAATGACTAAGATACAAAAAATATATAAGTACAGAACACATCACAAAACAGCAGCATCAGGAGTGGATACACAGATGTATATTAGCAGGAGTAAACTAGCGTAATCACGCAGTGCAAATAGAACAGTGCAAGTTATGGTTTACAAAATGTTCAAGAGTCTGGGACAGAATAATTAATTGTTCATTAGTCTTACAGCCGAGTTAATAGTTTTTGTTGAACTTTTATACCTGCCTCTGTCTCTGCATTCTGGGATCCATCAACTTGATCATTACATCCCATGATAGTTCTTAAAATGTCAAAAACAATAAACTATGCAGTAAACGCATAGAAAACAATTTCCATCATATTGTGTTGACATTTTGTCTTTTACCATTCTAAACTTCTCACATCCGGGTTAATCTTCATGAAGAAATGTCCTCTGGATATTACTTGCCATGTATTTATAAATAATTTCACCAAGGGAAAATGATAGATTATATGAGTAAAAATATTTGTACCTGTATTACAGTGTCTAGCAGCAGTTTTGTTTCGCTTGCCTTCTGCCCTCGCTATCCTTCAGGCCAAACATCAGTATTTTCTCAGCCGGTCCATTTTTTAGAGTCAGTCCTTCCAACTCTCTTCTCCACAGCAGACAATAAACAGCCCCACCTCCTTATAAGCCTTTCCAATTAAATCTCTTCCATTTGGAGGCTTGGAAATGTCACCTTTAAGTGAATCACAATGGAAAACGGAGACGGGTAAGAGGAGAGGCTTATGAAGGGAAATCTTCCGAGTGCCATATGTGAGCTCCAGACAAAGTATCATCACTGAAAGGAGCAGAATTGAGAGATGGATAAAGGCAGAAACAATGGAGGAGATAGATGGAGAGAAAGGAGAAACAGAGGGAGAGTGATGCATGACCCCCAATTTCTCAAGGCTGTGTAATAAAAGGCTGCTGCGTGCCGTTCTTTGTCTCTGTCATATTAAAAGTAAATAAGAATAATAGCATGATGCCGAAAGATGTGTTGGTCGAAGATACTACCAGGATACATTGTTGCAAAATCGAACAATTCATGATACAAACAACCAAACCTCATTATGCATTCAACTCCTGACATGATTATGAACCAATCAGATGTCATTCCTGGGAATGACATTGGGAGTGGAGGCAAGAAAAAAACTTCCTAATAACAGGCAGAAACCTAGAACAGAACCCAAGACTCATCTGCCTTGACCAGTTGGGTAAAGCGAGAGAGAGAGTTACAGAGAGGGATAGACAGAATCAAGAATAGATGTGGCGGACAAAAAAGAAAGAGAGAGGACAGAGAGACAATGACACTGTTACGTCTATAGTCAAAGGCCTCTCAAAGAATCAGTCAACCCAAAGGAAGGACGCCCCCTAAAGGTTGAGTGGAGCAGTGCAGGTGAGAGAGACTCCTTGCTGAACTGATTTATCTAAGTGGGAGCACCTGCCTGCAGCATCTCAGCAGCATCGCACGGCAGCTCAGAGCGTGAAGAGCAGAGAACACTGTTCAGCTTGGGTCAGACCACAAAGAAGCCACTGGTATGGATTGACTCATATTAACTCTGGGTGGGAATGTTGGTGCTTTACTGCGGAAATGATTGTGATGCATGAATGAATGTCAGCAATAGGCACTTCAAATCATTTAAGATAAAGTTGCACTGTAAAAGCATATCATTTGGATTTTGTGTTAAAGTTACAGTGTTAAACATTAAGAGGAATTTAGATGTTGCTTCCGTTTTTGGTGAATTTGTTTCATTTGAAGGTTTACAACCTGATGACTGATAATCCTCCAATGCACAAAATAAAAAGTGGAGAG
Source organism: Brachionichthys hirsutus (assembly GCF_040956055.1). Classification (NCBI taxonomy): domain Eukaryota; kingdom Metazoa; phylum Chordata; class Actinopteri; order Lophiiformes; family Brachionichthyidae; genus Brachionichthys; species Brachionichthys hirsutus. The sequence continues at coordinate 1,463,094 of NC_090910.1, forward strand.
AGAAAGTAGTTGTTCCGTGCATGTTTGTGGGTGACCAGGCCCGTTTCAAGTTGGGGCAGAAGCTGAACAAAAGTGAAGGATAACTTGACAGACACAGAGCAGGAGGAAGAGAGACAAAGAAAATACAGAGAACATGATCAGACCAAAGATAATGCAGTTATTAAACTACACAGTGGTTCATACTATGATGATTAGTGAGCTGCTACACAAGAAGTACTTAAACAGACACCAAAGCAGATGCTAATAGCATTGACGGTAACAGTTGTACTGGTGTTCTGCAGCAGGTAGACTGCAGCAGACTGCTGATTCAAGTTAAGCTGCAGGCGGGGTGAAGGAAATCCCTCGTGTGAATGCATGCTTGTGTAACGGAGTAAATATAGAAGTAGTTAAATCCTGCATAATGTGATTTATTTTCTATTAATGTATCTGTTTTGTTTTCCTTTTATAATTACACACGTTCTTTTAGTTCATTTATTTTAATGTACATCTCGGGGTATTTATGATTTGGAGTATTTTGTCCCTCCTGGCTTGCCGTCCGACGGTTTTGCCTTTCCTGCTTCCCCTCCCCCAGCACTTCGTTTGAACACGCTGAGAGGAGCAGCCATGATGCCTAGATGTGCTGATGTACTTTTTTTTGTACGAATCCAGTAAATGACGACAAACCCAGCCGTGTGTGGGCCTGCAAATCTGTTACACAACACAACGCAGAGGCAGAGAGACAACCGTAACACTTACATCAGAGCACTGAGTGTCAACATAAGAATGCAAGGCGTCTGGAAGCTGCTCTGAAACAGCAGCGGGATGTGACGAGTCATCCGTTGACCTGTGGCTGATTCCTGAGCCATCAAGAAGGGTCACTGATGGTACGCCGCACAAAGGCTAGATGCTAGGTAGAGTGGCCAACGTTTAGGACAGGCAGAATCACTGTCACAGACCAACATTCTGCACTGCGCTGGTTTTCCAGATTCCATTTTGCTTGAATTTGGTTTAATCTGTCTCAGCAACAGATTTCACACGTTCTGAGGGAGCCTTCTGGCAGCACAATCCCTCAGATCTGTCTCGTCTCTGGTGTCCTGTTGGTTGCTGGAACTGGACACGACTGTTGCTCCAACCAGCGACATGCTGGCCGGTAATACGTTATAAAGTGTAATACTATGATAATACTTTCCAAGGGACGCCTGAGGGAACCAGCCATCTAATCCAATTTCAGCAGGAAATAAATCCGCTGGCAAACTGTTGTCAGAGCAAGTGACCTGACTTTTGGATTAATTTGACCAATGTAGCGTCTGTAATGATTATAGCAACCACAGCATGACTTCATCTACTGATGAGCAGATGAGTGAAATCCAATTTCCTGGGTAGAGATTCAAACCATTTCCCCTCGTGACTGTATCAGGGCAAATTAAAAAGTGAACCCTCACAACTCAAGAATGAGGGGTGAGGGGTCAAAAGAGCAATTGGCTTGAGCCTTGGGCAGATGATGGAACGGTTGGTTGCTGCAGGTCAGCCTGTCGGATGTCATCTCAGTCGGAGGTTGTTTTTTCCTTATTAACTTTGGTAGTTGTACCCAATTAACTTGCAGTTTGTCCGTTACAGACAAACCGCTCTATGAATCCACACAAACTGGGCATTCATAAGCCCTTAACCCTTTATCTCCTGCCATGCAATGGACTCCTATTCCTCATGATAGAATGAAGCTTTTTTCAACGCACATGATGGTGAAAAGGAAGCAAATAGTCCGTTTACTGCTCTGCTTTTAAAATCTAACTCATCCCATCATTCCGTCACAAAATCCCTGATGCATTGTGTGTATTTGACAGATATAACTAAATCATCAGGTAAATGCATTGCTGTCGAATGGGTGGTATTTCACAAATTAGCAAGGCAATATAAAGTGTGTGCTGTAATAATGAAGGACGAAAGCTGTCTCTGAAGCCCGCAGCTTGAAAGGAGAGGTGTTTTAGGCTCTGAAGCCCTTGAGGGTTTTAAGACACTCAAACTCATGCTTCATGCTCCACCGGCTGGTTCGCAGAATGAGCTATTCACATTTCACTTGCATTGCTTGTATGACATGTAGCAAGAGGCTTGGTCTCTGTGTAGTCACAAATGCACTTTTTGTGTACTAGATGGTTGTTAAAGGGAGAAAGACACTGAAGCTGGGAGTCCGAGCCACAAAGGGATGACGCCGTTAATGGAGCCTGCTCTGCAAAAGGTGCATGTCAAGACATTCAATCAGCAGCTGCTAGACATGCATGAAGTCTGGCTGCTGACCAACCGTTCTATCATTCTAGGAATAGCCTGCGTTGTAAGCTGTTTGCTAGCAAGACTTTATAAAATGCAGTTTTTAGTTTCAGGATGGGACCCAGAAGGACGTGGCCATGCTTGGGAGACAAAAACAAATAGATGCAAAATAGATGCTGACCACGAGGACGCATGCACAAACGGCAGCCCCCCCCCCCACCCCCCCAGATGCAGTGAGGCACACAGTAGAAAGCAATAAATAAATAAGAAGCAGGAAACAAGAAAATCAAAGCTGAAATGAAATAAATAAACACAAATCATGCCAGCAAACAGGAGCGTTTAGGGGGAAGCAGCGTTGGGTAGCGTAGGACTAGACTGTCTGGCACAGCGGCGGAGGTTGGAGGAGAGGTCAGCCAGGCCTCCTGCCCAAACACACTGAAATCAATACGCAATCAGGAGGGGGAGAGGAGGACAGCAAACAGCAAAGCACAGACCATGACAGGCAGTTCCCTGGGGAGTCCCATGTCCCGGTGTCTGCTCGTCCTCCAGGGGCTCCAGTCTCCTCTCAAAGCCTAATTATTACATAAATCATGTAAAATGTGGAATCTGACGGAAATGGTTGTTTTCGCTCTCTGTCATTGCTGTGATCAGATGGGGCCTTTAATACTATCTATCTATCAATGTATCTATCTATCTGTGTATCTACCTATCTCTCTTTCTACCCCTCTATCTATCTATATATCTGTCTGTCTATCTATCTATCTATGTATCTATCCATCTTCACACACAAAAATTACATCTCAGCAAAATGCCATTCTAGAGGGATAGACAGATTTGATTTCTGTCGGAAATCAAATCTGAGCCCGGACTGCTCTCTGCAGTGAGTGAGGAAACATGGTCTGAGTCTGAGTCCATCATGTGGCGTTCTCCAGTTGCTGACTGGTTACTGACTGGTTACTGACTGGTTACTGGCTGGGCTATTAGTGCACTACAAATGAACGATTTCTCTCATCCATCCATTTTCTTGTAGACAAGGTGACCTCAATCGTCGCGTCTTCAGCCGCCTGATGACCGATGTGGGTCATTTTTGGAGGTGGGAGGAAGCCAGACAGAAGGGAATGGAACCTGCAACCTTCTTGCTGTGTGGCGAAGGTGCTTCCCACAAAGCCACCGAACTGCCCACTTCTCATTCAATAATGTGGGAAACGGAAGGATTATTTTCGCCTCTCAGAAGGTGGGACGACTCGTGTTGAGATTAACCTGTTAAGAAACACGTCCCTCTTGTCGGCTGTGCCCAGGCTGTCTGCCCGACTGATGGCCGGATTGAGGCTGGAGTCTGTAATCTGGTTCAAATCCACACATTCCAGATGTTTCTGCAGCTGCGACGATGGTAGCCGCTCTGTCAGGCCAAGCTTCCTCACGTGCTGCACCTCCTTTCCGTGCCTCCTTTTGACCTTATCTGACTGCGACTAGCTGCTGCTAAATGCCACTGAAGTTAAAACACAGATTAGCACAGATATCATATGTGGGCGCATCCTCAAGCCGAGGGCGAAATGAGTGTCAAGCTTTTATTCACACAGATTAGAATTCATCCAGTCCTCTCTTCATCGCATCCTGGTACAAAGGAACTGCCTATAAACACTTTAAAGCAGAAAATCCCACAGCACTTCCTCTGAGTTCAAAGCGGAGAAATTAACTTTTCAATCTAATTTCCAAAAACATCACATTCTATACTAGAAAAGCACTCAGAGCGGAGACCTCCCCCAAGCAGCTCGTTCCCCTCTTAACTGGATCTACACCGTCCACACCGTGATCTGGATCAGCACCAGAAGGTTCGAGATTGTTCTCAGTATCTTTATACACCAACCATGAAAAGTAAAAGTGAATCAGAGTTGATGTTTATTTTTAACTGATTCTTGAATCCATAAATGGGCTTTAATGTTAAAATGTAATATTTGTTACTGACTCCATTTTGTTCCCGTGCACTGAAAAAAGTCTGAATATATATATGAAAATGTCTGAATATATATATGAAAATGTCTGAATATATATTTGAAAATATCCGAATATATATATCAAAATATATATTCCAGAGTTCGGTCCATATTCTCAGACTTTTCAAATATATATTCCAGAGTTCGGTCCATATTCTCAGACTTTTCAAATATATATTCCAGAGTTCGGTCCATATTCTCAGACTTTTCAAATATATATTCCAGAGTTCGGTCCATATTCTCAGACTTTTCAAATATATATTCCAGAGTTCGGTCCATATTCTCAGACTTTTCATATATATATTCCAGAGTTTGGTCCATATTCTCAGACCTCACTTTTGATATATATATATATAATAAGTTCCTGAACGGCATGCCATACGTCTGCTATAATGAAAATATTGAAGTCCAATGAAAAATATTTTTTATTTCCTGCTGAGCCAATAAACAACAATGGAAGTAGAATCCACGGGACATTAATGACATACTCTCTTCTCATCAGGGGTGATCTTTAAAATATTCACCAGGTCATTTCAGCATAATTAAATCTTCGTCAGCTCTGAGTGAGAAGGAACAAAGACACCATCGACTCCCTATTTGAGAAAGTTCAGCAATAAAAACTGGCATTAAAGATATAAACCATCGACAATGTCAGAGGAAAAGTGAAATCATTTAAGGTGGAGCAGTAAAGAAATGGTGGAAATTAGATTCTTCTGTCTGAGAAGTCTAAAATCAGGAGTACTAGGAGATAACTGTAGCCTTAATATATAGAGGACAAATCAGAAATACAATATTGTTCCTTTGGCAGACGTTGCATTTTATTTGAATCTGAGGTCTCACACTGTTACTCCCTACCCCCTTACATAATAAATATTTACAAGATTTAATCTGCAGCTGACAGTTCATTTAAATCAAAATGAAATCCCACAAGAAAGAAAATACATCTTGAAAATTTGATGCTTCCTTTTTTTCCTTCTAAATTTCAATAATATCTAGCAGAGAAATTAACTTGTCCTTCAGGTTCGTTTATGCATTGAACAAGCGACTGTCATAACTTGCTGGCTGTGCTCAAGCATATTCCCACAAAATAAACATGCTAAACACTTTCAGCCGAGTTTTCTCCAGAAAAGGGCATATTTGGGATGGCTGCAAAAGTTACTCTGTATGCTGCCCCCCCCCCCCCCCACACACACACACACACACACACCACAACATCAAAATAGGTCGGCACATTGCTTCCTCTGGAGTTAAAAAAATATTTGAAGCGGCATTATGGCAGCATTTCAATTTCAAAATTGAATATAAAAAGATTCATATTCGTGTATACGTGGCTATTTCAGACTATAATCTGGAATAACTATCGAAATTGAATCATTCACTAAATTTTGGTGACAGTCTTGAAGATAAATTGACCATGGATCTAAAAGTGCTTGCTATCTATACCTGCATGCCATCGTGAATTTGTATAAACTTGTAACATTTATCGAGTGTTTTGCTACAGGTTAACCGTTTTATGAAATAATTCTTGAATCATTAGTTCAGATTTATTTGCTACTCTGGACAGATAAAGTTGGACAGATATTCCCAGATTCGGACTTCCGACGTTGTCAAAATAAAACTGATGCCTCTTCCCCATCGCAGTAACGTAGACAATGTGCTACAAGCTCAGTTTAATCAATAGTAGCTGTCTTTCAAACTGCAGAACTAACATTGTTAACTATGTGCAGCGGGATGTGAGACGAATGCTCAGGGACCGTCTGCAAATTATAACAGCGGGAATCTCATCAATGTGCACAGCCATTAGTTTGCATTGAACGGCCTATCAAATAATGGCAAAAACTAAATCCTGAATGTACATTCAAGAAAAGTACAGAGACCAACAAAGAAGTGAAACAGTAACTCACAGGATCACTGCCAGAGGGGGTTTATTCATCCAATTTGCAGGTTTATTGCGACATAATATTCGGGATAAATGAAGACAAACAACATTCTGTTCTGTTCTCACCACCACAGACAGTCAACACGAACCTCGGAGGGTTTAAAACAATAAGATCTAAAATATATTTTGATTGACTTTTTAACTTCACTTACAATGATTTTGTAAAAACTTTTCCAATGTATGGCTTTAATTCAAAAAGTAATAATGTACAGCATCTCCTGGGGCACACAGCAATTTATTTGTGGCAAAGAAAAGAGAGAAGAGGAACAGCAAGGAGACTCCCAATCCTCAAATGTGACAGCTTGGTCAATTTCCCTCAACTTCAAACTGTGTGGATAAAGAATGAGTCTGAGGCTTGATTGGACGCTTGGCTCAGATACCTGACAGATAATGTACCTTTAATAGTAAGGAAATAATGAACCAGCAAAATCAGCCGAACTTTGTGGATGAGTAAAGGTACAGTTCATGCTTCGTGTATGCTGATTTATCTAACATGTACGGGGGAGTTTAAGGTCGTGGTAGGAGAGAGTGTAGCCAGCCAGCATAGGCTGGTGGTGAGGAAGATGACTCTAGTGGTGAAGAAGAGGAAGATGACGAAGGCAGAGCAGAGGACAAAGTGGTGGAGGCTGAAGAATGAAGAGTGTTGTGTGTCTTTCAGGAAAGAGGTGAGACAGACTCTGGGTGGACAAGAGAGACTTCCAGAAGACTGGAATACAACAGCTCAGGTGATCAGGGAGACAGGTAGGAGAGGACTGGGTGTGTCTTCTGGAAGGAAAGGAGATAAGGAGACCTGGTGGTGGAACCAGGAAGTGCAGAAGTGTAGACAGGAAAAGAGGTTAGCATGTTAGAGTGATGAAGAGTAGAGACAGGAAGGATGTTCAGCATGTTAGAGTGATGAAGAGTAGAGACAGGAAGGATGTTCAGCATGTTAGTGATGAAGAGTAGAGACAGGAAGGATGTTCAGCATGTTAGAGTGATGAAGAGTAGAGACAGGAAGGATGTTCAGCATGTTAGAGTGATGAAGAGTAGAGACAGGAAGGATGTTCAGCATGTTAGAGTGATGAAGAGTAGAGACAGGAAGGATGTTCAGCATGTTAGAGTGATGAAGAGTAGAGACAGGAAGGATGTTCAGCATGTTAGAGTGATGAAGAGTAGAGACAGGAAGGATGTTCAGCATGTTAGAGTGATGAAGAGTAGAGACAGGAAGGATGTTCAGCATGTTAGAGTGATGAAGAGTAGAGACAGGAAGGATGTTCAGCATGTTAGTGATGAAGAGTAGAGACAGGAAGGATGTTCAGCATGTTAGTGATGAAGAGTAGAGACAGGAAGGATGTTCAGCATGTTAGTGATGAAGAGGAGAGACAGGAAGGATGCTCAGCATGTTAGAGTGATGAAGAGTAGAGACAGGAAGGATGTTCAGCATGTTAGAGTGATGAAGAGTAGAGACAGGAAGGATGTTCAGCATGTTAGTGATGAAGAGTAGAGACAGGAAGGATGTTCAGCATGTTAGTGATGAAGAGTAGAGACAGGAAGGATGTTCAGCATGTTAGTGATGAAGAGGAGAGACAGGAAGGATGCTCAGCATGTTAGAGTGATGAAGAGTAGAGACAGGAAGGATGTTCAGCATGTTAGAGTGATGAAGAGTAGAGACAGGAAGGATGTTCAGCATGTTAGTGATGAAGAGTAGAGACAGGAAGGATGTTCAGCATGTTAGAGTGATGAAGAGTAGAGACAGGAAGGATGTTCAGCATGTTAGTGATGAAGAGTAGACAGGAAGGATGTTCAGCATGTTAGAGTGATGAAGAGTAGAGACAGGAAGGATGTTCAGCATGTTAGTGATGAAGAGTAGAGACAGGAAGGATGTTCAGCATGTTAGAGTGATGAAGAGTAGAGACAGGAAGGATGTTCAGCATGTTAGTGATGAAGAGTAGAGACAGGAAAGATGTTCAGCATGTTAGTGATGAAGAGTAGAGACAGGAAGGATGTTCAGCATGTTAGTGATGAAGAGTAGAGACAGGAAGGATGTTCAGCATGTTAGTGATGAAGAGTAGAGACAGGAAGGATGTTCAGCATGTTACAGTGATGAAGAGTAGAGACAGGAAGGATGTTCAGCATGTTACAGTGATGAAGAGTAGAGACAGGAAGGATGTTCAGCATGTTAGAGTGATGAAGAGTAGAGATGAAGGTGTTGACAGAGGCCAGTAGTGTGTAGAAAGATGGAAGAACTATTTAGAGGAATTAATGAATGAGGAAGATGAGGTAGTGAAGATAGAGACAGTGTCTCTGAGGAAAAGACAGGCGGCGGAGCTAGAAATGGTGGAGATAAAGATGGTTCTCCTTGGGAGTGACCAGGATGGACAGGATCAGAAATGAGACCATTTGATGGAGGACACAGTGATAGGATCTACTATGGCTGAGGTCTGTAAGCTCTATTTGCAAAGTAACCCTAACAGGTCCTTTTTTAGGTTTATGTTATTATTATTATAAACATTCAACAACACAAAATATAATATTTAGTACTTTGAATGTAATGGTGAAAAACTGGAAATGTATGACTACAACACATCATAAAACTGCCACAGCTATTGATTGGCAGAAATAAAAATATATAGTGCTTGTCGTTGAGAGGATAGAGCGGCTATCTGCAGACACATTTGGATTTAGCAGTAGAATCTGTTACTATAGTAACATATTTATGCTCGACCGGTCCACATAGCACTTTATTACCTCGGAGTGGTTTCTCTCACTCTCGGTGACATGAGCAAACGTACAGGCTGGAGTCTGTTTCACTCTCAATGAAACATGCAAGGAGGAAGTGTTGCTGCAGGACGCTAGCCTTTAACCACTGATACGAAGGCAGGCAGTAGCGTTTAGCCTGAAAGAGTGAGAACTCATTGAACTCATGTCAAACCGTCACAGGCATGCGTCTCATGGCCTGAAGAAATGATTCCGGTCGGCTTTTAAAAGTCACTTTAAAACATGAATTAGTTCTGCAGTATCTGGACCGACATGAGCCTCGCTTGGAGGCGAGCTGTGGCTGCAGGAAGCCTCCTGCCTGTTGCCGAGGAGACCGACAGCATCCACACACCCAGGCAAACCTCAAATGAAACAGCCGGCAGCTACAGAGATGACTTTAACGCCTGTGGATTGCTTGTGCGCCGTTTCATCAAGAGGCGGAGCGTTTAGGACAAAAGCAGCCGAACGAAGGCAGACGTTTATGTCGCTTGAGTTCTGATGGAAGTTCAGCCACACTGACTTTGTTGAAGTTCTTTAAAGACTCCAGAAATGTTTTATCTGAGCAACGCTGCACCAGTGACACACGATTGTGAGCAATTTCCAAGCCACGGCAGCACATGCAATACTCTGCAACATGAATTCAACGCCCCCCCCCCCCCCCCCCCCCCCCCACCGTTTGTAAATGATGAAATATACATGTCTGCTCATAAATGTAGTCACATTGGATGGTTTGATCATGAGGCAAAGAATGGCACTAATTTTAAATAATATTAAATATCTATGACTTGTATAATGTGAGACGGCTCAGAAAGGAGAACCAAAGAGCAGCAACGGGGCGGAGCCTGTGTGTCCACCGAGCCAGGAAGGCACGAGCTACTGAGAAGTGTTTGCTGTGCAAGTGTGAGCCCGACTATCCGTCAGCAATTACTGAAAGGCTGTTTCAAGCTTGCTCAATAAGGATGCCACATATAGTCACTATGAGACAGCCACTCGTCCAATAGGAGCAGCAGTCCAGAGGGTGGCTTGTTGCTAAATGTGAAGGCATCATGAAGAACACTACGGCCCCAAGGCCTCCGCAAAGTGCAGGCAGACTGCTGCGGAATGCCTTGGAGCTAATTGCAATCAATTTAAAATCAAGTCTCAAGCAAATGGGGTGCCAGAGCAACGAAGCTAAAATGGTTAGTATTGCTTTTTAAGTAAAGAGTGGGGTTTCTAATAAGCAGCCAGCGTTGCCGTGATGGTGCAACGCTTGGCTGCTCATTCTCCGTGGGGTTTGTGTGCCTGCCTGCAGAGAGGCGCCGTCGTCGTAGTTTAGTTTAATGGTGCGACTGCAGTGCTCCAATTCCTCTGCTAAGCTGAGTCGGGCCTGCTTTCCCTTCCTTTTGCACTGACAGATGCTGACAAGCCCCGTTGGGCTCTCTTACAGTTCTGACTGCTGAGAGCAACATGCTGGGAATGAAACGGAAAGGTTTCCCGGAGCATACCTGGCCAGGGAGAAACGCGACGTCCAATCAAAAACACTCTTCCTGAAAGACTAATCCGAGATGCCACTCCTGAGAATGAATGCTGCTCCACGCCGAAGTGTCCATAATAATCTGGTACCCAGAAACACACAAAATATCACTACGGTTAGAAACATACTGCCGTATGTGAAGATCGCCCGACTCTTGACTTCTGTCATTGTTTTCAATGGAAGGCTAAATAGTCTCTCACTAGAGATCAGGCTTTGCAGCCCGAACGCTACGATGCTGAGACGCCTGAGTCATCCATCTTTCTAAAAAGCTTCACGGGAATCCTTTCGGCGGTTCCTGGATGTGTTTCAGCTGCGCTGGTTTAACGGGCTCTTTCCTGGGCCTCTAAACGCTCATGGAAATCCAGCCAGCAGTTTTTATGGACAGACACTTGTGAAAACATCCTCTTCTAATCATTAATGTAGTTGTTTTCTTTACATTAAAATTTTTATTTTTTTAATTACTGAACTCAGATAACACCAAATGTTGATTACTTTCTCTGTCAGGAACTTTTATCCAGAGAGTAGAAGATGATTAGAAGTTATGATTGCATGGTAGCTGTTTACATAAAGATCAATAGGTGCTCATCTCCATATAACGAGATTAACGTGCTTTTTGTTCACAGCATCCACAGGCAGACAAACCACGAAAGAGAATAGCAGAGTCTCAGTGGGAAGCTCTTAGCTTTTACATATTTAGAAAGCTTGTGCTTTACAAGCCTCGCTGTGATGATGCAAAATGGCCCCGCGAGTCCCCGAAACTGAAGCGGAGGTCGATAAACAAACTTCATGTGAACAAACCGTTACAGAATGCGTTTTAATTCGAGATGCAATTAAATCATTTTGAAACACAAACCAACAATGTGGAAGCTTCCCCTTGCCAAGTTTATTGCATAAAACTTTGGGGTGTCCCGATCAGGTGTTTTTTGCCCCTAATTCCAAGTCATTTGATTTTGAACCGATACCGAGTCCGAATCTGATACTTCTATAATACATAAAAAAATAAAGGCGAGTGAAGAAACGGATCCAGGATGTTTTTACTGCACAATGACCATCATGCAATACAACGACAGAACACAGTGTTCTGCCTTCTTGCCCCCATCTTACCCATGGTTTCCTGAAAATGGAAACATAAAGTGCACCTTGAATGTATTTTGGACTGAATGTCTGAGCTGTGCTGGCAGCGATTTGTAGCTTGTGGTAGAGAGACAGGGAGAAAAACATTTCAGAAATGTTTCTCTTAAACTTTTGGACATCCAGAAAAAGCAATCGGTTTATAAGTGAAGATATGAAAGTGAAGCCCCGGCTAATGGGTGGGGATGGATGAATCTAAGCCTTCTGAATGTGGGAGAAGATGGAGCACCAACAGGATTCAACCCAAAACTCATTACAGACCCATCACACTGACCCCTTTACAGGAGGCACAATGGATGACAACCCCTTGTTCTGCCTCTTGAAATGACAACCTCAGAATATCAAACGTCTATTAAAGAGGAGACAGGCGCAGCTGGAGGAGTGGCATCTAATTCCTGTCAGTGTGATGGGGGGAGAGAGGGAGAGGGAGAGAGAGGGAGGGAGCAGGCCGCTGTGCAGCAATGGAAAGGCAGTGCATGTGGCCAGAGAAGCCACTTTGGAGCTGCATGGACGAAATCAGAAGTGAGTTTGTGGTTCTACGCTGTTGTTTAGCCGGCGGTGTAGAAAGCTATAACGATAACGTCCTCAGCGAGAGGACGCTATTGCTGAGCTGCAGCTCCTCAGAGAAGAGTCATGGTTTGAGTTCATGCTATGTTGTGCAAAGGGTGGAAAGGGAACGTGTTCAGGCATCTCCCAACCTGATGCACGGATTTCCTCAAATGGCTTTGTCCCTGCAAATTAAACACATTCTGGCGACATGTGGATCTCATTGTTGTGAACGCCACCCAGACCTCACAGCCTGAGTTGAGGAATGAATTATAGAGCGACTACTTATTCATAGGAGAGCTTTGCTGCTCATTTCTTTGTCTGCCTAAACGGTCAGAAAAACAAACCAAACTAAGTAAGGCCAGTGAAAACACAAACAAAACTCACAGCTATCAAATAACGAACTGACTGTTTCTGGGATCTGTTTGTTGATTTATTCTGAACCACACCTGGATACACTGTGGTGCAGTGGTTAGCGCTGTTGCCTTACAGCAGTGGTTCTCAAATGGTGGGGTGCGATGTCAGGGGGCGTGCCTGTGACCAAGGAGAAAATGCTTTTTTTCCCTTACGAGATTAAAGTGTAATTGCACATCCACTCCAGTAGTTGGCAGTGGTGCCCTGATTGTCGGAGTGCGCGCAGGAAGGATTAGCAGAAGAAGAGCGGTTGTAAACAAACCTTCAAGACACAGGGCGGAGAATTTTTAACGGAGTAAAATAGAGATGGAGAGAGACGAAGATGATAGAACAAAGGAGGCTCAATCGAAAGCAAAGACGAGGAAATATGACGTAGCGTACGTAGTGCGTAGCTTCACCGCGACTCCGGTGGGAGAAGAAGACCGGACTTCCTCATTTTGCTAAAAGCACAATTCTTTTTTCATTTTGGTTTTATAGGTTAAAGTGTTAAAGTATATTTTGTGCTCCCTAGTTAATGTTGCTGATCAATTTTAATGTATTATTATTTATTGATGTTATTTAATTTAATTTATTATTTAATTGTATAAATTGTAGTTTAAGGATTAAAATGTCAGGCAAATTGATGCACTTCAAATATTTTCTGTTGCAGACTAAAAAAAATGGTAGTAAAGTTATTCTTTGTTGTAAGTTGATCTATATTTCTTTCTTTTTCATATTTCTTTGTATGTTAATAAGGATACAAGAGTGGGGTTTTTTTTTTTGGGGGGGGGGGAAATGTTTTTTTCTTCCTGGGGGGGCGCGACAGAAAATAATTGAGAAGCACTGCATTACAGCAAGAAGGTTCTCGGTTTGATTCCTCTCTGTGCAGTCTGTGTTTCTGGAGGCTCGTGCATAACTGTAATTATAGTAAAACACATTATATTGCCTCTGGGGTGGCAGGGTGGCGTAGTGGGTAGCACTGTCGCCTCACAGTAAGAAGGTACCGGGTTCGGGTTTGTTCTTCCAATGTCTGAATGGGTTTTCTCAGGTTTCCTCCAAAACATGCAACTAAGGTGAATTGATCACTCCAAGTTGTCTGTAGGTGTGAGTGTGTGTGTGTCTTTTTGTGGCCCTGTGATGTGTTGGCGACACATTCGGGGTGTACCCCACTTGTGCACAGCAAGATGGGATAGGCTCCAGCAACACTTGTGACCCGCAAGGCTGAACAGCGGCTCCTGATGACACGATCGTCTCATCTACAAAAAACTGGATGGATGGTTATTTCCTCTGGGTGGCACGGTGGTGCAGTGGGTAGCACTGTTACCTCACAGCAAGAAGGTTCCGAGTGTGATTACTATCTGCGCTGAGGAGGTATGTACATTGACTTTATCATTTAATGCCATGTGAGACTTTATGCACCAGCTAGAGACAGAGAAACGAGTCAGGATGACTCGATGAAGGATGCGTACGACCGTGAGGCGTTGGCTGGAGGGGCCAGCTGTCCTGCGTTCAGGCGATGACAGGGTGCCAAGTTGTGATTGGATAAATAGATAATGAGGTATCTAAGCATAATATAGTGGGAAACAGAGCATGCACAGCAACATAGTATTCATGTCAGAACTTCACTTCTAGATGAATTTCTACAGCTAAAACTGAACTATTATTTTTTCTTACCTTGATTCTGTTTGATAGTCAACATTCAGAATTTCGAACGAGTTAAAACTCTGAAGACCAGTGAACCATGCATTACCTTCATCCTGTCAGTTAGAAATACAGAGACGAATCCATTTCCCAGCCTCTCATTCATTCATAAATTATCTTACTCCTGCTAAATTATTTCTTGTCTCTTGTAAATGTGAGACTTAAGACTGAGATCTGAATCTGTGAGACACAATGATGTAAGCTCCAAGCCATGCAGTGAATTCAGGACAGTGTGCCATCGCCGTGATATACAAGCACAGAACGCTTCTGTTGCACCAAATCCTAAGAAAATAAAAGCAACAAAACACAAGCAACAACTTTATCTCTTCAAATACTACCTCACTGGGTCAGGAGGTACTTGAGAGACGTTGCACTCCGTATAGAAACGACGAGAGTTGCCCTAAAGGAGGTTCCTGAACAACGCTGGAACCTTGGGATTCACTGCCTATTGGCTGAAGGGAATGGATATTTATTGTGCCACTGATATTCTAGTTTTAGTTCTGATTGTAATTACATTTTCATATGAACTTGCAGAACTCACTGCAGTGTGTTGCAGTGATGAATAATGAGTCGTGATGTGTTCTATCTTTCGAGCGAAGACTGTAGACAATTCTCCGGTAAAGTGGCACCAGCCTAAAACGATGCCCTGCTTATTTTTATTTATTCATGTGCAGCAGGTGTGTATAATGGAAGAGTGAGCACAGACCGGAGTGTTATGGCTCTAGTGGTTTGCGGAGTGTCATTGGGTGTCCTCTGCAAAGGGACTATTTTGCCGCAGCATGTTATAACTCCTTTGCAGAGTGATATTCACTGCCAAAACTGTTTCATATTCGATTCTTTAAGGCTCTTCCTGAAAATTAGCAACAACCTCTTTGTTGAATTTTACTGAATTATGTTCTACAACAATTGACAACGATTCTCGGGCCAAAACAAAAAGGTAATCAAAGTGTCATTCCGGAAACAAATCGAGCTAATTTAAGGTTTTGTATCAAGCCGGTGGTGTTTCTGATCCTCCCACACCAGAGATACTATCTATGGGAGAGACTTTTGTGGGATTGTGTATGGTCTGGACTGTTCGCCAACACAAAGTCACCAGAGAGGATATTGTTTACCCTACCCTTTCTTGTGTTTTACTTTCTTTTTTGTCTTTCCTGTTCCAGTTTTCAGGTGTTATGCTGCGTTAATGACAATGAGAGACAGGAGTATTTAATTTGCATTTAGCCTGATGGCTGGGACGTCATCAATCAAAGTCATATTGTTCTGCTGAGCCAAGCAATTTGAGTTGTTTGTCCTTTGTAGAACACCGCAGTTTACTACTGTTCTCCGGGGGGCGCCATGCTTTGCTCAGTTTTCTCTTTATTAGCCTCACCGAAGGGGAGGCAAGGGTATTGCAATTGGGTTTGTTTGTCTGTCTGTCTGTCTGTTCGCATGCATAACTCAAAAACTAGTAACCCAATCGACTTGAATTTTTTACACAAACAAGGTTCTGTCCGTGGCTCAGTCCTCCCCGAGAATGGCGTTGATCCGGATCTGGATCCAGATTCTAGAAATTTTTAAAGGATTCTTTAACATTGCGAGATAGGGCACTTTTTGACATTTTTCTTAATTTCTTCAAAACATATGGCGGTACTCCTTAAAGGTCTGTGACCATGACTAATTTTGGCCGGATACAGATCACAATCCTGACCTGAGAGCTAATTTTTGTTCTAAAATCTGCATTTTTCAGGAGTCCATCCTGACCTCAATTTTGGAGCTAGAGACTTCAAATTTGGTGTGCACACTCATAGTTAATTCTAGTTACATATATATTACAGTTGTAGTTGTATCTTTCCCCATTCCGGAGCAGCAAGCTAGCGCAGGTTTGGCCGCTCTGATCCGGAAGCCCTGTTTACTGTCTCACAAGATCGAATAGTCTATTGGAGGCGAGGGTCTGCAATCTCTCATTGTCTCTTGTTACCATTGTCAGTGAGGGTTCACAGACTAGGAATGTTTCTCGTTGAAGTTGTGCAACATGTAACAGTAATGACTAAGATACAAAAAATATATAAGTACAGAACACATCACAAAACAGCAGCATCAGGAGTGGATACACAGATGTATATTAGCAGGAGTAAACTAGCGTAATCACGCAGTGCAAATAGAACAGTGCAAGTTATGGTTTACAAAATGTTCAAGAGTCTGGGACAGAATAATTAATTGTTCATTAGTCTTACAGCCGAGTTAATAGTTTTTGTTGAACTTTTATACCTGCCTCTGTCTCTGCATTCTGGGATCCATCAACTTGATCATTACATCCCATGATAGTTCTTAAAATGTCAAAAACAATAAACTATGCAGTAAACGCATAGAAAACAATTTCCATCATATTGTGTTGACATTTTGTCTTTTACCATTCTAAACTTCTCACATCCGGGTTAATCTTCATGAAGAAATGTCCTCTGGATATTACTTGCCATGTATTTATAAATAATTTCACCAAGGGAAAATGATAGATTATATGAGTAAAAATATTTGTACCTGTATTACAGTGTCTAGCAGCAGTTTTGTTTCGCTTGCCTTCTGCCCTCGCTATCCTTCAGGCCAAACATCAGTATTTTCTCAGCCGGTCCATTTTTTAGAGTCAGTCCTTCCAACTCTCTTCTCCACAGCAGACAATAAACAGCCCCACCTCCTTATAAGCCTTTCCAATTAAATCTCTTCCATTTGGAGGCTTGGAAATGTCACCTTTAAGTGAATCACAATGGAAAACGGAGACGGGTAAGAGGAGAGGCTTATGAAGGGAAATCTTCCGAGTGCCATATGTGAGCTCCAGACAAAGTATCATCACTGAAAGGAGCAGAATTGAGAGATGGATAAAGGCAGAAACAATGGAGGAGATAGATGGAGAGAAAGGAGAAACAGAGGGAGAGTGATGCATGACCCCCAATTTCTCAAGGCTGTGTAATAAAAGGCTGCTGCGTGCCGTTCTTTGTCTCTGTCATATTAAAAGTAAATAAGAATAATAGCATGATGCCGAAAGATGTGTTGGTCGAAGATACTACCAGGATACATTGTTGCAAAATCGAACAATTCATGATACAAACAACCAAACCTCATTATGCATTCAACTCCTGACATGATTATGAACCAATCAGATGTCATTCCTGGGAATGACATTGGGAGTGGAGGCAAGAAAAAAACTTCCTAATAACAGGCAGAAACCTAGAACAGAACCCAAGACTCATCTGCCTTGACCAGTTGGGTAAAGCGAGAGAGAGAGTTACAGAGAGGGATAGACAGAATCAAGAATAGATGTGGCGGACAAAAAAGAAAGAGAGAGGACAGAGAGACAATGACACTGTTACGTCTATAGTCAAAGGCCTCTCAAAGAATCAGTCAACCCAAAGGAAGGACGCCCCCTAAAGGTTGAGTGGAGCAGTGCAGGTGAGAGAGACTCCTTGCTGAACTGATTTATCTAAGTGGGAGCACCTGCCTGCAGCATCTCAGCAGCATCGCACGGCAGCTCAGAGCGTGAAGAGCAGAGAACACTGTTCAGCTTGGGTCAGACCACAAAGAAGCCACTGGTATGGATTGACTCATATTAACTCTGGGTGGGAATGTTGGTGCTTTACTGCGGAAATGATTGTGATGCATGAATGAATGTCAGCAATAGGCACTTCAAATCATTTAAGATAAAGTTGCACTGTAAAAGCATATCATTTGGATTTTGTGTTAAAGTTACAGTGTTAAACATTAAGAGGAATTTAGATGTTGCTTCCGTTTTTGGTGAATTTGTTTCATTTGAAGGTTTACAACCTGATGACTGATAATCCTCCAATGCACAAAATAAAAAGTGGAGAGAGAAAGTAGTTGTTCCGTGCATGTTTGTGGGTGACCAGGCCCGTTTCAAGTTGGGGCAGAAGCTGAACAAAAGTGAAGGATAACTTGACAGACACAGAGCAGGAGGAAGAGAGACAAAGAAAATACAGAGAACATGATCAGACCAAAGATAATGCAGTTATTAAACTACACAGTGGTTCATACTATGATGATTAGTGAGCTGCTACACAAGAAGTACTTAAACAGACACCAAAGCAGATGCTAATAGCATTGACGGTAACAGTTGTACTGGTGTTCTGCAGCAGGTAGACTGCAGCAGACTGCTGATTCAAGTTAAGCTGCAGGCGGGGTGAAGGAAATCCCTCGTGTGAATGCATGCTTGTGTAACGGAGTAAATATAGAAGTAGTTAAATCCTGCATAATGTGATTTATTTTCTATTAATGTATCTGTTTTGTTTTCCTTTTATAATTACACACGTTCTTTTAGTTCATTTATTTTAATGTACATCTCGGGGTATTTATGATTTGGAGTATTTTGTCCCTCCTGGCTTGCCGTCCGACGGTTTTGCCTTTCCTGCTTCCCCTCCCCCAGCACTTCGTTTGAACACGCTGAGAGGAGCAGCCATGATGCCTAGATGTGCTGATGTACTTTTTTTTGTACGAATCCAGTAAATGACGACAAACCCAGCCGTGTGTGGGCCTGCAAATCTGTTACACAACACAACGCAGAGGCAGAGAGACAACCGTAACACTTACATCAGAGCACTGAGTGTCAACATAAGAATGCAAGGCGTCTGGAAGCTGCTCTGAAACAGCAGCGGGATGTGACGAGTCATCCGTTGACCTGTGGCTGATTCCTGAGCCATCAAGAAGGGTCACTGATGGTACGCCGCACAAAGGCTAGATGCTAGGTAGAGTGGCCAACGTTTAGGACAGGCAGAATCACTGTCACAGACCAACATTCTGCACTGCGCTGGTTTTCCAGATTCCATTTTGCTTGAATTTGGTTTAATCTGTCTCAGCAACAGATTTCACACGTTCTGAGGGAGCCTTCTGGCAGCACAATCCCTCAGATCTGTCTCGTCTCTGGTGTCCTGTTGGTTGCTGGAACTGGACACGACTGTTGCTCCAACCAGCGACATGCTGGCCGGTAATACGTTATAAAGTGTAATACTATGATAATACTTTCCAAGGGACGCCTGAGGGAACCAGCCATCTAATCCAATTTCAGCAGGAAATAAATCCGCTGGCAAACTGTTGTCAGAGCAAGTGACCTGACTTTTGGATTAATTTGACCAATGTAGCGTCTGTAATGATTATAGCAACCACAGCATGACTTCATCTACTGATGAGCAGATGAGTGAAATCCAATTTCCTGGGTAGAGATTCAAACCATTTCCCCTCGTGACTGTATCAGGGCAAATTAAAAAGTGAACCCTCACAACTCAAGAATGAGGGGTGAGGGGTCAAAAGAGCAATTGGCTTGAGCCTTGGGCAGATGATGGAACGGTTGGTTGCTGCAGGTCAGCCTGTCGGATGTCATCTCAGTCGGAGGTTGTTTTTTCCTTATTAACTTTGGTAGTTGTACCCAATTAACTTGCAGTTTGTCCGTTACAGACAAACCGCTCTATGAATCCACACAAACTGGGCATTCATAAGCCCTTAACCCTTTATCTCCTGCCATGCAATGGACTCCTATTCCTCATGATAGAATGAAGCTTTTTTCAACGCACATGATGGTGAAAAGGAAGCAAATAGTCCGTTTACTGCTCTGCTTTTAAAATCTAACTCATCCCATCATTCCGTCACAAAATCCCTGATGCATTGTGTGTATTTGACAGATATAACTAAATCATCAGGTAAATGCATTGCTGTCGAATGGGTGGTATTTCACAAATTAGCAAGGCAATATAAAGTGTGTGCTGTAATAATGAAGGACGAAAGCTGTCTCTGAAGCCCGCAGCTTGAAAGGAGAGGTGTTTTAGGCTCTGAAGCCCTTGAGGGTTTTAAGACACTCAAACTCATGCTTCATGCTCCACCGGCTGGTTCGCAGAATGAGCTATTCACATTTCACTTGCATTGCTTGTATGACATGTAGCAAGAGGCTTGGTCTCTGTGTAGTCACAAATGCACTTTTTGTGTACTAGATGGTTGTTAAAGGGAGAAAGACACTGAAGCTGGGAGTCCGAGCCACAAAGGGATGACGCCGTTAATGGAGCCTGCTCTGCAAAAGGTGCATGTCAAGACATTCAATCAGCAGCTGCTAGACATGCATGAAGTCTGGCTGCTGACCAACCGTTCTATCATTCTAGGAATAGCCTGCGTTGTAAGCTGTTTGCTAGCAAGACTTTATAAAATGCAGTTTTTAGTTTCAGGATGGGACCCAGAAGGACGTGGCCATGCTTGGGAGACAAAAACAAATAGATGCAAAATAGATGCTGACCACGAGGACGCATGCACAAACGGCAGCCCCCCCCCCCACCCCCCCAGATGCAGTGAGGCACACAGTAGAAAGCAATAAATAAATAAGAAGCAGGAAACAAGAAAATCAAAGCTGAAATGAAATAAATAAACACAAATCATGCCAGCAAACAGGAGCGTTTAGGGGGAAGCAGCGTTGGGTAGCGTAGGACTAGACTGTCTGGCACAGCGGCGGAGGTTGGAGGAGAGGTCAGCCAGGCCTCCTGCCCAAACACACTGAAATCAATACGCAATCAGGAGGGGGAGAGGAGGACAGCAAACAGCAAAGCACAGACCATGACAGGCAGTTCCCTGGGGAGTCCCATGTCCCGGTGTCTGCTCGTCCTCCAGGGGCTCCAGTCTCCTCTCAAAGCCTAATTATTACATAAATCATGTAAAATGTGGAATCTGACGGAAATGGTTGTTTTCGCTCTCTGTCATTGCTGTGATCAGATGGGGCCTTTAATACTATCTATCTATCAATGTATCTATCTATCTGTGTATCTACCTATCTCTCTTTCTACCCCTCTATCTATCTATATATCTGTCTGTCTATCTATCTATCTATGTATCTATCCATCTTCACACACAAAAATTACATCTCAGCAAAATGCCATTCTAGAGGGATAGACAGATTTGATTTCTGTCGGACCGAACGACGGACCAGTGAAGCTCTTAGCCATCGACCTTCTGCGTTTACAATCATCTGCTTTTTGCTTTAATTGCATGTTTCAGTCTTTCCGTTTGCTGCAGAATAATTGTCTGCGCTTCATTTGTGAAGAACAAATGCGGATGCTGCTGATGTTACCTGTCCTCATTGCTGATTGGTCAGACGCTGCCAACACAGGCCCTTTGATCTGCACTCATGCGTTTGAGAGCCCTGGGTCAACTTATCGGATTGATGACTATTGTTTTAGAAAGAAGAAAGAAAGTTCCCTTCATTAGTTCTGTGTGGGGGACAGACCATTTTTACACACAAATGGATGCCAAGTGAAGGACAAGCCGCATGCACGTAGTGAATGAAGACTGTCAGCTGTGTTGTCACATCGCATCTGTTCCTGCTGTGGGTAAGCTTTTATTTTTCCTGTGGAGCAGCCTCATTTTGTAAACCATAATGTCACCAAAAGCTTCTTCTACAGTGTCAGCTGCGATTTAAACTGTGTAATTCACTACTTTGCTTCTGTGTAGCCAGTTTCCTCATCTCTTTATTTATTTCTCCTTGGAATGGTCTTCATTTTTGAAAAGTGGCCTTTTCAGATTGTGCAAAATAAGAATAATCAATAACATTTATAGTTTGTCATTTGCAGTTCAGGCAGACAGTTTTTTCCCTGTGTGTTGGAAATCTTGTTTTGGTTTCAAGTGTTTGATACTTCGTCATAATCTCAATCGATTTCACTTTTTGTTGTGTCTCATAAATTGAAATTACAGAAATTATAAGTTGTAGATTCCTTAATCGTTCATTCATCTTCCGAAGCGCTTTTGTCCGTTACCGGGTCACGGTTGTGTAATTTATCCCAACATGTATTTGCCATCATAAATTGGCTTATATCTTATGCACCATTCAATTAAGTCTATTAATATTTTCCCGAAGGACCACCGGTCCCAGTTTCCTTTAAAAAGAAGATCCTTGTGGATTCAGCTCAACCAAGTGAAAATGAAACTGTCAGTGTTGCTTCAGGTGTCTCAACATGACTATTAGAAATGTGCCCGTTGCCCCACTGGAACCCAGAAGCAGCATTTCAGTCAGGAAGGACTGCTGGCTCTAGGTTTAGAACCAAAGCACCTGCAGGCTTTTGAGAAAATCAGTTCTATTTTGACCCCCGTAATAAGGTCAAAATATGTTTTCCTACTTTTAGAATTTGAATTATGATGATTATTACATTTAATTACTGTGGAATGTTTGTTTCTTGGATCTGAAAATGTCAAAAAGCTAAGAATACAAATGCGTCGAATCAGAAAAAACTCAGAGAGTGCAAACCTCTCATAAGATACGACAAGAGACCTGGTCAAGCGGCTTCTCTGTCGGAAACACCAGAGCATCAAAATCACGTTGGTTTGGCAAAAACACGAACAAAGATGCGAAACACAGATATTTCATAGAAGTGTTTTAAATGAAATGAAATACTTTATTAATCATCATCTGCGGACACACACAATGAAATCGAATTTTCACCCTCGAACAACGGGCCCCTTGAAACAACCACACACTAATACGTGCATCAAAGGGTCCTAGCACACGGAGAGGGAGTAGGGTGAAGGCGCCGCCGTGGTCGGCGCACCTGGAGCCATTAGCGGGGACGGTGCCTTGCTCAAGGGCACCTTGGCAGTGCTCTGGAGGCAGACTGGCCCCTCTCCAGGCACCAGCCCACACTCCACATTCCACCAGACTCGAACCGGGGAAATAGTGGACTTCTCCGCTTCCCAGCCCAACCCACTGAGCCACTGCATTAACTTTTGGAAAAAGGGTATAATATGGTACCTTTAAATGATCATTACTTAGATGTGTGTTCTTTTTCTGTATTTGTTTCTATATATATATTGTTTTACGGAGATGCGCTTTTATTTCGTACTGCGTAAAACAGCCTTTATTTTTGAGGCCAAAATGTTGAGGGCTTTTTCTTGTGGCCTCACTTCCTGTGCCCGCTCAAAGAAAATAATAACTCCTTTTGTTTCACACGTTTAAATAAAATACAAGGAAGAAAAAACTATGTGTCGACACTTATTTATAGAGAGAACGCTGCGAGCTCAACAATTACGTTCAGGCCTGATGGGTCCATTCGGATATAGTTTGGGGGGGGGGGGGGGCAGGTAGACGATATGATGGTGCCTTAAGCAAACCTGTCTGTGGCTGATAAGCGTCAAATCCCAACATTCTGAATTGGTGGGGAGGATGTAACATTTAACTCTCGATCAACACATAAATCCGATCCAAAACAACTTTGTCCATTTCAAACGCCTCTTTCCTGGAGCAGGTGGAGCTCGGTGCCGCTCGGTGCCGCCACGCTGCACACATTAACTTTGTCATGAGGTGAAATGTTAATGAAAACATGACGTGCCTTTTAGCGTGTCGAATCAGAGTTCAGCTGGCCGTGGAGTCCTCAGACAGAAACAGTGCAAACAGCAAACGCTATTGCTGCAGAGCGTAACGCTCCGTCCAGCAGGGCAGCGTGGGTTGTGTTGATGAACTGAAGCTTTATATACCCAACATGAACTCCATCAGAACTGCTGAGAGGGCGGCCCACAAACACGGAAGGAGGCGAGAAGAGGGACCGGTTCGCGTCTCCAACGTATGAAAGACAAACACGGTGTAGAAATGGAACGAGCAACGTGAGGCGATAGATCAGAGAGCTTGGACAAACACGCAGCGAGTGTCGGGGCGAGAGCTCAAACAGCTCAATACGCTTTGTTTAAATTGCATTACAGTTCAGACTTGCAGCAGAGACGAGGTCTGTACAGTTTCTGCACCATTCCAAGCACTCTTAGCCTGGATTAGCCATAAAACTAATCTGGGACGGAGAAATACACAAAGAAAGCGTCACAGAGTGGACGATCGTGTTTACGCTCCTCTGTTTGCCAACAAAGAGGTGCCAGATCTGACAGACAGACAGACAGACAGACTCCTCTCCATCCCAACCACACACCTGCACCTCAGAAGAGTGAGCAGAATGGACAGGGCGTTCCCCTGAGGCTGACAGACAGGTCCTGCTGCAGGAGACAGGGGACAGTTTGACACCCATCCAGAGACGCAGCTCCCTCAGTGGTCAGCTGGTATTAGAGCTGCATGAAAAACACGGAATATGATTGGCCCCTGACCAGGACTTTATGGACAGGTGAGCTGCAATATTCGTACGACAGCTGTCGAGTCCTGGAAGTCGCCTCCAGCGTCACAAGCTGAGCCCGGACTGCTCTCTGCAGTGAGTGAGGAAACATGGTCTGAGTCTGAGTCCATCATGTGGCGTTCTCCAGTTGCTGACTGGTTACTGACTGGTTACTGACTGGTTACTGGCTGGGCTATTAGTGCACTACAAATGAACGATTTCTCTCATCCATCCATTTTCTTGTAGACAAGGTGACCTCAATCGTCGCGTCTTCAGCCGCCTGATGACCGATGTGGGTCATTTTTGGAGGTGGGAGGAAGCCAGACAGAAGGGAATGGAACCTGCAACCTTCTTGCTGTGTGGCGAAGGTGCTTCCCACAAAGCCACCGAACTGCCCACTTCTCATTCAATAATGTGGGAAACGGAAGGATTATTTTCGCCTCTCAGAAGGTGGGACGACTCGTGTTGAGATTAACCTGTTAAGAAACACGTCCCTCTTGTCGGCTGTGCCCAGGCTGTCTGCCCGACTGATGGCCGGATTGAGGCTGGAGTCTGTAATCTGGTTCAAATCCACACATTCCAGATGTTTCTGCAGCTGCGACGATGGTAGCCGCTCTGTCAGGCCAAGCTTCCTCACGTGCTGCACCTCCTTTCCGTGCCTCCTTTTGACCTTATCTGACTGCGACTAGCTGCTGCTAAATGCCACTGAAGTTAAAACACAGATTAGCACAGATATCATATGTGGGCGCATCCTCAAGCCGAGGGCGAAATGAGTGTCAAGCTTTTATTCACACAGATTAGAATTCATCCAGTCCTCTCTTCATCGCATCCTGGTACAAAGGAACTGCCTATAAACACTTTAAAGCAGAAAATCCCACAGCACTTCCTCTGAGTTCAAAGCGGAGAAATTAACTTTTCAATCTAATTTCCAAAAACATCACATTCTATACTAGAAAAGCACTCAGAGCGGAGACCTCCCCCAAGCAGCTCGTTCCCCTCTTAACTGGATCTACACCGTCCACACCGTGATCTGGATCAGCACCAGAAGGTTCGAGATTGTTCTCAGTATCTTTATACACCAACCATGAAAAGTAAAAGTGAATCAGAGTTGATGTTTATTTTTAACTGATTCTTGAATCCATAAATGGGCTTTAATGTTAAAATGTAATATTTGTTACTGACTCCATTTTGGATCAGAACCAGATGAAATTAGGTGGTGAGATAGAGACGCCCAACCTACATGACTGTGTCAAATTCCAGAAACATCGATCAATAATCAACCGAGATATTGAGGAACACATTTTGAAGTTCCATTGTCTGCAATGTTACAGAAAATGTCAAAGTGATCCAGAATCCAGGATCTCTTCTGGATCAGCACCAGAATGTAATCATCTGTTCACCGAGATCCATCCAGAACATTTTGCAAAGGGACGGGAACGCCAGCGATTAGCCTCCGTCTCGGCGGTGCTGGAGCGCCTGTCCTGGATTTAAAGGTGCAACCAGCATCGTTTCACGCCTCGTTCAAACAGCATGCCGTCACCGTGGCACGATGGGCCGCTGCTTGCTGCTCCACCTCTCACAGATTCTGTCTTAAAGGAGTGTTGCTGATGAAAGTGTTACTTTCTTCTCCTATAACATCCTGATTGTGATGATGATGATGAATATATTTATTAGATATGAAATGTTAGAGTACAAATACAGTCACACAGTAGCATGTATTACAGTACAAGTACAGTCACACAGTAGAATGTATTACAGTACAAGTACAGTCAAACATCCTGTCTAAGAGGAGCATTTCTAAAAAGCCCTTGCGGTCTTGTTTCCGTTGAAAGTCCTTCGTACATAAATCATCGACATATAACAGTACAATTTTCGCAATACAAATAAAAATAAAACCAATATTAAATTACTCAATTTATGCAAAATAACATTAGAAAAATAAAAATAATTTTACACCACAGATGCAAACTTACAATAAATCACACCACAGATGTAAAATGACAATGAATGACAATAAATTACATAAATTACAATAAATTACAAAGACACTTAATATGTGCAATGTAGGTGGACAAAAAAGGGGGTGGGGGGGGGGGGTTTGATCCGGAGAGAGTCGTGATGACTATCTCCATTTCTGTCCCCCTGTGGCTTGATTAAAGTGTTTAAATGATAATTTATGAGAAGTGTGTGATTGGCCGACGCGTCGGGGTCCCCCCACCTCGAGCTCATGAGACGAGACGATTGTCTCATCAGTTAGAAGATGGATGGATGTGTGTTTGATTCGATGGAAGATGGTGTGCTCGGATTACGGATGATATGCTGCATTATCTTTGTGTCGAGATGTTTTTTCTAGACTTAAAATATTTTTTACAACTGTAAGATTTTCGTAGATGATATCGTGCAGTTTAATCTCAGCTTGTTTGATTTGTGCGTCACCAGTAATCTGAGGAATGGAAAAAGTGTTGCTGGTGGAAATGGAGTCACTATGGGACTCTAAATGTGCGGAGCAAATTTCATGCCACTCTGAGTGTAGCATTATGAGGTTCTGATTGAAAGTTTCAGATTGTGGTCTTGGGAATGTGCAGAAAAAAAATCTTCTTTTTCTTCTTCTTCTTCTTCGGGCTTGTCCCGTCAGGGGTCGCCACAGAAAATCAACTTTCTAGTCGATTGCCTGCTTAATTCTGGCTAAGTTTTACGCCTCTGATTCTTCCGGGATCGGCTCAAGGGAGACGCTACCTCTGACCCTGCATATTTAATTAAATCAAATAGTACATTTAATAATAATAATAAATCACCCTGTGTAAAAATACACTTTCTTTTCTGTTTCTGTGACGGACAGGTTTGATCTCATGGTGGTGCGATTGAGGACGGGGCGGTGGGTCACTCAACTAAACTAAACTAAACTTTTATTTTGAGCAGGAAAATTAGTTTTACAAAGTATAATTAACTCAGCAGCTGTTCTCAGAGCTTTCAGCAAAAAAGGGCATTTCATAAAATAGAAGGATTATTATGGGAAAAGGTGAAAGGTCACAAACTAAACGCTAGTGGAGAGCAACGACGACATCAGACACCGGCGAGCATCTCTCCACAGATACGGTGTTTTCTCACTGTCATGCCTTTGTCTTTCAGTGCTCATGATTTCATCAATAAGTGCTTTTGATTAGCAGCCGATCAGACGCAATAATAAGAGCAGTTGAAATCTGCGATTTTGAAAGTTAATTGGATGTGTCTTGCTGAAATGCACCCTGGGAATCCCCATGAATGCCTTCCCCGACTAGCTGACGTCTGCAGGCTTATGGGAGGGAAAGGAAAACACGGAGTTAATGTTATTAGAGTTCCATTCAGTCGTCAATGAGACCCAAGGCTGAAACGTTATTTACATCGAAATGCAACAAACAATTTGGGTTTTGGGGTTGGGGTTGATGACAGATTCTAAATGAGCAGGTTCTTCCTGTACTCTATTTTACTGCAACAATTACTTTTAACAAGCAGAATCCTCAGAGTCTGTCTGGACCATTTGGGCAGAGAGCGAAGAAGCGGGTGGAAGAAAGGCCCGGCTCGCCCCCTCCAGTTTGCGGGGTCCCACGTTGGGTACTGTGTCCCCTTTATGCAGAGTGATGGAGCCCTTCCAACAAAGTGTTTTCAGATGCAAACGAGAAATAGTGGTAGAAAACTTCGTGAAGAGATGCAGTGGAAATGAAAGTTTGTCAATGGACTGTTTTAAATACACTTCAGCATAATTACAAGTTTTATTTCAGTAAACATCAAGTGTTTTGTACCCATACTAAGTACTATTCTCATAACGTTTTGACCAAACACCTGTTATTTTGCATATTATTATGTGCAGTTCAGCGTATGAGGTCGGATTTGTTTATACTTAATAATCATAGTAGAAACAGGCTTGTATAGAAGTAAATGTTTTCATCAAATACTTTTAGCAAACCAGACTTTTGATTTGATTTCCATCAGACAGCAAAATAAAAAATATGTTGACTTGTGGGACCAAATGACCCGACTGCTGTAATAATTATCTCTATTAAAATGAAACTGGTGTAGCACGGTGGCGTAGCGGATAGCGCTGTGACTTCACAGGGAGAAGGTTTTGGGTTTGAGTCCTATCTGTGTAGTGTGTGTGGCCCTGTATAACGCTGGCGACATGTCCGGGGTGTACCCTACCTTTTGCCCATAGTCAGCTGGAATAGGCAACACCGGTTGTCAGAATTCAGACTAACAGGTGAACCTCAAAAAAAGGAAAAAGAGATAAATAGTCTTTACTTACAAAGTTCAACCCAAACAAGTCACAGGACTGAATGGCGTCAAAAAATATATGAACAAACAAGTCACAGGACTGAATGGCATCAAAAAATATATGAACAAACAAGTCACTGCCAAAAAACAAAATACTAGGTCCAAGCCGAGACTGGCTGGAGTCTAAACTAAAAACTTGAACTACGGATCACAACCAAAAATACATAAATCCACACAAAGAACTGCAGGAGGGGAGAAACGGCAAAACAGCAGGCAAAGAGGCAGAGCAGGCGATCACAGGCATGAGGCGAGCGGAAGGTATAGTCTGGCAAGGGAGTAGCAGTAGCGACGAGATTTATGAAGCCGGCTCGAAGGAGGATCAGGTGTGTCTGGAGCATCAGCCAACCCCGCCTGCTGCAGTCTCATGAGCAACCCAGGCAGAACAGCAAACAGGTGAGCAAAGGAAAAACGAGGGGAACGCAGGCACAGCAGAAGATAGCCGTAAAGACGAGACGATCGAGGTCATCTACTCTAAAAGAAGATGGATGGATGGATAATGAAACTGATCTACTGACGACGTGACGAGTGGTAAATGATTTCAACCTCTATCATACAGAGCGACACCCAAATACAGGGGGTATGGTGAAATGGAAGAACAAAGAGAGGAGGGGTGAGGGAAAGAAACGAGAGTCGTACAGATGTGGGTAACAGCAGAAATGATAGCTATAAAATAAAAAGATAAGGATTTGCTTAAACAGGGTGCATCCCTCAGCCAAGGGCCAACAGTCCCAGTGGTGCAGTCAAGCCGGATACGCCATCACATCCATCGCTCTGGCATCATAGTTCACAGGGAAGACTTATTCATCTCTTTTTCTTTTAGCGAAACATTTATTTCATTCTTTAACAACACAACAGAAATAAAGAAAATTGCATTCATTCATTTTCCAACTTCTTTTGGGTCGCGGGCCAAGCTGGAGCCTATCCCAGCAGTCAATGGGTGAGAGGCGGGGTTACACCCTGGACAAGCCGCCAGTCCATCGCAGGGTCACACAGAAAGACAGACACACACTCACACTCATAGCTACATATTTCATCTAAGTTGCATGAGTCGTGGTGGGATGAATCCGGAGAACCCACATAGACACGGGGAGAACGTTCAATCTCTGCACAACGATCCCAGGGGGATCCGAAGCAAGGATTTCATGAATGAAATGAACTGGCGGCTTGTCCAGGGTGTAACCCCGCCTCTCGCCCATTGACTTCTGAGATGGGCTCCAGCTTGGCCCGTGACCCGATGACGGAATAAGCGGTTGGAAAATGAATGAATGAATGAATGAATGAATGAATGTACCAAATGGAAGTTGTTGGACTCTGTCTTTGTGTCCCCATTTGTTGTATTTTTTGCCACCTCGCCGTCCCTTCATATTTGTCAAAGAAGCTGTCTTTGATTTGAGTTCATCTGCTTGACAAGACATAAAGTAAAAGCTGGCAGTGACCAGTGACCGCCTGCTTCTTTTACTGGCCGGTGTACAGGCATAACACTGATATCGCCTATTGGGAAACAAAGCCTTTCTTGGGACCCCCTTACGATGCCTCAGTGTGGACAGTTAGAGCCGGCATTGAAACCGCTGACCAACTGGTCACTGGACGCCCCGTGACATGAAGAGCAGGGCGGGGCACTGCGGGAGGTGTGTGTCGGCAGACTGTGAGGGTCGTGTTGGTGTGCGTTGTTAATTTTCCTTTTCACTCACACGTGTTTCTGTTGAGCAATTCAGGACCCCGGAGGCACCTCGGACTAGTGTGTGGTTTTCGTCCCGTTGTGCAGAACGTCCCTCTGCCACGCCCCGTCTCTGATCCTCGCCTCGCCCTTGCTGACCACAGCTGGTTCGTTCGCTCAGGTTGTTTGTAGTGTGTTTTTGTTGTGAGTAAATTGTTTACTTGTGGCTGGGTCTTATGTTTCCGTTTTGTTTGTGGCACCAGCCAGACGCCACCTGTTAGTAGAGCTTGCTTTTTGGTTTTTCTCTCGGCTGTGTATTTTTTTTTATATAGATTACGTTGGGCTCCAGCCGACCCTCCTGTGTGCAGCTCCGGGTTGTTGTTTTTTTGTGTGTTGAATTTTTGTGTGTGTGCCTCCTCATCCTGCATTGCTCTCAGATGTGACTCCTTGTCAGGTGCACTGTGTTGAATACTCCCCCCCCCCCCGTGTCCTCGGTGACGTGGAGAGATATTCCCGATGCGTTGCTGACACTTCTTTAAAATGAACTCCAGAGATTCTATCTTCACATTCCTGCTCGCCCCACAGCAACACATTAAGAGGCAATCAATAGCAGCCTGGCCATTAGCCCGATAGATAAGGGGCTGAGATTAAAAGAGACCTAAACCCTAATGAGGGAAATAGGTGGCGACAGACACGAAGCTGTTCAGCCCCCTCCATCAATTAGCTGGCGCTGATCTTCCAGTTTCTATGCAGAGAGACAAAAAGATGAAGAAAGAGACAGGAGAGGGAGGATGAGGGTGGAGGATCCAGATTTACTTCATAAATGCTTTGGATTTGTTCTGGCAGACAGACGCGATTGGACTTTAATGAAACGGTCAGGCCTGATGAGGTTCCTCCAACGCTATTAATGTTCACGCCAAATATAACTACCAGCGCTGTCCCGGCCCTGGCTGGACACACTCACTCCACCTCTTTATTTTTGTTGCTCCCCTGTTCCCTACCCCCCACACCCTCACACACACACTAAATCATTGAGTTTCTCTGCATTGCGGCAATGAATTTTAATTTTAAATGTCCCATTAGTCTTCATCCTGTAGGGCCATTCTCACATGGAATGAAACGAAGCAACGAACAGACTGCGGTGTAGGGATGGGGGGGGTTTGAAATTGGCAAATATTTTGATCAGGAGAGACAACAGAGAAACATCAACACATTGAATATCATTAGGTAATATAATTACCCTTGCCGAAGGGGAGGCGAGGGTATTGCAATTGGGTCCGTTTGTCTGTTTGATTGTTTGTTTGTTTGTTTGTTTGTCTGTCCGCACGCATAACTCAAAAACTAGGAACCCAATCGACTTGAAATCTTTACACAAGCAAGGTTCTGTCTGTGGCTCGGGATGAAGCGTGGGCAGCCCCCCCCGGTGCTGCCCACGCTTCGTCAGCAAGGTTGATGTCTACCGCTCCTTCAAGCGAATGAACGAAGGAAGGAGGCGTGTCCATATGGCATCCCAGGACATGTCCTGCAGTTGTGTGCTTATCAACCGGCGGAGGTATTCACTGATATTTTTAACCAGTCTCTTTCGCTCAGCTCTGTCCCCACTTCCTTGAAAACCAGCATCATCATCTCCATTCCCAAGCAGCAGAAGGTGACCAGCCTAACGGACTGTCGCCCCATAGCAAATGCTTTGAGGTCCTGGTCAAATGACTCATATGCCATAAGCTTCCCCACGCCCTGGACCCCCCCTGTAGTTTGCCTATTGGACCAACAGGAGCACAGAGGACACCATCACCCAGGCGGTGAGAGTGGCTGTTTGTACTTCCTCCTCACTGAGTGTCAGCATGGGCACCACAGGGCTGTGTACTCAGCCCTCTCCTATACTCCCTCTCCACCTATGACTGCGTGGCAACACAGACATCAAACCATGTTGTGAAGTTTGCAGACAACACGGCAGCGGTGGGCCTGATCACTGGCGGTGACGAGTCGGCCTACAGGGAGGAGGTAGCCACTTTGGAGTAGTAGTGTATGGACAATCACCTCTCTCTGAATCTCAGTAAGACCAAAGAGATTGTGGTGGACTACAGTAAGATCAAGGACGAGATCCAACCAGTTTTCATTAACTCAGTGGTGGGGAGGGTAGACACCTCCAAATACATGGGGGTGAACATCGAGAAAGACCTGACCTGTGACTGCCATGTCAGTGCAGTCGTAAAAAAGGCTCAACAGCGCCTGTACGGGACTCAGGCGCCTGAAGCAATTCGGCCTGAAACCCACCACCATCAGGGACTCCTACGGAGGCACAATAGAGAGCCTCCTGACAAGCAGCTGCTTCACATCCTGGTACGGCAGCTGCACGGACAGAGACCAGGTGCTGAGGAGGGTCGTTCGCACCAGCTGCCCAGTACGGAGGACCTCTACACCCAGCGCTCAGTAACACGTAATTATTCTGTCCAGGACTCATGAACATTTTATAACCGATAACTTGCACTGTTCTGTTTGCACTACATGATTATAATAGTTTTGCTGCTGCTAATACACATCTGTGTATCTACTCCTGATGCTGCTGTCTTGTGATGTGTCTTGTATGTTTTTTTTGTATCTTAGTCATTACTGTTACATTTTGCACGAATTCACAGAGAAAAAATCCTAGTCTGTGAACCCTCATTGACAATGGCAATAAACTTATTCTGATTCTGATAAATCCCTGAGGATAATCAAAGACCCCACCCACCCTCACAAATTACTCTTTTCCCCTCTGTCAAACAGGGTGAAGGGTTACCGATCATCAGGGCCTCTACCTCCAGACTAAGTGATTTTGCCAAAGTACTGAACAATACGCTTTATGACTGTCAATTGCCCTGTGCTGTACCTAAACAGTGCATCTAAGTGACAAAAAAGTTAATATAATCGAATCTAGTGAAGTCTATTTCTGTTGCATTTCTGAATATTTCTTGGCAACAGATTACATGATTCCTACTAAAATGGTCTGAGTGTGTTGGTATTGATGTAAATGTGTGTCATGACTGTGTGTGTATGTGTACAGGGAGATAAAAAGTATTTTTTGCTCCTCACATTTTGAAAGTCCCCATCTCTCCTCTCTTGCTCATGCTCACAGATCACATTTTCACCAATGCACCCACTCACACACTGAATTATTTAAGAAATACATGTAAATATGATGGTTATGATCAGGACTGAAGTTGGGCTAAAGATTTAATGCATTGAAAGTGAAAAATAATAATTCATATGTAATATTTTCATGGCACTTTTTAGGAACTGACATGTTTAATGCTTAATGATTTTCTGGTGGGGTGCACAAGGGTTAAAGACAACATTTCTCAACGATGTTTAAAGGAGTTTTTAAATTTAACTGGCTTTATGTACAGAAAATGCGCCTGAATTCAAACAGTAACGTCTGCGTATTTGACGCCGTCCAATCAGCGCTTTGCATTTGGCAGCGCGCGCACCACGACGGTGGATTCGTCTGGTCTAGTCTCAACCAGTTTCTCCTTGGCACGGTAAGGGAACAGTCGATTTTGGCTCTTGTAATATTTCTGTTTTTTCACAACAGGGTAACGATAGCATTGTTTTGCGTTTTAATTTGGTAAAGTTGTCCGTGTAGGTTGCGAAAACCCGTATGCTGGCGTTGTGGGTCTAGAGTGCAATTAGCTAGTCATACATAGCACGCAGCTTATTAGCTCGCAGCACGCAGCTCATTTTACGGTGGATAATTTGCCTGTTTGATCGTCGTTTAAGATGTATTCGTGTTGTATTTGCGGAAAGTCCGTCAAGACGCTAAAGGCGTATGTCGTGCATTGCAAAATGCATCGTAATGAACCCCACTCTTTTTCAAATGTGTTGAAATCGGTTGTAAAAATGTTTTTTCTGGATATGCAGCACTAAAGTCCCACTTCTATCGCCACCACAATGGCGTGTCGTCGGTTGCTGCGGATAATATTACAGCTTTTACAACGTTAAAATGCACAGTTTGACTTTGTGCACGCCAGTGTGAGGGAGTCAAAGAGTTGGTTGCTCACTTAAAGGAGCACATAGTCGAGGGACGTCATGTGAAATGCCCAGTGAGAGGATGCAAAACTGTGTTCACTGTTAAATCTTCTCTTACTTCTCATATGTCCAGAAAAAACAGACATTGTGCTGTAAATATGATTTGTGGCTCATTTAAAGACTCAAGTGCTGAATGTCCCTCAACAAGTGATCAAAGCTTCACAACAGTACAGGAAACTGCCAGTGTGTCAAATGCTGATGACAATATTGGGGACATGTCTAATTTCAGTGACTTGTATCTCAGAAATGTCTGTATGTTCTACATAGAATTACAGGGACAACATCTGGTTCCAGCATCAACTATTCAGAATATTGTTGAAGAGATTCAGAATATACATGAGTTAGAACCCAAATTGCCTTAAGCTGGTATGCATTTGAGGTGGTTAACCCTTTGGGTGCTGCAAAAATAAAGCACAAAATCTTGGATGTGTACTTCTCACTACTCAATTTTCCACTTTAGGCTTTGCTGAGAATTTCAGCTGCTCTTATTTCTCGAACTCTATTTCAGGATGAAGGCTTAACTTCACGTGGACCAGAACGCACCACTGAAAGCTACAGGTCTGCAGTTGATCGGTTACAGGCTGAAGATGTGCCAGATGTTCAAGGAATAAAGTTCAGGTCAGCGTTTAATAATTTGAAAGACTTTGATGTTTGTCAGCCTGGTTCTCCCCCATGTCTTGGGCATTACATCTTCGAGGGTGTACTCTCTTATGTTGCACTTTACCTGAGGTATTTCATCAAGAAAAAGAGATGGTTCAGTCACACTAGTTTGAACAAGCGGATTAAGCAGTTCAGGTATACAACCGCTGATGCTTCCTCCAAGCCATGTGAGGTCAGTCTGACAACCCTTAAACCTTCTGGTCATGCTATACAAAACT
This sequence comes from Brachionichthys hirsutus, assembly GCF_040956055.1. NCBI lineage: Eukaryota > Metazoa > Chordata > Actinopteri > Lophiiformes > Brachionichthyidae > Brachionichthys > Brachionichthys hirsutus. The sequence goes on from NC_090910.1 coordinate 1,498,293, forward strand.
GGAATTGATTAAGATTGCTGCCTCTAATAATTAGAGACACAGTGCAAGATCCAGAAGATGAATTGTGGCAATGAACTCTACAACTAAAATACATAGTTGACTTGATCTGTGCCCAGAAAATGTCCAAGCCCCATGTTTTTTACCTGGATGTTCTCATTCAGGAATATTTAGAGTCCAGGAAAGCACTGTTTCCAGAAAACAACTTGAGACCAAAACACCAGTATTTAAGTCACTACCCAGGATTGATCCTGAAATTTGGCCCACTGATGAGATCATGGACTATGCGCTTTGAAAGCAAACATAGTTACTTTAAAATATGTGCAAGGCAGCTGAAGAATAGGATTTAAAAAATCTGTGTCTCACTCTTTCAGAAAGACATCAGATGTTTCAGGCCTATCTTTCAGCTGGATCGGTGAGTCCTCCAGCCTTGCAAATGAAAGACAGGCTCACCATTTTACTCCGAACTTTACAGTGAACAAGTTAAAGATGCTGTTGCGGACTGGAGCGAGGGGACCCCAGGGAACAGAGGACGGAGACGGGGTGAACGCTGAATTTGTGTTTTACTGAGGCTCGTCAGAAAGCTCAATGTCCTGGAGCTGTACACAGGATAGCGGGTCGGCTGGAGCCCAACGAAAATAACTGGGTAACAAAAAGACACAGCCGAGAAGGAAAAACCAAAAAGCCAGCTCTAATACAAATCGCTCAAAACAAAAGGAAAACGCTGCGCACGACCTAGGCGCACGGATCAGCTGCGGTCAGCAAGGCGAGGCGAGGCGAGACACAGGGACGGGGAGCGGCAGAACAACGTGATCCAAAGAATAGTCCGACAGGGAAGAGCGGGCGGAGCAGGGTTTATGATGGCTGGTGGTAATCTGCCTCAATCCGCCTCAGGTGTGTCCGGGGTGACCGCAGCCAATCCGCACGCCACAGGTCCTGGAGTGAGAGGCAGACACAGGTGTGCGTAATAAGGCAAATCATGAAGTGCAGCAACATGACCCTCACAGATGCAGTCTTACAATTTGGCTTCACTGAAGTAAATACAAGGATTCCTGTAGATGTGAAATATCATTCATTCAATGAAATATTCATTCATATCATCAGCGTCATCTGCAACCACTTCATCACCCTTGGCAGGCTGTTCCGCTTTTGTGCAAAACTGGGCAGACGATTTTCAGATACCATGGCAGAAGTTCTGGCTGAAGAGTTGGTGCAGAGTTTGGAAAGGCAGAAAAGACCAAGTCCGCGACAAAGAAGAGAGATGGTGAGGATTGTAGTGTCTGAAATGATGAAGATGTGTCATAATCCAACCAAACAGAACACTACAGAGATAGGCAAAAGAATTGTGGCCAGGTATCCAAAATCTCTACAAGATGTCAGAGGGTGACATTGTTGGGCCTGGATATCATTCACTCGTCAAGCTAACTCCAAACGAGAGTTGAAAATGTTAAAAGGCCCAACACACCGAAGATAATGAAACGCAGAACAGCATCGGATGACGATGACACAGAGGAGATTCCAGCTGGCAAAAGAGCAAGGGTTCAAGACAGATGTGGCTGTGTAAACCAAAGTATTTGCGGGTCATTCTCTGAAACGGGTGCCATTTGTGTCCACCAAGTTTGATGAAGCGTATAAGGCACAAAACATTTACCAAAATGTGTTTCGAAAGCGTCAAACTTTTAATTTAATTGTTCTTAACATGATATATGAGTAAATACTATATTTTTTGAGCGTGACATACTATTTGTAATCATTTTCATGAGTACATGGCCATGTTCATATATTTGCATCCACAATATCACCAAATACATTTCAGATTTTTATCAAACCTTTATTATTTCCACGAGTATAAGTGTGTCAGATTCCATGAAATATATTTATTACAAATAAAAACATGATATTTGGTAAAAATTACATTATTTGTGTGCGTCCCTCAGTTTGTCTTACCACCCCATCACACTGACCGGTTTAGTCTATAAATAACTGACTGTTGCTTTAAGTGACATCACAAAGATGAAGCGACGTAATTTGAACCTCTGGAGCAGCCAGGAGCAAAGAAAGCAAGTTCTGACATTCCTTTCCATTACTTTTTTGTTGTTTTTTTCATGTTAGATGAGGTCCGTCAAGCTTAACCTTACCACCCCGTCACGCAATATTGAGAGGGAAAACAGATTTTTATTAAATATATTTACACTATTAATGTAGAGAAAATGCTATTATCAATTGAAAGTATACTAACTTAGGTCAGGAACTTGACCACATGTAGAGCAGTGGCCATTTTAGGATGAAATTTACCACCCCGTCACATGTTTTATTGTGACGGGGTGGTTCTTCTTCAACTCACTCACCAAATGATGTCATATTAGAGTTTCAACACATAGAATTCATTCATTCATTTTCTAACCGCTTATTCCGCTATCGGGTCACGGGCCAAGCTGGAGCCAATCCCAGCAGTCAATGGGCGAGAGGCAGGGGACACCCTGGACAAGCCGCCAGTTCATCGCAGGGCATCAACACATAGAATAAAAGTCTTAATTATATTCCAAGTACATGTAGCCTTTCACTTCCCATAGAAGAGTTTTAATTTTCTTGTTCTTGACCACATTTTGATATTTTGATGTGTTACAAAATATTTGTGTTGAATGAATGTTATATTTTATAACAGATCTGTCTCCAGCACGGCTCCATTAAGTGCTGCTGAGAGACAACGTCAATGTCGTGCACGTCGTGATGCTGCCCCTGAGAAAAAGTAGAAATACTTAAAGTGAACGCCAGAGATGGAGACTGGATGTCGAGCAAGGGAAAAGGAAGAAGATTAAGGATCTAAATGAGCGAGGGAAACGTCAGCTGCGTAAAAAGTGGAGGAAGCAAAACAAGAAGAGGAAAGAGAAAGCAGAGACTAGGACGCAATTGGCCACCCTTCCTCAGAGTCCAGATGCTCTCAAACAACAAGAGCAGCAGCTAGGATCTTCAAGGTCAGGGCAGTAAGCAGTTATGACTGAAAATAAATGGATACATGTAGAGAATAAGAAGCAAGATGAAATATTGTTTACATATGATATGCATGACTGACCTACTAAGTAACCAATTCATTTTTATTTTGTTTTAGGCAAAGCAAAGAAGGAAAGCGAAAGTCCAGGAAGAACAGAGATGTACTATGCAAAGAAATTGAAAAACTAAAAAATAACTAGAGAAAGAAAGAAAACAAGCTGACAAATACAGAAAAAGATATAAGCGCTCAATAATTGGAAATAAGAACAAATCACCTCGTTCAAAAGTAAATGAGTTGACTCAGAAAAGCAAAGTAAGCTCCAAAATCAGAAAAACACTAATCTATCATGAAGCCTTGATTGAAGATATAAAAAACAAGTACTCTAAAGCAAGAAAAGAAAAAGAAAACAGTGGGAAGGATTGTGAGTAAGTACAGGCTACAAGGATTTGCAGAGAATGCCCTAGGATTCTCAAAGAAGCGTCAGATTAAAAACCTCTGCACCACCAACAGGCAACCGACAAATAGGTTCACCGCTGCTTTCGAGTCCAAAGTCAAAACATTCTTCACCCGAGATGACATCAGTCAGATAACGACAGGAAGAAAGCAAACAATTACCAGGAACAAGGTGAAGAAGCAGAAAAGGTTTCTGGTTGACACAATGAAAAATCTACCCAAAAATGTATTGCTGAAAACACGTATAGCATATCATACTCCCTTTTCTGTAAGCTTCGGCCATCTTGGGTTGCACATCCCACTCTTTCTGACCGCAACACCTGTCTGTGCAAGAACCAAGAAAATCTCAGATTTGTTGAGAAGTTGCATTATTTGAGGCTCATTGACACCTCAGATCTTCAGAGTTTGACCAAAAGGATAACCTGTGACACCTCCAGCAAAATATGCATGTATGATGAGTGTGCAAAGTGCAAAGACAAGACTGTTCAGCTCTCCAGTTTTGATAGCTTGACAAAGGTTGTATTCACTCAGTGGGTGACAGCAGAGAAAGAAAGAGAAGATACAAGAGCGGGACCTACCTAATCTCATTGTGTAGCCACTACGCCATGACAATAAAGGCTTTCTATTTCTATTTCTATTTCACAGTCAAGATCACAGTGAAGAAAACAATGGAGGATACACAAGAAAATCTTGTGGACTTATTTCACACTCTCCTGCATAAATTCAAAAGGCACACATTCAACATAAAACAACAGTACTCGTACTGCAGAGAGTTAAAAAAAAACATGTCTAAAGAAGAGGCAGTCATTCACATTGACTTATCTGAAAACTACACATGCAAATACAGTTCAGAGATACAAGCTGTCCACTTTGGCTCCTCACACCAACAAGCTACTCTGCACACTGGTGTTTTGTACATTGGTGGTGAAAAAGAGCCCATTTGCTTTTGCACTGTGTCATCCTCCAAACACAAAAGCCCCCCAGCCATATGGGAACACATGAAGCCGGTGCTGGATTATCTGCAAGCCACATATCCCCAAGTATCAGTTCTACACTTTCTGAGTGATGGACCATGTACTCAGTACAAACAGAAAGGGAACTTCTTCCTTTTCAGTAAAGAGCTTGCGAGCCGTGGTATGAAAGGTAGCACATGGAACTTTTTTGAGGCAAGCCATGGCAAGGGGCCCCCTGATGGTGTTGGGGGGGATCCTAAAAATAACAGCAGACAAGCTGGTGACCAAAGGCCGGGACATACCTGATGCCCGTGAGCTTTATAATGCCCTCAAAGAAAATGCTTCAACTATTAAGTTGTTCTATATTGATAGTGAAGCAGTGGAGCAGGCAGTGGAAAGAATGCCAGGCCAGATCCCCCCAGTGCCATCTACAACGAGAACCCACCAGGTGGTATCGTTCACTCCAGGGGGGATCTTTTACAGAGAAGTCAGCTGCATGTGCTCCACTCACAAACAGCTGAGATGTCAGTGCTTCACAACTAAGCACTTCTCTTTTAACCAGACTGCCCAAAAGGGGTGACAGAAGCCATTGCTTGGGAGTCTGGAGATCTCCTTGGGAAGTGGTGTATCCTCAAATATGATAATGATCTTTATCCAGGGATCATCCTGAACATAGATGAGACGCATTCCCTTGTAAAATGTATGCATCGCCCTGGAGTCAACAGGTTCTTCTGGCCTGCACGAGAGGACATCCTCTGGTACCTCTTTGATGAGGTGCTTGAAATCGTTCAAGAACCTCAGCCTGTGACATCCCGTCACATGGAGGTTCAAAAAGAAGTATGGATGCGACTTTCCCAGTCACTTTCATGATGCTTCCGAGTCTTTCAAAAGTCCCTCCGCTTTTTAGAAGCACCGTGACACATTTCTGAATGTACGATCCTTTAAGTTAAATTGTTCTGTACCTTTAAATCAGTTGTTTTAATTAATATGTCCTTAAGGAGAATACAATGTTAATAAAATATGAATATTGTATATTTCATGTTGTTGTACACATATTGAATGTTCAGTGTTTGCTAAGTTTATTACAAGCATATGAAGATACCTGCACTTTTCTAGCAAACTGTTAATAAATCTAAATTTGTTACATGTATTTTGTCTCTTGTATCATGAAGTCATGCCTACATTCATATCCAGAACAGATCATATAAAGAGACAGAGTTTGTCCGTACCACCCCGTCACACTGAACCACCCCGTCACAGAGTCATTTTGTTACAAAAAATATGGAAATATACTGAAATGGTTCAGAAATTAATGTTGAATAATGTTCTTGTTTTGTGGACTAATCAAGGGACTATATTTTATTTCAAATTTTGAAGTCGATCTATATTGTTTTTGTAAAAGCAATGACACCGTTGACATGCGATTAATTAATTAATGCGACTCTGTTTTGCTCCGGCTCTATTTTTTAAAACGCGCACTAGTATGCTTGTTTGATTGATGACGATTAAAGATGTGAGTACCAAACTCAGTTTTGCTCCTGCTTTATTGCACCTATCATGCCGGCGCCTTTTGAGCCGCGCGCCCTTTGTATGTTTAAAATACAGAAAAATCAGCTGTTAATGAGACTGCGCCGAATCAGCATGTGCGTCGTAAGGTCGTGAAAATACGGTACTAAATTGCTGCTCATATAGTTATACTGGTTATCACTGATTAGCCAGGAGTAGAATTTGTAAGCAGTGCTTACATTAGACAATGAGCACTGTTGTATTTTCAGTCAATAGCAATTAATATTTTTGTTTGCTTTGTTGTTTGTATTGTTAATCTTCTCAGGGTCCTCCTGCTTTGCTGCTGCTGCTGATGATGAATATATTTATTAGATAGAATTTTAGAGTACAAGTACAGTCAAACAGTAACATGTATTACAGTACAAATACAGTCAAACATCCTGTCTAAGATGAGCATTTCAAAAAAGCCCTTGCGGTCTTGTTTCCGTTGAAAGTCCTTAGTACATAAATCATTGACATTTAACAATAGCAATAAAACTAATTTTAATTAGTCAATCGATGCAAAATAACAATAAAACTAAAATAAATTACTCCACAGATGCAAAACGAACAATAAATTAAAAAGACACATACTATGTACAACGTAGGTGGACAAAGGGGGGACGGAGGGGGTGATCCGGAGAGAGTCGTGATGACTATCTCCGTTTCTGTCCCCCTAAAAGGTGTATTTTTAGGGCCGTTTTGAAGGAGGCCAAACAGGTGCATGTTTTGGGGGCAGGAGTCAAACAGTTCCACCCCTGGATGGCAGTATTATAAAAGGATGATTTACCCATGTTTGTATTATAGGAGGGTGTAATGAGGTTGTTGTTTGAGCTCCCTCTAGTGTTGTGGCTGTGGGTGTCACTAAAGCTTTGAAGGTGATTAGTCAGGTATGCAGGGATTGAGGGGACGGAGGGCAGAGCTGCATTGACTATTTTAAATGCCAATCCCATTTTGAGTTGTTTAACCCTGTCTTCTACCCTGAGGCATTTTAGGCTCGCAAAATGGCTCGGAAGAAGGTGGGTCATGGGCCCCAGATTGAGGAGTAGCCGGATAAGTTTATTTTGGGAAGTTTGGAGCCTGGTTTTCAGGAACATTTTGATGTTGGAATACCAGGAGGTGCTAGCATAGTCAAAAAGGGGCTGAACGAGGGCTCCAGCAAGAGTCCGGAGAGCACTTTTGTTGACAAAAGTAAACATTCTGCCCAAAAATCTTGTTCTCTGATTGACTTTTTTGATTACCTTAGTTGTCATACTATCACCAGACAGGTATTTGTCAAGAACACAGCCCAAATAGGTAATCTCTTCTTTTCTCGAGATTACTGTATTATCGACTGTGACCTTGAAATCATCAACATTTATCTCACGTAGAGAGTGTCTTGACCCAAAAAGAATAGATTCTGTTTTACCAAGGTGTAGTGACAGTTTGTTATCCGTAAGCCAAGTACGGATTCTGGTGACCTCAGAGCTGAGAGCCTCCTCAACCTGCACTTTGTCCTCTACGGAAATCAGGAGTGCTGAGTCATCAGCAAACAGGAACAATTTGCAGTTACAGGCAGCATTCATGTCGTTAATGTATAGGAGGAACAGTAACGGCCCTAGAATGCTGCCTTGAGGAACCCCACAGCTCACCGGGACGGACGAGGACAAGGTTCCGTTTATGTCTACCATTTGTTCTCATCCCTCAAGGTACGATTTCATCCAGTTTACTGATGCCCTATCAAAACCAATCGCCCCTAGTTTATTCAATAGAATTGAATGGTTAACGGTGTCAAAGGCCTTTTGGAGGTCCAGCATGACCATCCCGCAGTATTTGCCCGAGTCTACTTCACGCTTGATGTAGTCGGTCAGATATACGAGGCATGTGTCAGATGTTCTGAAGCCCGATTGGAATTCAAAGAGCAGGCTATGCTCGGCGAGGTAGCGGTTGATTTGCTCCTGGATTATTCTCTCCATGACCTTTGAGATGGAGCAAAGGATGGAAACAGGGCGGTAGTTGCCAGGTTCTAATTTGTTTTCTTTTTTATACAGAGGGATAACCCGCGCCGTCTTGAATTCTTGTGGGACGTGGCACTGATTGATGGATAAATTTATCAGATGGGTTACTACGGGGGCGATAGAGACAGCTGCGTCTCTGAGGAACCGGGTGGGTATGTTGTCAAGGCCTGTGGCCTTGTTAGGCTGAAGGGCAATTCATTTTTTTAGCACATCAACAGTGTTTACAGGTGTGAAAGAGAAAGTGTCCTTCATAGCACCTAGATTCTCATAGTGAGTTTGGATGTGGTCAGAACCGTACAGACCTGAATGCGGGGGGAGTTTGCTGACCAACAGGGTGGCAATAGTGGTGAAAAAGCTGTTAAAACAATTAGCTACCACCAACCTGTCGGTCTGGAGTGAACCACTTGAATTAATGCAGATATTACTGGTTTTTGTTTGGAGTCTATTGCTGCAGCCTAATTGTTTTAGAGCCTTCCATAGTTTTTGTGGGTTGCTCTTGTTCGCCTCAATGTTCTCATTGAAGAAATTCTTTTTGGCATTTTCTTTATCATTTTGTTGACCACATTGCGTAGTTTTCTGCTTTTTTCAAGTAGTTCCTCGTTGTTGGTTTTTCTGTACTCAGAGTAACATTTGTTTCCGAGCTTGATGGCATTCAATATTTCCCCCTGCTGGGACGTTCATGTTGAGCATTGACCAGCAGATTGTCAACGACCACATTACTTCCTTCATGACTGCACTCTGCCTGATGTTTGGCAGTTACTACTCCTTCAACATACACTAGCCAGTGGAACTACGGTCAACACTGGAGTTCCTCCAAAGGTACAATTTCTTTCTTGATGCATTATTTAACAGTACAAATCTTTGATTTTACTTTGTTGTTTTTCTTTTTTTCATAAAGGTGTTTCTTCTCAATAAATCCTGAGAGAGGAACCAAGGTCGAGTGGACGAACAAAAGGAAAGTATTCTCAGTCAATCCCAGAGTCCTCACTCTGATTGCTGACATTGCAAACCATATGTGGACATAGACACGTAGTAGCTCACTAACCTACTGTAGATCTTCAGGGATAAGTATTATGTGAAATTGTATGTTATAAGTTAAGGTATACTGTATGTTTCATACACTGCAGATATTTGTTTGTTAAACTTGTACCAAAAAGTTAATTGAAAGCCAATGTACACTTGCAATGTTTGTTGCATAGTTTGTAACAGTACATGCTCAGTTTTACTAAGTGAACTTGTTTATAATTTTGTGCTGTAAACAAGTTAAGGAAAACTTGATAATTTCAGGAATTTATTAGAAGATAATATTCTACAAAAATATTTTTGAAATTGTGATTTATGAAGTAACAGCCTCTGCATAAAATACAAAAATCTTTCTTTATTCAAAGTGCAAGATAATTTTTTACGTGTGGCTACCAGGTACATTGATGAATGTAAAACATAATTTTGCAAAGTTTATCGAATATAATTCATTGAAATCAAAATACTCTAGCCTGGAAGATGTTCTCCGTTTCCTCTGATTGCACCATTAAAGGACAGAGCTGGTAAGTTGGCTGGATATTTAAAATATATTTCACAATTATATATTTTTCTGAATTGCATCCTGACCCAAGTATTGTTTCACTTTCAATAGGCTGAGCCTGTTGCGTCCCGTAAGGCTAACGAGCAGAGAAAGACCTCACAAATGCGGAGACAGAGCCGGGAAACAGAACAGAGACTTGAATTGCTCTCAAACAAAAAACACTGTCTAAAACGGTACTGAGGGGTGGACGGGCTGGAACGTCCGGTAAGAATAAAACACAAAATCCCAGCCAAACAAAAGTGCAGAAACAACAGCTGGGCTGGTAATTAAATCTAACAAACAAAATCCAAACACTCAGCTGAGGTCTCGGCAGAGAACGGAACGGCATCACAGACAGATCAGGAACGGGAAACGGGAAACAGGAACAGATTGGTGGGGACGGGAAACAAGCACGGGAGGCATTTGGGTGATCTGGTAGTTGTAAAACTGGTGGCCAGGGGATTATAAACAGGTGGGTAATCGGCTGATGGATTACAGGTGTGTCCGCTCTGCCGATCCGTTCTCTGCCACGCCCACTGCCAAGACAGAGGGAGAGAGGAGAATTAATGAAAGTCAAGCAAAACTCAAAACCCCAACAGAGCCAAATGTGTCCAGTGGTCCTTAACTGGAAATATCTTGCCAATGTTATCTTTACAGGTAAGATGTATAATTCTGGTAAAAGTAATTGATTAAATTGTAAAAACAAACCTTTTTTTCTTAGGGCATTGAGCTGGACCCATTCAGCGTTGTCTTGCTGCTGAAAGTTCTCACTGATCCTTTGATGTGGACCTGTATCAGCATTCAGCCCGCACATTTATGGTGAGTGATTCCACTCAGTTTTTCTATCATATGGACTTCACCTAAAAAACACACTTAGATTGAATTTTCCTTTTGAATTATACAATTGCAGCCCAAAACCTCTAGAAAACCATATCGCAACATATAAACATAATGTCACGCCTCGAGGCGGGGCGGGGTCACCACCTCACAGTCCTCCTGCAATTAGCTTCATTCCCATCACCTGTGCTCCTGCCACCACCTGCACCTCATCAGTCCGGACAGTATTTCAAACCAGCTCAGTCCTCTGCTCCCTGCCAGATTGTCAGTGATGCGTCCTACTTTCCAGCACTTGAACCAGACCTCCGGTGCACCGACCCTGCCTGTTTCCCGGACCCTGCCTCTTCGCCTGATCTGCCTGACCACCCGGTGTCTGACCCTCGCCTGTCCCCTGGACCTTCCTTGTGCCTGCTCCCCCCCTGTCTGCCTCGCATTTGGATCCTACCCTGCCCTAGGCCGTGACACATAACCCTCGCCATGTACATTTTAATATAACAGTTTTAGGCTTAAAGGGATCCCTGACTGGTTTGACAAATTAGTCTAAAAATACAAGAATATACCTCTACAATGTAAATACATAGACAAAAATATATAATTATTTCTTATCGGCTATGAAATCAGTTTTATTTGCGGCGTTGCCATAGTTGTTTACGTCCCAAGGCATTCTGGGTGTGACATCAAATGGTTGCAGCACCCCCAAACAGAGCGGATACATTTATTTTGAAAAGCTGACAAAAATGACATGTACCCTGTTTCGGACTGTAGTGTAGTGGCAGCCGGTTTGATCACAGATGTGAAATATATATGACAAAGGGACATCATTTAAACCCTAAAAGTCAAGCTAATTGCTTAACTATATATGTATTTATTTATTATAAAAAAAATCAATCAATATTTCCTCTTGGGTCAGGTGGGGACTGCTGCCCCCCCCCCCCCCCCCCCCCCCCATTATATTGCTGAGAGAAACACTGCCTTAAGTCTCAATGAAACAACTTTTGATATCTGCTTTTGAATCAGACAATGGATCTCCCAATCCATTGGCTGGTTCCTCATTCCATCCAACCTGCCCTCGATGTCCTCCGCTGCATCCTCAACATCGACAGGAAGGCAGCACGCTGGAAACTTCTGGACAGCTTGCAGATCTATTAAAGGACCTTTTTATGCCAATGGACTATTCAAAACGTCTGTCTGTCTATGGACTGTTGGAGGAAGCCAGAGCTTCCATGGTAATTCTATTCAAGTACTTTAATCCAAACTGCCACCATCACGTCTAGCTGAGCTATCTGGAGCCAATTCCACTCAACAATCAAGCTAAGCTGTAAGTATCATACTGAGCACTGATGTATTTTTATTTTGCTTTATAAAGAAGAATGCTTTAAGGTTCAGGATTTTTAAACATTAAAATATTAAATATATTTCTTATCTTAGAGATACGAGAAAGATTGCACAGTAAAGTTGTTATATTTCAATGCATGTACAACCTTTATTTATACATGAATTTATATGGTATAAAGTAGTTGCTTATATTGAAGACTGTTAATTGGACAATAGAGCACAGTCAGATTCCATGGCAATGCTTTTATTTAAATGACATGGTCAGTCCTGTCAGTCTGCCCCAGGGCAGCTGTGGCTAGTAGCTCCACCACCAAGTATGGAGTGAATGAATAATGCACAATGTAAAGCATCTTTGGGTGTCTAGAAAAGCGCTATATAAAACCAACGCATTATTATTATTATCATTATTAAAGGAATTTATATGGCAAAAAGTTACAACATATTTATTTGAATGAAATTTTGGAAAACCACAGCTGCCATTTCTTTACCGTAAAAATGATTGTTTTTTTTTGTCATGTGTATGATTGGTATTTTCATAATAATATCCTCCTGGGACCTAGCTTTGGGTTAGCTAGCATGTCATCTGTAATGGACAAATGTCCACTACAGAGGACATGCTAACTGGCTGGGTCTCAGGAGGATATGACCAAACCCTGTTTATTTGTATGGTTTAAAAAATATATTTATAAATGTATTTATATGTTGAAGTATGGAATAAAATTCTTACCTTTTAACAGTGGAAAAAGTTGTACTGCATTTTTTACAGTAAAATTCTGGCAACCACAGCTGCCAGTATTTTACCGTAAAAACAACATCTGGAAGAAATCGCTCTCCTTCTGACGTCAGGAGGGGAAAACGTGCACATGCGTCAGCTTCGCCGTCATGGTGGCCAGGAAGCTGAGCAGAAAGTCGAAGCTCTCCATTTACCGGTCGGTCTCCGTTCCTACCCTCACCTTAGGTCACGGGCTTTGGGTAGTGACCGAAAGAACAAGATCGCGGGTACAAGCAGCTGAAATGAGCTTCCTCCGTGGGGGGGCTGGACTCTCCCTTAGAGATTGGGTGAGAAGCTCGGTCATCCGCAAGAAGCGACAAGTCGAGATGTTGCTGAGAGCAGCCAGCTGACGTGCGTCCCCGTGTCTGCGTTCTGCCCGTCCATGCTCTACGGCATTTCCCCTGCATCGCTATGAACTTACTTTTGCTTTCCCGGGTTTAGATTTCTGGCAGAGCGCCTTGAAAAAGACATGAGGGACGCTGTCCTGCAGCATCTGTTTGAGACAGAAAAGAGGGACGCTGTCCTGCAGCATCTGTTTGAGACAGAAATGAGGGACGCTGTCCTGCAGCATCTGTTTGAGATAGAAAAGAGGGACGCTGTCCTGCAGCATCTGTTTGAGACAGAAATGAGGGACGCTGTCCTGCAGCATCTGTTTGAGACAGAAATGGGGGACGCTGTCCTGCAGCATCTGTTTGCTATTTTGACCAAAGACTGGCTCAGATATTTCATAGAAGTGCCTGAGAACTGCGTTAACTTGTGGAGAAACTGTAGAATATGGAACCTTTAAATAGTTTACCAGAGCTTTTTCTCCACTGGCTTCATTTCTTCTTACGTTTCCTTATTATTTTTTTTTACGAAGGGCGCATCGTCAGCAGGTCATGAACAATGCACACCTCTCCAAGCGAAAGAACGCGTCTGCATTCTGTTGGGAGACCTCAGAAATGAGTTAGAGCAAACATGGTTTTGTATTGATTACCTGTGACAGGAACCTTTTCAATGGGCCCAGAGATCTTTGTGTGCTCACTGAGCAACATGCACAAGACAAGTACTGACGCCAAGGTACCATGTAAGCACCATCTATAGTAATTCATCAGCTGCAGTGGAGTTGTGAGCTCGAACAATCCCTCTGACTAAAAATAATGATAAACCGCAAAGAATCTCTAAAATGCTGTTCGCAGACTTAGACCGAACATATTTTTGGTCTGGTACACTTGGATGCGTTAATAAACACAGGTAGTATCCGAGTTACGACCGGGACCATAATCATTTGTATAATTTATGTTGTATTGATTATTAGAGTTTGACATGTGTTTTGTTTTGAAAAAACAACAGGATTTTCTCCGACGTAATAATCGCCTGTGAATCTTTGTGGTCACGTGATAATTACTAGTGATGTTACGAGATGTGCCGAGGCTTCGGAGCGTGCGTCTAGTAATGAAAGGGGCGTTTCCGGGAAGCGTATCGAGGCTTGCTTCGCTTAGGGGAGGAGCCACAAATGATGACGTCCGAAGCCTCGGACTTTTTGGGCCGTGACGGCACAATCTGTCTGCTGTCACGGCCTAGGGCAGGGTAGGACCCAAATGCGAGGCCGATCGAGCCGGGGGGGGGGGGGAGCAGGCGCAGGGAAGGTCCAGGAGACGGGCGGGGTCGGTACACTGGGTGGTCAGGCAGACGGATCCGGGGGGCAGGCGCAGAGACAGGTCCAAGGGGCAGGCGAGGGTCAGACACCGGGTGGTCAGGCAGACGGAACACAAGGAGCAGGTGAACAGGCAGGGTCCGGAAAACAGGCAGGGCCGGTGCACGGGAGGGCTGGTTCAAGTGCTGGAAAGTAGGACGCATCACTGACAATCTGGCGGGGAGCGGAGGACTGAGCTGGGTTGAAATAGTGTCCGGACTGATGAGGTGCAGGTGACGGCAGGAGCACAGGTGATGGGAATGAAGCTAATTGCAGGAGCTTGAGGTGAAGACATGGAGGGATAGTGAGGGAATGACCCCGCCCCGCCTCGAGGCGTGACACACCCGTAGTCAGCTGACCCGCAAGACATGTAGAGCGGTTGATCGAGGTCGTCCCATCTCCAAGACAACGGATGAGCGGATGGATCATCTTTCCTGATGCCATTGATAACATTCTAAACATGTTAAATTTCAGAAGCAGATTAAATTTGTTACATTTGGTTGCATTCAGAAGCAGAAGGAAAAAGCCTAATGTTTTTGAGAGCGAGAGAGAGATTTAATACACTATGAGCATATGAGCGATGAAACCTCCACTGTAAACACAAAACAACAACCCAAACATATGAAACTGATTGGTCATTTCAGGTGAGATTCTCCACACAATCTAATCTAAATCAAAAAAGTGGCTGAAAGGAAACCAGATTTGTCGGCACTCATTTTAACTCAAAGCTTTTTATTTCCACTCTGTTCTTTGTTCACTCGTGTGCCAGTTGTCCAGTTTTCTAACGCATTGTAAATCTTTGTCTTTTTGTATTGTGTTGTTTGTGTTTCACATTATTATGTAATTTCTTCTGACCTGCCAGGGAAGACAGATGGAAAATAGCCTTTGGCTAATTCTGGCATAATTACATTTATATGTTCATTAATATGCACGGTCCCTTTTAAATAATTAAATCAGAAAAAACTATGAAATAATTAGATGAAATTGTTGCAGAATTTTGTCGACACAGGAAAAGTCTAAAGGTATCTTTGTGTATCTTTGTGACTTATTGATTACAGATTAAAGACTCAAACTCGTGAAACAATCAGCATCCAATTGACAAACAGTCAGAAAGTGGATATCAAGATTTATTGGTAATTGATCTGTTAGATGATGTTTGACTGAGTGGAAAAAGGAATTCCTCTGACAGCAAATTAAAAAAACCCAAGGTGGACTTTATCACACTTGGTTTAAAACAAATTGATGGGCTGGGCTGAACAGAACCGGGAAGCTATTAGAGTCACACAGCGCTACATTCAACTGTTAACTTTTTAGAGTACTGCAGTGTTTCATCCAGCACCATGCAGGACGAACATCAAGCGTTTCTGCACACGAGTTTGTCTTGGCACCGCCTCTTTTTGGCGGTTCTGGGGTCCTTCCACGTTTACCTGTATGTCATCAGAAGACACAAACTAGAGAGAAAAATGTTGGAATTAGCACACTTTGCTATCAATGAGCATTTTATGATGCAATCTATAATCCCCAGGCAATATATGTAGATATTTAAAAGGATTATTTTCAAAAGGGGAGTTAATTCATCAAAGTCAAGTGAACATTGACAACGAGGGAATTCTACACGGGTTAAATCGTGATATTTAGTTCCACGATGGATGTTTAGGGACAATCCCGTTTCATCCGATTCTCTCTGCCATCCTTCTTACACTTAATATTATTCATAACTTCAGCCATGCTAATTGAATTTCTCTCTGCAATACAATGCACTCATGCATTTCTGGTGACGTCGGGGAAATGCTGGCGAGCGCCATGTTGTTGCTCTGAATGGGGATTATGGATGTCGTAGGAAATACACTCAGCCTTCCATTGAGTTTAGATAATTAGACACAGCACAAGTAAAAGCTTCATCACGCCTACAATCCATCATGAGGCTTACTTTATTGTGCAGCTTATATGTTGTGACAACTCTTATATCCTCCTCGGGGGGGGGGCATTCCATGCAGCAAACACGCTAGATGTAACAAGGAAGCCAAGACATCGCTTTCAAAAGAGACAGAAACATCTGGACATACGATCGCTCCGAGACACGAGCAAACCAGCGAGCAGTATTTCGCTTTGAGACACGAGTAGCTTCCAGATGGTGGCGCTAGCTGTCCAAGCGCTGCTAGCTAGCTTCACTGGTCCAGCCCAGGTGTTGTCCACCTTCCGTCCTCGTCTCCTGCTCGTCTCCGTGTTGGGTTTCCGTTACTGACCTGATTCTGGCTGTACCTGCGAGTATTCCTGATCAGTGATGGGTCCACAGAAAGCGAGTGGTGAGGATGGCAGTGAAGAGAAGATGATGATGACGATGGAGATGAAGAATGAAATGATCCATCAATGTGACCGTGGTGTCCGTAAGTGATGGGACACGCCAGTAGGAGCGGAGAACATCAACGATACGTAAAATCCTCAACCAGAAGGATGAAGAACACCAAGCCTTCCAGAGGCAGAACTACTATGTTTAAGTTTATATACGAGTACCTGTAAGGTACAAGTACTGCATAAAGTGTCTACGAACCGTCTGACTCTCTCCCTCCAGCACACGGCTCTCCTCTGTTAGCGCTATCGTCTGTCTCGAAGTTAATCTCATGTTAAAACCACATTTTATCAATACAGCAATTATAAGCTCCTATTGTTGTCAGCGTTTCTTTGAGTGTTTTTAGACGCCGGAACAGATTCAATTGTTTTCAGTTATTTTATATGGAAAACATTTATTCAACATGAGCGATTTGAGTTACGAGCTCAGTGGAGGAACGAGTTAAACTCATATATCAAGGAGTGTAAAACAATGACACCAATAAAGCTTTCTTTCTTTCTTTTTCTTTCTTTCTTCTTTCGTTCTAATACTGCGCACGGGAATATTTGTACGTTTGCACGTTCCTGCATAAAAGGAACAGTTAGAATTTCTTTAAAGAAAAAAGATGGAAGTTAATGGATGCAAGACTTGAGCAGAGAAACTGGAATACAGCCAGAGGCTTGCCGCCTCTGCAACTCTGCTGTGTGTGTGTGTGTGTGTATGTGCATGCATGTGATTGTTACATATATGGGACTCCTACATGTACTCTCTTTGCATGTATTTATGGCGTGCACAGACTCGTGCTTTCATCTCATCTTCTTGACGGTGCTGTGTTTACCTGCTGTCGGTCCTGCTTTTCTTTTTGCCCCTCAGTCCAAGCTGATTTTTTTTGCCCCTCAGTCCAAGCTGCAGACAATTTGATGAGATCAATTCAGCTTAGCTGCATGTTGTTGGAGGTGGGAGGAAGCCCATGCAGACCCGGGGAGAGCAAACAAACTCACGGTTAGTGAATGAGAGCAGAAATACAATGTGTGAAAATGCTCTACTAGAGCAGAGAGCGGCGACAAGATGGAGGTCAATAAGGTCTTCAGCTAAAGCAAACAGATTCTCACTGTCTTCCTGAGGACAGGCTCAAGTAGAGCTGCCTGCAATCAAAGCTCGTATTTAATTCAAAGCAGGGTTCAGAACACCAGGTAATCAGCCCAAACAGGCTGATCCGGGATCAGCGTGACTGAGTACAAGTGTCACGGGCCAAGGCAGGTAAGAACCCAAATGCACGACAGTAGAGTGGGAATCCAAAAACTGAGCTTTATTAGTACCAGGGAGTCAGTCCAGATCATCAGACAAAGCAGACCGAGACTAAATAGCGTACGGGCTGATGGGAGATTTGCTGCAGGTAAGGACAGGAGCACAGGTGACAGGAATGAACTGATTGCAGAAGATGTATCTGAGAAGACAGGTTGGAAAGGACACAGGCATCCAGGCTGGAAAGCAGGACGGCCGCTGCCTGGCAGGGAACCGAGGGCTGAGCAGAGTCCATGCAGGGTGGAGGCTGAGTGGGAGGAGGGTGGCCCGGGAGAGGAACTCCATCGACCGTGGGGTGGAGAGGACGGAAAGGACAGGAGACCTTATTGCATTCAGACGCTCAATATGAAGACATGAAAAATAAAGTGTTGACAGAAGTCGGTCATTCTTAATAGCGCACTCTTCGACTGCCGAGCATCGAGCATTCATTTATCATATCATATAATAGCTTAGCAATGTTAGCATATTCCATTAAAACTCAGAAACATGCTAAACCCTCAGCCCGGTGGGATGAACATGAGCCTGTGCTGCATGGTGGTCTGATATTTTTAGTCACCAATTACCTTTTCTAATAAGTAGTTTTGCCCCCCCCCCCCCCCCCCCCAAATGAGACATTTAATCATAAATACAGTCGGTATAGTAGCAGGTAGCAGATGTGCGGTACACGGTGGGGCGCATTAATAACCGCAGGCGTAGCACTCATTCAATTTGCTAGAAAATCGATTTGGATTAATGCATCACATCTCAAGCTGAGAGGAGGTTCACAGATAAAACGCTATGGGCAGCAAATCCCAGCGGGACATTCCTACAAGCGCGAGCAGGCAGGCGGCTTGCTGCTGGGACTTCAAAGAGCAGTCTGTCTGATTCAAGTAGATCTAAAAAAAATAAAGAAGACGCATCAACAATTTAACAGTCAAGGTGTAGATGTTGCGTTTTTTTATAGCAAATGAAGCAAGTTTAAGTGAGGGCTGACGATTTATTGTTTCTTAATGATTCTCCATTCAAGTGGCTCTTCAAGTGGCCTTTGGGACGCTCCAGGGACATGCATGGAGGTCGCCAGATCTAAGAATCACTATCTCTGTTAAATAACAGCATTGGGGTCGTTAACCCGTGTTGGTGCCGCTATAGGACAATTATTCCCTCCCCCGAGGCGAGGCGGGGGTTATACAATCACCGGCGTTTGTCTCTCGCTCCGTTAGCAAGACAAGTCAAAAGGTTCCAGATGGATCGAGATAAAATTTTCAGGAAATATTGAGAATGCTACCAGGAACAGTTGATAAATTTAGGTGATGATCCAGAAGAGATTCTGGATCATTTTAAATATTCTGTTAACATCACAGTTAATGGAGCTTTAAAATCTGTTCCTCAATATCTCGGTTGATTATTGATCGATGTTTATGGAATTTGATACAGTCATGTAGGGTGGAGTTCTCTATCTCACCACCAAACTTCATCCGGATCGGATCTAGAATGGAATCAGAAAATTTGTTTTACTTTAACATTAAAAACCCATTTACGGATTCAACAATCCGTTAACCCCCAAGCTGGGCGCAGGGCTCTAGTAGTGATCGGGGCACTAGGGGCAGTAACCCCCAGGCTGGGTGCATGGCTCCAGCAGTGATCGGGGCACTAGGGGCAGTAACCCCCAAGCTAGGCGCAGGGCTCTAGTAGTGATCGGGGCACCAGGGGCAGTAACCCCCAAGCTGGGTGCAGGCCTCTAGTAGTGATGGGGGCACTAGGGGCAGTAACCCCCAGGCTTGGTGCAGGGCTCCAGCAGTGATGGGGGCACTAGGGGCAGTAACCCCCAAGCTGGGTGCAGGGCCCCAGCAGTGATGGGGGCACTAGGGGCAGTAACCCCCAGGCTTGGTGCAGGGCCCCAGCAGTGATGGGGGCACTAGGGGCAGTAATCCGTAGTAAACATGTACGTACATTCTTCATATGCATTTCATTGTGACAACTAAGTCGCTGCCTTCTATCCGTTTGTTGCATCCTTTCTGATTATCAGCTTTCAGATTGAGCAGGCTGCTTTGCTTTGTCTCACCATTTTCCCTCCAAATCAAATATTTAATGTTTATACTAATCTTTTATGAGCAGACTATACAGCATGTCACCCCTATCATCAAAAACTATTTTGAAAATGAAATCAAAAATCCAGTAAATTCTCGGCTCAGAACTGTACACTTGGGAGGTGTCTGCTGCCGAAGTCTGCAGCATTGCTCACGTGTACGCTTTCCGTATGACAAGTGAAGATGACCGATCTGAATAAAACGCCGCCAACATCCCTGTTGCTTAGGAGACGTGAACAGTGGTGAGGTACGCTGATGACATGTCTCAGTGATTTCTGAAAGCTCACACTCCAGCCCCGAACCATCCACCAGAGACGGAAACCCTGCACAGCAATGCAGCTTCCACATTATATCACTGGCCAAACATCAACAAAACTCCACCCATAGGGGTCCTTTCATTGAAAGTTTGTATTGTACACGAGCAATCTGTGGGTCTATGCGTGTGTGTGCATGTTTATGTGTGTGGATATTATTGTGTACATTGCCGCTGAGCAATCAGCCAACATCCCTTCATTGCATCTCTGACAGAAATGTTTTGCAGCACGCCAGGGAATAATAGACAGAGCAGCTGCTAAACAGAGACCCTTAATGAAGACAGAGTCCCACACAGAGCTTCTCACGCTAGCACTGGCCCAGGTTTGACTGAGCATGGCTGCTATGGAGATGTGGATCGAGTCTCCAGAGCTTTCCGTGCAATAGGTCGATGCTCAAGCAGCTTCACACACATATCATTTGTCTGCATTTGATTGAGTCAACATTATAATCCTTTTTTTCTTATTTTTTACTTGTTTGCATATGATCTCAAAAATGAAACATGGAACCGACAAGACAAAAAGGGAGAGAAACAGTGTTCTGAGGAAAAACAGCAGTGGATTTATTTGTGCTTGTTGTTCTCCCCCTTTCATCCAGCCATAATTCCAAACACCTGATTCATGAAAGTCTTGAGAGTACAGTCTTAATCATCTCGGTCTCAGGCAATCTGAGGAAAAGGAGGCAGAGCAGAGTGAGGGCCACAGACAGTAACCCAGCAACCTCCACTGACTCAGAGTCCGAGGGGAGGAGTTAACTCTAGGTGCTGGTGTGGTGGACCTGGCATGCATGAAACCTCTACCAAAGGAGAGAGCTGTCTCTCGGACCCAATAAGGGCAGCACGGCACCCCCAGAACACCCCAAGCTGCCACAACACCCCGAGAATGACCCCGAGGGCAACACAGGGGCCACCCGCCGACAAACCAGCCCAGGGACCCGGAGTGGTGACTGAGGGTACGGTCAACGAACTAAGGTTAGCGCAGCGGCACGGAGATTTTAAAAATGATCACAGGATCACAGTCCTGCGACCCAATCCTGAGGTCACCAAACCGGACCCCCTCAATGCCCTGGCTCCGCCTAGAAACTCTGTCCATAAAAGCAGGAACAGAATCTGATGTATTAGAGGAGGAATGAGGTATAAAGACTATAAATGTTAAACACTTATGCGAAGTTAAACTGTGTAAATGAAAGAAATACCCTCAATGTGGATTTTTTTCTTGGAATTTAACATGTTTACTTTATTACTTTATATATATATATATATATATATATATATATATCAATAAACAATAAAGAGATTGTTGGGGAAAAAACTAATTTGACTCTGTAAAACATGAATTTAACTTGTGTAAAAGGTTTTGTCTCAGCCTCACAGCTTCGGGCTCCAGCCGTCACTCTGCACTGACATTCAGCAGTTATAGAGGGACACATCCATCACAGAGGAGGCAGGTGCACCGATTCCTATTCTGACAGTAGCCTCATCAGACCTGAGTGCACTGCAGCAAAAAGATTCTTTCTTCAGAACTCACCTTCTCTAACTGTTCCTGTCACTGGGGCTGTCTGTCTCCTTCATTTTTGCTGTATGTGTAAAATAGCTGAATGCAAGTCAGTGGGGAATCTCAGTATTCCTAGTACGGGAAGTATTCTGGGAGCTATGGAGGATTTCAGCTTGATTTTGGGGAAGATCAGCCGGAGAGAGAGACAGTATACGTCTTTGCAGTGTCGCACTGATAAGCAGATTCTCAGACAGTTCGGTGCTGAATCAGTGCACAAGAAGAGATTCAGAAATGTGGAAAGCAAACTGACCACAACACAAAACTGTGCACGGTGACTACGGATGGAAGCAACGGTAAACCAAGTGAAAGTCCCGAAGTGTTGAGATATTCATTCATTCATTCATCTTCTGAACCGCTTTAGCCGTTACCGGGTCGCCGGACATGCTGGAGCCTATCCCAGCAGTCAAAGGGCGAGAGGCGGGGCACACCCTGGACAAGCCGCCAGTCCATCGCAGGGCCACACATGGACAGACAATCATTCACACACACACCCACATCTATGGACAGTTTATTACCAATTTAGTGTAACCAATTTGCCTAATTAGCATGTTTTTTGTGGTGGGAGGAACCCGGAGTGACCCCACGCAGACACGGGGAGAACATGCAAACAAAGGTACAAAGAGGACTGGAAGGTGTGTTCTAATTAATGGGAGCTCACACTTGTCAGGGGAAAGTCTATTCCAGGGTGCTGGAGAGGAGACATGTCCCTTACGGTATCTTGTGGCGGGGGGGTGCTTCTGGAAAATGGTACCTGTATGACAGAAGCAGGATCTTGGTTTGTTTGAACTTCGGCTGCCTTTTATCACAGGTTTTGGTCAGAATATAGAATGTCTAGGGGCAGCCAGCGGGGGGAAGGGGTCCGGTTTGGGGACCAAATGAATTCATCTCTGCATCACCTTTTTGAGGACGATGCAGTCCTGTTGGTCTCATCGTGTAAATACGATAAAATGCTTCTGTCTGCTTCTGTTCTCTCCCCCACTCCCTATTTTCTTGCTCCTCCTGTTTGTCCTTGTATCTGTCTCTCCTCCTATCCTCTCTCTCACCCCTCTCTCATCCCAACCGATTAAGACAGATGGATGAATCTTAGGTCTAAGGTTCTGTCCAAGGTTTCTGCCTGTTAAAATGGATGTTTTTCCTTGCTCTTGTGGGTCAAGTTGGGTTCTGTCTGACCCTGCAGGTCTTTCCCTGCCACACCTGTAAAGTGCCTTGAGATGATGTTCTGTTATGATCTGGCGCTATAGAAATTAAAATTAATTAAAATCAAACAGTTAATTAAGCCTGGACCTCCAGCATGTACCGGGGAGGTGAGCAGCTGAGTGCGAGGCGAGTGGGATGAGGATCGGCGCCTACGAATCCAAAGCCATGGTTCTTGACCGGACAAAGGTTTCCCCTCTCCGGGTCGGTGGGGAGTCGCTGCCTCAGGGGGAGGAGTTCAAGCATCTCGGGGTCTTGGTCAGGAGTGAGGGAAGGATGGAGCGTGAGCTTGTCAGACGGATCGGTGGAGCGATGGCAGGGAGTCGTATCGGTCTGTCGTGTTGAAGAAGGAGCTGAACTGAAACAAAGCTCTGGATTTACCGGTCGATCTGTATGCGTTCTTACTCTCACTGGGCCTCGACCGAAAGGACAATATCCCGGACACAAGCAGTCAAGATGAGTTTCCTCCGCAGGGTGGCTGGACATGCCCTTAGAGACAGGAAGAGGAGCTCAGTCACCAGGGAGGAACTCGGAGTCGAGCAGGTCGGGGGATGTCTGGAAGTCCCTGCTCAGACTCGACTGAGTGCAGGTGGCAGAATATGGATGGTTATTATTATTATTATGACTGTCTCACCAAGTTTCAACTAAGTCAGCAATAAAACAAGTTGTCTCATGGCCTTACAATCAGAAACTGTACAACAACGCAATTTTCTTTAGGGGGGGGGGGGGGGGGCAATATGAAATAAACCCACCACTGGCTCTGCCTCCTAATTCCAGCCATTGGAAAAAATGAGGGCAAGCCAAAGTGAATAATTATTGTGAAAGCCTAACGCATTCTCTTCTGACACATCCATTTGTCACACTTGTGAAGTGAAACGTTTCCCTCCAATAAATATTTCAGGGATTAAAATGGAGCCGCATGACGCATTATTGGGAGGCATCCGTTGGAAAGAGAACACCAGAGGCATTTAAGTGCACTGCACTAAATAAAAGCTTATTGATTTGCCTAAATGAATGGCTGGTCTAACCTTCAGGAGGGCTTGAATCGAGGACATATGTCTTATAAATTACTCCAGGCAGACATCCTTTAATTTCTGCAAGAAGCGCACACACACTGTCAGCATCGTCGGGTACAAAATAGGACATCACCTTATTTCTATTTTCAACTTTTGTCATCTTTATCCATTTAAATAGGCATCAGGAACTATTTTTTTTTTTCTCCTTGCTACTTTGACACAGAGCAGACAACCAGGACGAGACAGCAGGGGGGGGGGACACCAAGCGACCACCAGAAAGGACAGAGCAGTCCGGAAGAGAATGCAGGCGAACGTGTCCAACCCCATGCAAGGAAACAACTCCTTCAGTGACAAGCGGCCAAGCCGACCAACAGCAGGCATGACTGATGTTGGTCGGAAGCGCCCATGTCATTTAGCAGAAACCACTCATGGTCAGAAGGACATGATGATTCGGGGATGGCTCTGGAGGACTTCCTTCGGCTACAGTGCGACGACAAAGTGAAAATGTGCACGAGAGGATCGTGCGTGTGCAACACTTTTTTTACAGTTTTATTCAAGTGGCTGAATCCTCACACTCAGCATATAGATGCTGCAACATAGGACATATTATTTTCAAATGTCCTCACAAGGGTCGCAGGAAGACATTTAGCATTCGCATCCTCCATCGTAGCGCTACGATCGGGGCGCTGAGCATTTCGCCTCTCCTTATAAGGAATGAAGCGGCACCAAAGATCAGTCAGCTCCTTCCCGTTGATTCGACGTCGACGCCAGTCTGCTCTGATACGGTGAAACGGGCTTCAGCTTCAGCGTCACACGTCCCATCTCTACCTTATACGGATTCTGCCTGATCCCTGGCCTCTGCCGGTTGCCTGCTTCTCGGTTGCCTGTTTGGACTTAATACCTGGAACTTTGCTTTGAATCAAATATGAACTTTGATGATGCATCTGCCTCCTCTCCTGTCGTGCTTTTGGGTTCCATCAACCAGTTTAATCACCTTCCTTCCTTCCTGCTGCTGTCAGACTTCACAATGAACGTTGCATAGCACAATAGCATCGCAGTAACTCAAAGAGTTAAATATCACTGGCAAAGATATGAGTTCATTGGACGAGACACCAAATGGTTCAAAAAATACTTAAAGGTCCCACATTATGAAAAACTCACTTTTCCCATGTTTCTACACTATTCTGGTGATTTTGGGTCCTTTTCAACCCCAAAACATTAAATAAACCATCCAGTCAATCCTCCGTAGTTCGGTAGGTCTGAAATCACCTCCTGAAACACGTCTGGAAGAAACCGCTCTCGGCTTGACGTCCAGCCGGGGGAACGTGTACACGCTTGTGTACGTCCCCATGTCTGCGCTCTCTTCACCGTCATGGTGACCAGGAAGCTGATCCAAAAGGCGAAGCTCTCCATTTACCGGTCGGTCTCCGATCCTACCCTCACCTGTAGTCACGAGCTTTGGGTAGTGACCGAAAGAACAAGGTGGCGGGTACGGTGGCGCAGGTGGTTGAGCAGGTTGTCCTATGATCGAGAGGTTGGCGGTTCAATTCCCGGCTCGGGCACATGTGTACACTGTCGTTGTGTCCTTAGGCAAGACGCTTCACCCACATTGCCTGTGTGAATGAGTGAGCGATTGAATGTCGGTGGGGGTCAGGGAGACTGGTGGCTGAGATTGGCAGCCTCACCCTGTCACCTTACCAAGTATGGAGTGAATGAATAATGTAATACCATGTAAAGCGTCTTTGAGTACCCAGAAAAGCGCTAAATAATATCAATGCATTATTATTATTATTACAAGCGCCTGAAATGAGCTTCCTCCGTAGGGGGGCTGGACTCTCCCTTAGAGATCGGGTGAGACACTCCGTCTTTCGGGAGGAGCTCGGAGTAGAGAAATAATTAATTAGAAAGACACAGCAAAGAGAACCAAGGCCTGGCTGCAGGTGTGGGAGTTCGTTGTAACCACAAGACTTTATTCTGCCAGATAAAAATAAGCCTTTTTGACATCTCGTGAATTATAAGCACTCAGTGTGGTCAGAAGTGCTGACTGTTGCTATTGTTGTTCGCTCTAAAAGCTATTGAGACATTGGTAGAGTCTAAAAGCAAGATTTATGAAGATACTTTTTTTTCAGTTCAAGATATAGTATATATTTCAGTATTTTCACGTTCTCTTTTTATGTTGCGTATAAATCCACCTGATTGAATTGAATTCTGGGCCTCAGCAATGGCCGCACCTTCACGCAGAGCCGTGTGAGGCTTTAAGAGACGAGCAGACGAGCAGCAGCCTTTAATGGTGCCCCGTTATACTGCAGTAACGGCTCTGCTCTTTGGTGACGCAAATATACGAGCCGAACAAACTGATCACACAGAAGGTTGAACAGCGAAACTGAGTCATGGATCTGTGCACAATGTCTGCCTTCAGAAACTTGAAGGCTTATTTTTGTTTGCAGAAAATGATGGAAAAACTGGTTTAGCTTGCGAGCTAACAACAAACTTAAGCCAATATTAGTCTAAAAAACCTTCCGAGGTTATTTCTATTTTACATACAAAATAATATGTAAGTAACTTAGAAATGCTCAGTCTAGCAGACAGTTATTAATTATCCAGGCTGATGGGAAAGTGACAGGGTTTATGAGGAACAAATTCTGACCCGATCTAATCCTGAATCACATTGAGAGATCTCTTCTAGATCTTCGCCTGTACCAATGATGTGCCAAGATTAACTGGTAAGTTAAGAGATTTAAAAATCTTGTCTTCAAGGTCCTGATAAATAAAATTGAGAAATGTGAAATAGGTTTCATAGTTTTGAAATCTGGATCAACATGGCTTTTTCCAAAAGGGACGCTAATGGTCAAACCTCCTGCAGCTTTGTCAGCGTCATTTCTGTTGTTTTATAGAAGGAACCCCCTGTTGAGATGTTTGAGGTGTCGTTTTTCTTTTGGTGAAACCAGCCTATATTCTACTGCTGAGAACTAAAGACAAGAAAACGTGGAGAAACTAACTGTTTGTCCCGAAGAACTGTTTTTGTACAATGATGCTGCTCAACTCTTGTGTCTTATATGTCCCTTAAATGTTGTGGAATGTGTGTGTAACTGCTGTAAAACAAATTGCCCTCTGAGGGACAAGCCAATAAAAGTGAAGTGAAGTGAAGTGAAGTGAGTATACGATTTCCTTTGGTAGTTTTGGTGTTTACATAGTCAGAGAAAGCAACAGTCTGTGGGTCCTGAAATATCGGTCAAGACGCTCTAAAATCCTGGCAGTGAATGAGTTAATAACACCTCACCTGTGGACTGATATCAGCATTGCTGCTGATAGAGATTTGAAAGGACATTTGGAAACGAATGATCGATACGCCGCTGAAACTCACGGCAACAGCAAAATCATCTGAGGATGAAAGAGGATTTTCTGACATTCATAACACCAGTAAAAATGAATGATGCTCCAGGTCTGACAAATTCAGACAGAAGTATGGGCAGAGCTGGGTTCTAAGAAGAAGTTCTGCAGCTCCGTCGCTCGCCCACTCAAATGCAGAGGCACTGAGTCACGTTCAAGGCTATGTGTTTCTGAATGCATGTTTTTTTTATAGAGGTTTGTTAATGAAATCTACTTTTTAGGAGTAGCTGTCCTTTGACCCTTATTTATTTTGCAGCGCCGTCTGAAAGGCTAGACGACGACGGCCCCTCCATCCCCTACCCTCCATGGGAGCATGTTAGACAGAGGAGTCGGGCCAAGTGGCAGGGCTCAGTGTGATTGGGATCGGGCTCCACTTGTATCACAGCGCGCTGCACATCATCACAGGCGACTCGCGTCCCTCGCTGTTCCACCTGAGAACGAATGGCTGGTCCTCTCCAGCAAACACAAGAGAGCAGGGATGCATTTGGTTTATTTATAAGGTAAGATTTACATCTGCACTCTGGTTGAATTTAAATGCATCATTTACAATGTCAGGTCACGGAATATTCCAACATGAGTCGCACCTCCTGTTCAACTTGGCAGCAGTAGCTTTAAATAGTGTGTTGCATGCAAATAGTACGAGGTCCAGAAAACACGACATGACATCAATATTAAAAACAAAAATGATGTGCAGGGGACAAGCCTTTGGAGTGATCTACGATATACACAAAGCCAGTCCCACATGAAGCACTGCATTGCGTGTATTTGTGTGTATTTGTGTTTGCACCTTCGTGTATTTTGCATCAAAGCCGTTTGGAAGCAGCAATCAGAGAACTTTTGCATATCCATGTCAAACCGGAACAACTGTTTGTCCTGTGAAAGAAGGAGCAGCAAAATAAGAGTGTGCCTGTGGGTGTCCTCACAATGCAGCGTCACCTGAGCGACGAGGACAAGCCGAGAGCCACTGAAGCATTTGTCTGATGAGTATTTGAGGCCATCACCATTTCCCTTCCTCCAGGGCCCATCGGAGGCTGTTTGAGGAGGGCCCTGGGCGTAAACAAGAACGACCTTCCTTGTGTTACTATTATTGGGGGGGGGGGGGCGGGGGGGGTAATGCTATCACCCTGTCCATCTGTCTATAAACAGTCTTTGTCTGGGATATTAACACAATATCAGTTCCATCCCACCCCCTTGAAGCTCAGGAGTGATGCTTTTGAATATCTGGAGCATTTTCTATTCCATCACTATTAGGGAAACATTCCACTTGGGTTAAAATGAGTTTGGGGCAATGCTGTGCTTATTTGTTTCCTTTTTTTTTTTACAGATTAGCCTATCATGTTTTCCTAAGTTCTATTTCCTACGTTGCGCGGGTACAAGCGGCTGAAATGAGCTTCCTCCGTAGGGGGGCGGGGCTCTCCCTTAGAGATAGGTTGAGAAGCTCAGTCATCCGGGAGGAGCTCGGAGTAGAGCCGCTGCTCCTCCGCGTTGGGAGGAGCCAGATGAGGAGGCTCGGGCATCTATTCAGGATGCCTCCTGAACGCCTCCCTGGTGAGGTGTTCAGGGCACGTCCCACCGGGAGGAGACCACGGGGAAGACCCAGGACACGCTGGAGAGACTATGTCTCTCGGCTGGCCTGGGAACACCTCGGGATCCTCCTGGAACATGAAGGGCAGAGAAAAAGAGAAAAAAAGACTGTTCTGAGGAGAAAGTGCAGTAGATTTATTTGTGCTCCTTGTTTCACCCCTTTCATCCAACCATACATCCAAAAGTCATCCCTAAACACGTGATTCGCAAGAGTCTGGATTAGCAAGGTCTCAGGAGATCCGAGGAAGAGGAGGCGGAGCAGAGTGAGGGCTACAGAACCCAGGCATGGGCAAACTAAGGCCCGGGGGCCATATACGGCCCGTTAGGCTTTATAATACGGCTCGCCGAACTTGTCCAAATAATATCATTAAATAAAATTGTATTATAATACTCATTCATTTACCATTTCCCTGTATTTCTACCTGTAAAAGGCCAAATCCTTTCATGTAATGTCTTTTACATACCATTTATATTAGCTCACACAAACCATACATCTCCTCCTGGCCCCGCCCCTCTGTCAAATTTTAGAACCCATTGTGGCCCGAGAGTAAAAAAGTTTGCCCACCCCTGCACGAACCCATGAGCAACCTGCACTGACTCAGAGACCGGTGGGGGGGGGGGGGGGGGGGGGGTTAACGGTCGTATTGAGTGTCGAGTTTTGGTGCTTATTTGTTTCCATAGCATCGATGTTTCCATATTCTGAAGATATGAGGGATGCTTCTTTGTAAACAGCCTCATCATTGCCTCTGTGTTTCTTATTTTATGAACAAGTGAAAGCTGAAGAACTTCAATGTGCTCCAGGTGGACTTATTCTGCATTTAATGAGAAACGGGTCAAAGATGTTTTGGTAAAGTTTCCAGAGACCACGACATTAAGACTTTCCATCATGCAAAAGCAGTTCCATACCGGGCGGCATCTTTCTGCAGTCGTCTCCCAGCAGCAAGGCACTCCATGCAATTCCAGATCAATCCAGCTTCTCCATGTGGAATTTACATGTGCTCCCTATTTGCACTGGTTTCACCTGGATGCCCCCCCCCATTCATTAAAACTTTCAACTGCCGTTGTTGGGCCCGAGATCACTGCCCCTTTCTTGGTGGAGGTTTCATGCATGCCAGGTCCACCACTCCAGCACCTATCAAAACTCGATTTGATTAACCCTCTCTGTTATTGACAATTTGAGTTGATTTGTGTTGATAAGTACAAATCAGAGGACAATCTCATGCTTGGAGGGATTCTGGCCACGGGAAGACGGTGATGGTTGACGGTGACGGCTTCAGGTAGCATTCTCCTCCTTTGCAGATATCTACAACATTATTTTGCAAGGGTGTGATAATTAAATTTTAGGATCGCAAGCACCACGTTCCAGCCGTCGCTGATGGTGATGATGAATATATTTATGAGATAGAATGTTAGAGTACAAGTACAGTCACACAGTAGAATGTATTACAGTACAAATACAGTCAACCAGTAGCATATATTACAAGTACAGTCAAACAGTACAAGTACAGTACAAGTACAGTCAAACATCCTGTCTAAGAGGAGCATTTCTAAAAAGCCCTTGCGGTCTTGTTTCCGTTGAAAGTCCTTCGTACATAAATCATCGACATTTAACATTACAAATACAACTAATATTTAATTACTAACTTGATGCAAAATAACAATACATTAAAATTAAAAAGACACATAATATGTACAACAGTATTTCTCTATTGCGGCTCTTTCTTTTAGGGGTCACCGGGGGCTGTTACACCCTTGACAGGTGGCTGGCGATGACGTGACGCTCCTGTTTCATCACGGCTTGCGACCCACACCAGGCGGATGCTTGCTTGCGCCCCCCAGTGGCTGCTGCAGAATGACGCTGAATTCAGTCCGGCTTTCCTCCTGCAGAGATCAGTTTGCCTGTGTACGCTACGATGTACCCAAAGACAGAAGGTCCAGCGCAAACAGAGGGCGAGGAAGACGAGGAGGCATATTAACTGTGTGGGTTCGGATTTGTGAGGTACATCCGAGGAATTCTTTGTTCAACCAGAGACCTAAGGTCCAAAAACAGAGATGGGAGTTGATTGGTCGAGCTCAAAGTTATGTCGTTAAATTGTGTTGCTAATTTGTTCATCTTTTGTGTATAATGTTGACATGACCTTTAATCTGTGTCCCCCATCACAGTAAAGTTGTACTGCGTGTTTGAGTACGAGGGACTTCCATGGTGACAGGGTGTGCTTGTGTATGCGCGCTCACGCACACTCCCCGCGACTCCATCCATCAATCTAATTACGCATCAATCCTGTTAATGCTTCATTATCATTAACCTTGGCAGTCTCCCCGTAAGAGCACAGCCATCTGGTAATCCTTTCAAAACTTGCCATTTGCGTACGTAGGCGTGTACATAAACACATCGGTGGCTGCACGAAGCAGCACGCCGATTCTCTGCTCGCACTCGGGCGCCGCCGTCTCTGAAGAGCGCGGTAAAAGTTGGGGACACACGCAGCTCCCTCGGCTAATGAACCCCTGCTGCTGAATCCTCCTTAATGGATTAGTCCATTATGATTAGTGCGTGATAGCAGCAGCGCCCCACCCCAGCAAGACATTTGTCATTTTACACACAGCAGCGAGCCTTGCTCATTATTCCACATTCATCAATTGATCATGAAGCGCAGCTTAATTGGACACTGATTGATTGATGAGCCAGCAAACACGTCTCCCTCTTTGCTTTCATCCAAGAGTTACGGAGCGGGTTCCGCGTTCCACTTCATCTTTGTAATAATGGACGGCGCAGCAGGAAGGGCAGCAAAGAACTGGTGGGCTCGCCACGCGAAACACCACCGGGTCACTTTCCCCGAGTCCTGCAGACGCCGCTGAGAACGTGGGTGAGCGCGAGCATTCATCCATCTCTGTTCATGCGTCAATCCTATCTACCGACCTTTATCTATCGAAGCACATGAAAGAAAACCGAAAGAATGGGAACCTCAAAGAGCGCCGCTCTCCTGAGGATAAACCCAAGCAGTCCCCGGACGTTCAGAATCCGGCTCATCTCGGAAACGATCCTCCATCACCATGTCGTTACTTCACTCTCCCACCACTAGCTATGAATATATTCACATTTAATATTTACAGTGACAGGATCGTCATCAAAAATTGAAAAGTGAAAAAAGAGAAAGCTGGCAGGGTTGGGTCCTTGGTGTCACACCCTGAGGCGGGCCTGTGTCCTGCCCCCACTAACTCCCCCCGTCATCTCAGATCCACCTCATGCAATCAGTGCATTCCTGTCACCTGCGCTCCCGTCATCACCTGCATCACATCTCTCATCCTGGACTCGGTCCCTTTGCCTGCTGGTTCGGGCTGACTACCCGGTAACGAACAATAAAGCTCTGGTCTTGGATTCCCCATCGACTGCATTTGGGTTCTTACCTGCCTTGGTCCGTGACACTTGGTTGGTTTATTCCAGTCTGTGTTCTGCCAAAGTTCATTTAGCTTTTTTCTATTGTTGTTATCGTGATGGTGATTTCAGATTTTTCATTTTGTCCCCCCCGTTCTTCTGCTGAGTGTTTTGAGTTTTTCCATTATTAAGTACTTTGAGCTGTTTTACGTCTCTGCATTTTGGTCTCCAAGTTCAACATAACAAACGCAGAGTTGAGGCTCAAAATGTGTAAGATGTACTCTTTAAAACGAGAACAAGAGCGACGAGTTGAGAAGTGACATCGTAGCAATAGGCGGCAGTTCCTTCCCTTCCAAATGTGGAAATGTTTGCTCCCTTTGCTTCTTCGTGTGTGGAGACAGGCAGGGAACCACTGCAAGCTAAGCTCAACCGGATCCGGTTATTTAAGGCTCAGCAGGGTCTGGACGTGGACTTGTGGGATCGACCTTTGGTTAAATAGGAAAGCTGTCAATATGAATATGTGTAACATATCTGTAATAACTTGGCCTTAGTGTTACCCAGAGGATCAATTGTTTATAGTATAATAACTCAAATTCATTATTCCTCTGAAAGGGAGTCCTCCTCCACCGTTAAATGACTGGGTAACTGTCCTCCTGGGTTTTAGTCCTTCTCTTCAGCCCAGTTTTCTACAGTAATGTCGAAATCACTGATTTATCCCAGACACGGACGCCATTTTCATATCTGGAGATTATTTCTTTCTTTAGTCCAACACTAATCTCACTAATTTCCTCTTTTCTTTTCCTGCTGCCTTTCTTTGGATCCTTGACAAAGAGCTAAAGAGAACAAAGAGAAAAAACACGGAACAAAGAGAAACATTAGCACAGCGTTTCTCCCCAGGGCAGGTCGACCCAACCTGAACCTGCTCGGGTCGAACCGAACCGAGGTTCCACTGTCACAGCTCGAGGCAGGCCTTTCCATGCACTAACTTATCCTGCCGTCCAGCTCCTCCTCCTGCAATCAGCTCATTCCAGTCACCTGTGCTCCGGTCATCACCTGCAACACATCGGTCCTGACTCCACATATACCCAACTCAGACACCGCACCTCACTGCCAGATTGTTAGTGATGTTTCCTACCTCCCACCATGAGCCTAGGTTCTGTCCAAGGTTTCTGCCTGTTAAAGGGAAGTTTTTCCTTGCCTCTGTTGCCAGAGTGCTTGCTCTTGTGGGTCAAGTTGGGTCCTGTGTTTCCCTGCAGGTCTTTCCCCGCTAATTGCAGGAATTTCCATATTAGATGGGATTCCACAACGTAATTACATGCCGACACCACTAGGAACGCACCACATTTATTATGGTGTTGTAATGACTGATTTCAATTGAACGCATCACAACAGTGACATTACACACAACACAGATAAACATGGGCTTAGATTGGGGCAAAGTCCGGCCTTCAGGGGACGGCCTGACTCAAGGACGAAGCACGAAGCATCTTCATTCCAACGAAGCGCGGGCAGGAGAGCTGTGTTGGATCTAAACTAATTGTACTGATCTGTTAATTATATAAATGTCTTAATCTTAACCCACATTCTCCTCATTGAATACGCACCCACTACGGAGAACAAAGAACCGGAAGAGGGTTTGGTCAAACCTAACATAATCCTGTAAAGTGCCTTGAGATAACTTTATGTTGTGATCTGGCGCTATAGAAATAAAACTGAATTGAATTGAAGCGTTCCAAATTGCTCTCCCGTGTTTCGACTCTGCCTGATTCCTGGATTCTGTTTCTTTGCCTGCCCCTTTGGATCTGTCTGCCTGTCTATTCGGATTACCCGGTTTGTGACCTCTGCCTGATATTTGGACCCCCCCGGTTTGTGACCTCTGCCTGATATTTGGACCCCCCCGGTTTGTGACCTCTGCCTGATATTTGGACCTTCCCTTCCCGGCCCCTGCCTGCATTTGTCTGCTGGTTTGGACTGACTACCCGGTAACGATGAATAGAGCTCCGTTTCTGGATTTCCCTGCTACTGTTGAGCGTTTGGGTTCTTACCTGCCTTGGTCCGTGACATTCCACTGAGTGTGAAATATGCTATCATGAACCATAAGCAGCAGCCAGAGCCATCTGTTAATACGTGTGGGTCAGATGAGAGACTGGCACCACCATCCCGGGGTCCTGGCAAGACAAATGAACGTAATTGAATTAATTTTTTGCTTTTATTCTTTGAACATGATGTCACTGGTAACAGGCTACAGCACCACACACGCTCGGAAACCATTCTATTTCCCATGGATCACTGTCTCAAGCAGCGGGATCAAATAGATTACAGTATTAAATGAAGCTATCAACCTGCTGCACGTCAAAGCGTGACAAACAGCCACCTTCAGCGCATTACACCTCATTAGGAAGCTGACAGCGAGCCTCCAGGGCCGTCTGGAGGTAAAGAAGAGGTAAAGTGTTGAGAATATTCCGGTTTAAAGGGGACAGATTATGAAAACCTCACTTTTCCCATGTTTCTACACTATTCTGGTGACTTTGGGTCCTTATAAACCCAAAAACAGCAAAATAAACCATCCAGTCAATCCTTCGTAGTTTGGTAGGTCTGGAATCACCTCCTGGAAGAAATCCCTCTCAGCTTGACGTCAAGCTGGGAGAACGTGGACGTGCGTGTGTCCCTGTGTCTGCGCTCTCTTCACCGTCATGGTGACGAAGAAGCTGAGCTTGAGTTTGAGTTTATTTAAAACAGGGACAATACATATTTACGTGTAAACGTTCATCAATATGTAAAGATTATAGCCAACAGCTAATTTCCATCTTTAGTCCCTTTTACATCAATAACATAAAACAACAGTCATAACAAGTAGAACAGTTCTACTAAATAGTACAAAATAATAATGAGGATGATGATATTATCAGAAAAACTGCGCATTGTACGCCAACAATTAGCCAACGGTAAACAAATATATCAGTTTAGGCATGGGTGTGGCTACAATGTTGCTCTTCCAATAGCCATGCTTTAAATTGTTCAGAAAATGAGGTCAGAGTCGGGAGTTCACGTATCGTGGTTGGGATAGAATTCCAAGTATGAGATGCACAAACAGAAAAAGGCACCTTTTCTGAATGGAACTACAGTCACCTCTAGAGCCTGTTCTCTGAATGGAACTACACAGTGATGATGATGATGATGATGAATATATTTATTAGATAGAATGTTAGGGTGAGGGCGGAGCTCAGTCACCTCCAGAGCCTGTTCTTGTTGATGTGTTTGAGTTTATTTTGACAAATTCTTGTAATGGAGGAGGCGCTCTGCCATGGAAGATTTTATAAATCAAGGTAGCGTCGATGTGTTTTACAGTGTTGTCCCAGCTTAAGCGCCCGTGTTTCTTTAATATATGACAGTGATGATACATATTTGGCTTTTTGATTTATAAACAGCTTAAAGGCAAAGCTTTCCATTTACTGTTCGACCACGGGGAAGAGCCAGAACAAGCTGGAGAGACGATGTCTCCCGGCTGGCCTGGGAACGCGGAAGAGCTGGAAGAAGCGGCCGGGAAGAGGGAAGTCTGGGCTTCCCTGCTTAGGCTGCTGCCCCCCCGACCAGACGCTGGATAAGCGGTTTGGAGATAGATGGTTTTTATTGCAGTCACCGCGCTGTGTGTGTGTGTGTGTGTGTGTGTGTGTGTGTGTGTGTGTGTGTCGAGACACTCTCCCTCTGTCTCCTGCATGCGTCGAATAAGAAGAGCAGAGTGGCTAAAGTTTATTTTTTGTGGTAATTGACAAAAATATTTTATTGTGTGCTAAAAACGTCCCTCGCAGGTTACCATGGTAGCGCTGCTGCTCATTATGATCGAACTTTTGCTTCCGGGTTTAGAGCGTTTCTGACGGAGCTATTTGAGACAGAAATGAGGGACGCTGTCCTGCAGCGTCTGTTTGAGACAGAAATGAGGGACGCTGTCCTGCAGCATCTGTTTGAGACAGAAATGAGGGACGCTGTCCTGCAGCATCTGTTTGAGACAGAAATGAGGGACGCTGTCCTGCAGCGTCTGTTTGAGACAGAAATGAGGGACGCTGTCCTGCAGCATCTGTTTGAGACAGAAATGAGGGACGCTGTCCTGCAGCATCTGTTTGAGACAGAAATGAGGGACGCTGTCCTGCAGCGTCTGTTTGAGACAGAAACAAGGGACGCTGTCCTGCAGCGTCTGTTTGAGACAGAAACAAGGGACGCTGTCCTGCAGCGTCTGTTTGAGACAGAAATGAGGGACGCTGTCCTGCAGCATCTGTTTGAGACAGAAATGAGGGACGCTGTCCTGCAGCATCTGTTTGAGACAGAAATGAGGGACGCTGTCCTGCAGCATCTGTTTGAGACAGAAAAGAGGGACGCTGTCCTGCAGCATCTAATTGAGACAGAAATGAAGGACGCTGTCCTGCAGCATCTGTTTGAGACAGAAATGAGGGACGCTGTCCTGCAGCATCTGTTTGAGACAGAAATGAGGGACGCTGTCCTGCAGCATCTGTTTGCTATTTTGACCAAAGACTGTCTCAGATATTTCAGATAATTGTCTGGGAACTGCGTTAACATCTAGAAAAAGGGTAGAATATGGGACCTTTAAGGGATCTAAACTTGTGAAATGGCCTCATTTGTAATGGGCACAAGCATATAAGAAAATTTATATTATCTTTCTCATCAAATTGACCCAAAACAAGCCATTAAATTACCACAGAAACATTCTGTCAAGCCATTTTACAAACGATATAAACAAATGAGCTGGACTGAGACATTTAAGACACTGGAGAGCAGAGGAAACTTCAAAAGAACGATTCGGTTCATCTCCTGATACGACGTGGGAACTCTCCCGCTGACTCGATTGTCTCTGCGCTCCGTACCCACATGAAGCAATTTAGATCTGTCAGATCGGGTCATGCTTGAAAGTCTGCAAGTCTTGCATAATTAGGTGGATGTGCAGCATCTGGCATGTGTTTATCCTTGATGTAGAAAGACAGCCAGCTTCGTTGCCATGGACACCCAGGTTCTTGAGGATGATGAATCGGTTGCTTTACATGCAAGTGGATGTCATGAGCACTGACGGGTCTCCATCTATTTGAGAGCTCATTAATGCTGATGGCTTCATAAATAAGATGAGATGAATCAATGAATAGCATTTATGTAGAGTCAAAGTGCAAACACTGAAACCATCATTCATTCACACTGGCAGCAAATGGCTGGGATGTAAAGGCACCACTTCTCTGACTGGCATCATGACCTGCACTCTGACTATGTTCATACGCTTTCTGATATGCATTTGCATGGCAGCATCACACCCAGGAGGCTCACGTACAAAATGCACGTCCTTTGCTTCATGCACTTTGAGACGAGATGTTAATCTAAATGTTTGGACTGGACGTTGTGGACTTCACTTTTAAATTATGTGACCTTGAAGACATTTTCAAATATTGTTTATTTATCTATTTATTGCTATTTGGGTCAGGGCTGCCTCTATATTAGTTTATAGATG
The DNA here is from genome assembly GCF_040956055.1 of Brachionichthys hirsutus. Lineage (NCBI taxonomy): Eukaryota > Metazoa > Chordata > Actinopteri > Lophiiformes > Brachionichthyidae > Brachionichthys > Brachionichthys hirsutus. The sequence continues at coordinate 1,536,038 of NC_090910.1, forward strand.
AAAGGTAATTGCTTATAGGGGCTGGAAACCAGTAAAGTAAAGTGTTTTACTCCATTCGAGCTCAGGAGCACTGATGCCCCATCCAACCCCCCCCCCCCCCCCCCCAATCCAGAACTATGGGATATGTTCTTAATAATCCTTCATATCTGTCAACAGATAATGTTAGCCTGGAGCGTTGGGATGATTCCACTTATTGGATATTCCACCCCCCAACTCTGAAATTACTGATATAATCATCCAGATTCAAAATATTACATATCTTTGTTATTATGGTGGCAGCCCCGATGAGCCTCTGATCAGATGTTAGCTTGATGCAGTGCTTCTCAATTCTTTTCTGTCGCGCCCCCCCTAGGAAGAAAAAAACATTTCGCCCCCCCCCACCCCCGAAAAAAAAAAAAAAAACACTTTTGTATCCTTATTAACATACAAAGAAATATGAAAAAGAAAGAAATATAGATCAACTTACAACAAAGAATAACTTTATTACCATTTTCTTTTAGTCTGCAACAGAAAATGAGGAAGTCATGTCTTTCTTCTTCTCCCACCGTATATTGTTTACGACCCACTTCTTCTGCTAACACTCCCTGCGCGCACTCTGACAATCAGGGCGCCACTGCCAACTACTGGAGTGGATGTGCAATTACACTTTCCTCTCGTAAGGCAAAAAAACATTTTCTCCGCGGTCACAGGCGCCCCCCCTGACATCGCACCGCGCCCCCCCAGGGGGCGCGCCCCACCATTTGAGAACCACTGGCTTGATGACTGACTCTGTATGTTCCCTGGGGGGGGGGGGGGGGGCTGGTGAGAGTGGCTGGTGTTGGGGAGGACGATGCAAATGACAGGATGAAGTGGAGAACATTGATTTGCTGTGGCGACCCCTCACGGTACAAGCAGAAAGTCGTAGTAAATGTCCCATTTTTTCGTGCCTTGCTCCAGCCACTCTGCTCGGTGGCTGGAGCCTTGGACACAGCCTTGGACACGCTGACCAGTTCGGACATCCAGGAGGGACTCATAGTAGAGCTACTGTTTCCTCACTGTCGAGATAAACCAACTGGTTCGGGGATCTGGGAACAGACCCGAGGGAAGACCCAGGACAAATAGAGACGTTGTGCCTCTCATCTGGCTTGGAGACACCTCTGTCTCGCTCCGGAAGTGGCTGTGGAGACGGGTGTCTGGGCTTGCCGCTGTGATAAGTGGATGAAGATCAACACTTTTTTGATGCTTCCCTCGGAACAAAGACAACAATTCGTTCATATCAACAAACCATTTCTGAGGAATTGTAAAAATAATGGCAGAAAAACTTCTGCTCTCCCCCACTGGGATGGATTAGTCCATTCAGACTTTTACAATACTGGAGCCTGTTCAAATCAGAAAGGTTATCAATGGTTTCGACCGATAGCTCTCGTCCCCGCTGACATGGGACATGAGTTCAAAGGACTGAGATGTGTGTGGTGATTTGAAGCATTTGATCTTGTACCCAGAGGATGTACCAAACCCATTGATGGGGTGAGGGGGGGGCTTTAATCGATGTTAAAGTTCTGGTTCTGGCCATGAATTTTAAGACACACTGTGCTCAATCAGAGAGAGAAGCAGCTGAGGGCGGCCCAGAGTTTATTTAATCTGCTTTATTCAAGATCAGACCAGTTCAGATGTGAGTGTCCACATGAAACATGGAACCCTTTAAGTTGCTAGCAGCCTTATATCATGAGGCACGCAGGCCAGGTTACGTCCAGCACATCCTCAGATGTCTTTTGGCTCCTGATATTTCATGCCGGAGCTGAGACGGAGCCGTAAGCTGCTTTTGTCCCCCCCCCCCGTACCAACGTTCCCTCTGCTGCAGCGAGCTATCGTTAAAGCACTGCGGCGGACACAATAATCCGCTGCCGTCGCCACAGCTCACCTGCCCGCCGCACAATCACGAGTGCAGGGTTAAGCTTGTTTACAGATGTAATCTGCTTGTCAAGAACGACCGGGCTGGCACACACGGCCGGGTCCAAATGGCCCGAAACGGCGCTGAGGCGAAGCCTGCGAGCTGACACGTCTCTGTCACGCGGCGTCATCTGAAACGAGGGGAGAGGTCAGCGTTCGCCGACCATAATCGAGCTGACACGCCATCTGCCTGAGCTGGACAACCATCTGCATTAGCAACCGCTCCGATCCGTGCGCTTCTGCCTTTCCCTCGTTCTCCTCTTCCTCTCTCGCCTTTTTTCTTTCGCCCTCTCGACCCCTCTTGCGATTTCCCAGCATTGCGCTCCTAATATCAACTGCGGCACTAATTAATGTAATTGTACAGAGAGCATAAAAAGCAGATGGTTTCATTACCCAAACAAGCGTAATCAGATCCAACACATTCTGCAACAGTCCACGCGTAATGAGGCATTTTAAGCAGAGGACAACACGACACTGTATTAATAATGGCAAAGAGCAAGACGACTAACTCAGCAGCTCGAATAACTTCTTCCAGGAAATTTATTTTTAGTCGAGTTGACCAGATAGTACATTCAAGACAAAAAGGAGGACAGATGTTCTTCACATCTGTTGCCCAATTACAACAGTCACAGTTGATTTTCATGACATTTTCTGAAAATAAATAAATAATTAAGAAAGATTGTTTGTGTGTGTGTGTGTGTGTCTGTGTGTGATTGTGCACAAGAAATCCCGATTGTCTGAAAGCCAAGGGGAATCTGCAGCACATGTTTTCCGGGGCTTCAGTCGCCTCAGTTGAAGGAAAGCACCGGGAATGTATCACACTCATTAGGAATGTGTGTTAATCAAGCTGTGGCACAAACAAGCCCTCAGACAGAGCCCTGTTGGGCCCCCCCTTCATCAGCGTTTGATTCAGCTGCGAGACGCGTGCCCCAAAGCCTCGTCATAATTGGAGAGTCCTCTGATCTAATCTGAGACCTTCTGATGGAGCCCCGTCTCTCTGCTCCCTTTGTTGGAGGTGCTGGAAGGAGTGCCGCACAGCATACAAATAGTTAAATCATCTCATGAGACTGAAATCGTCTCTGTCCTATCAATGCTCTGATGGTCACATGGAGGTGATTTCCATCCCTCCGTCTTCCACCACTTGTCTGGGGCCGGGTCGGGGGGGCAACAGTCTCAGCAGGGAAGCCCAGACTTCCCTCTCCCCGGCCACCTCCTCCAGCTCTTCCAGGGGGATCCCGAGGCGTTCCCAGGCCAGCCGAGAGACATCGTCTCTCCAGCGTGCCCTGGGTCTTCCTCGAGGCCTCCTCCAGATGCCATTCCTGCCGTTGATGCGTATTTTTAACTGATTCTTGAATCCATAAATGGGTTTAATGTTAAAATGTAATATTTGTTCCTGACCTCATTCTGGATCAGAACACGTTTCATGATGGTTCATACCGGACTCCTTTTTGACTGTGATTTTTGGTGAGTGAATTAAATTCATATTTTACACGATTGATTTTTTTTAAATGTAGATTATCACAACAGTATCCGCAATCCGGATGAAACTCGGTGGTGAGGTTGTCATGATTCTGTTCTCCCTGATGCTTTTCTCTCTGTCTGAGCTGGAGCAGGAATGGCAGCCCTGCGCAGCTGATTCCAATCGGGCCTCGTCTCCTCACCTGCTCCATAAACACTCGGGGCCCCTGCTCCACGCCTTGCCGGATCGACAGCATCTCCCAGAGCTCCTGACTCCGTGTGCTCGTCGTCTCCCTGGCTCCACGTCACCGCATGTTCTCGTGTCGTCTCCTTGCTCAAGGGTACTCCAGCATTCATGAGGCAAACTGGCACCTCTCCAACCATCAGTCCACAGTCCATGGGTTACAAACTGGTGCTGGTCTTGATCCGGCCCCCCTCCGGTCTCCTTATGGACTGAACTACTGATGCCCCAGAATGTCGGTGTGGCAATGTTTGCCCCGTTATAGGGCCAGAGTTGGGATGGACGGTGTCTCGGTCAGTAGGAGTCTCTTGTTCTTCACTAATCCAACATAGATTCTGATTTTTCTTATTTGTGTCCCATATTGATTTATAGATCTCATTGTCCAGGTTATTGGGTGTTTTATGATTTGCTTGCCCCCCCATGTGGCCTGGGGCCTTAATCCTTGTAATTGTTAGGTCGAATTGTTCAGTCAGAAACAATTGAAAAGCTTCATTGGGACATTAAATATGTGCTAGTTTATGACTTGCTCCTTGCAGTAACACGACAATAAGCTAATGCACCTCAGAGAATCCATCCAGTCTTACATTTCAAACCGTATCTGTTTTGCAGCAGTTCAGAAAACAGTTTTCTATTCAAAGAAGACGTTGACAGTCAATATTTGTCTTATCAATGTTGATGGCAATTTGGAGCGTGCAGGTTTGGTATTTTTGGACCAAGCATTGTCTTGTAGGTGAGACGATCGACTCACCTGCAGCTGCTGTGTGTTCATCAATCAAAAAGGATTTCCCGACTGGGGATTTACCAAGTTCATTTCATTTTCAACAAGAATGAAGCGCCAGATGGTAAAAACCCACAAAAGCGACAGTGGAGGGAAGTCCAGAGCAGCGCTTGCAAAAACAGGTAATCAGGCCATCAGGCAGGAAACACACATCAGTCTGAAGCAAAACAGCAAAGTCAAGGCTAACGAGCCAGCAAAGATGCAAAGATGCGCTGAACAAGGTAAAGTGAGGCTTGACTGAGGGAGACGTAGCAGGCGATGACGGAAGGAGGACGTTAATCATTAGTACACGGAAACACGAGCGAATATAGAGAAGGGAATAAACTCATGTCTGAGCAGACGTCGTGACACGAGATGAGTTTATTTATTAAGAATAATGAGAAGGAGTGCCAGACTCTAGCGGCGAACCACGACTGTTGCTGTAAAAGAAAGTGTCAGCTGCAAATCTACAAGTCAGTTTTTACTGTGCCATGCAATGTGTGAAAGGATGCACTAAATCATGCATTCTTAAGGTCTCTGTTCTGCAAATATGAAATAATAAAAGCTCTACATTGATGTGTCAACATGCAAATTAAACTTAGAAGTCTGGATCAACCGATAATCGGACAGGCTGATTTCTGGCATCGATATCATCAATTTTGACATTTTGCTAATGACATTAAACATATGCTCAACGCGATTTAAACAAAGTTAAGGGTTTGAGTTCATATATTTGTATTCATATAGAATTTTGACACCGATATTTTCACTTCTACTGAAAATGAATATCGGCTCCAAATATTGGTTATTGGCCTCCTTGACTACTAACAATTGGTATCGGCCCTGAAAACAAACTATATCAGTCAATCTCTACTTTAAACCAGACTATTTTGGCCACGTCTTCCAATGCATTCTTCATTGCTCATCAACTGTAAGTCTGTAAACTTGGCAACAAAAAAGTTAATGGCACAAAATCTGACACCATAAGCAGAATAAACCTCAGCATGGCCTGAAGCGTGTCCACCCACACGAGCAAAAACAGCGTCTAGTGGAGTGTCCACTAAAGAGCAGAAAATAGGAATCATCTGTGCCGAGGACGGCCTGGAGACCCCAGAGTCCAGATGCATGGCTCCAGCAGTGATGGGGGGGAACTGAGGGGCAGTAAAGGTGGACTTGCAGATATAAATCCCTATAATGGGATTCATATAATTAGTAATATTTTAAAGTATAGCTACATTTCGTGTATTGGATTTATTAATTTATAGGTGTTTTCCAATAACAGACTGAACATATGAAATATGTTTTGAAATTAATGACGAAATTAAGCTACATCCATTCTTTCGGTCACTACCCAAAGCTCGTGACCATAGGTGAGGGTAGGAACAAAGATCGGCCGGTAAATCGAGAGCTTCGCCTTTCGACTCAGCTCTCTCTTCACCGTGACGGATCTGTGCAGAGTCCGCATCACTGCAGACGCTGCACCGATCCGTCTGTCGATCTCCCGCTCCATCCTTCCCTCACTCGTGAACAAGACCCCGAGGTACTTGAACTCCTCCAGGGCAGGATCTCCTCCCCGACCTGGAGGGTGCACTCCACCCTTTTCCGGCTGAGAACCATGGCCTCGGATTTAGAGGTGCTGATTCTCATCCCGGCCGCTTCACATGCGGCTCCGAACCAATCCAGTGAGAGCTGTAGGGCACGGCCTGATGAAGCCAACAGGATCACGTCGTCTGCAAAAAGCAGCGATCCAATCCTGAGGTCACCAAACCAAACCCCCTCAACGCCCTGGCTGCACCTAGAAATTCTGTCCATAAAAGTTACGAAAGGAATCGGTGACAAAGGGCAGCCCTGGCGGAGTCCAACCCGCACTGGAAATAGGTCTGACTTATTGCCAGCAATGCGGACCAAGCTCTGGCACCGGTCATATAGGGAGCGGACACCCCGTATGAGGGGGTCCGACACCCCGTACTCCCGGAGCACCCCCCACAGGACTCCCCGAGGGACACGGTCGAATGCCTTCTCCAAATCCACAAAACACATGTGGACTGGTTGGGCAAACTCCCATGCACCCTCAAGGACCCTGCCGAGGGTGTAGAGCTGGTACACAGTTCCACGGCCAGGACGAAAACCACAGTTTGGGGCGGCTGTGGCTCAGTTGGTAGAGTGGGTCGTCCAGTGATCAGAAGGTCGGTGGTTCGAATCCCAGCTCTGACTGTCTGCGTGTCGAAGTGTCCTTGGGCAAGACACTGAACCCCAAATTGCTCCCAGTGGGTCTGGCAGCACCTTGCATGGCAGCAGTCGCCCACTGGAGTATGAATGTGTGTGTGAATGGGTGAATGTGAGGCCTCATGTAAAGCGCCTTGAGCGCCGCGAAGCGGTGGAAAGGCGCTATATAAGTGCAGTCCATTTACCATTTACCATTGCTCCTCCTGAATCCGAGGTTCGACTATCCGGCGGACCCTCCTCTCCAGTACCCCTGAATAGACCTTACCGGGGAGGCTGAGGAGTGTGATCCCTCTGTAGTTGGAACACACCCTCCGGTCCCCCTTCTTATAAAGAGGGACCACCACCCCGGTCTACCAATCCAGAGGCACTGCCCCCGATGTCCATGCGATGTTGCAGAGTTGTGTCAACCATGACAGCCCTACAACATCCAGAGCTTTAAGGAACTCCGGGCGGATCTCATCCACCCCTGGGGCCTTGCCACCAAGGAGCTTTTTAACTACCTCGGCAACCTCGCCCCCAGAGATAGAGGAGCTCACCCCCGAGTCCCCAGGCCCTGCTTCCTCACTGGAAGGCATGTCGGTGGGATTGAGGAGGTCTTTGAAGTAGTCCCTCCACCGATCTACGACGTCTCGAGTCGAGGTCAGCAGCGCACCATCCCCACCATACACAGTGTTGACCGTGCACTGCTTCCCCCTCCTGAGATGCCGGATGGTGGTCCAGAACCTCTTCAAAGCCGTCCGGAAGTCGTTTTCCATGGCCTCACCGAACTCCTCCCATGCCCGGGTTTTTGCCTCAGAAACCGCGGTAGCTGCACTCCGCTTGGTCTGTCGGTACCTGTCAGCTGCCTCCGGAGTCCCACAGGCCAAAAGGGCCTGATAGGACTCCTTCTTCAGCTTGACGGCATCCCTCACCACCGGTGTCCACCAAGAGGTTTTGGGATTGCAGCCACGACAGGCACCGACCACCTTACGGCCACAGCACCGATCGGCCGCTTCAACAATGGAGGCACGAAACATAGTCCACTCAGACTCAATGTCCCCTGCCTCCCTCGGTACATGGTCGAAGCTCTCCCGGAGGTGGGAGTTAAAACTCCTTCTGACAGGAGATTCTGCCAGATGTTCCCAACAGACCCTCACAATACGTTTGGGCCTGCCAGGTCTGTCCGGCATCCTCCCCCACCATCGGAGTTGGCTCACCACCAGGTGATGGTCGGTTGACAGCTCTGCCCCTCTCTTCACCCAAGTGTCCAAGACATGCGGCCGCAAGTCCGGTGAGACGACTACAAAGTCGATCATCAAACTGCGGCCTAGGGTGTCCTGGTGCCAAGTGCACATATGGACACCCTTATGCTTGAACATGGTGTTTGTTATGGATAATCTCTGACGAGCACAGAAGTCCAATAACAAAACACCACTCGGATTCCGATCAGGGGGGGCATTCCTCCCAATCACACCCCTCCAGGTCTCACTGTCATTGCCAACATGGGCGTTGAAGTCCCCCAACAGAACGAGGGAATCCCCAGAAGGAGTACTCTCCAGTACCCCCTCCAGGGACTCCAAAAAGGGTGGATACTCTGAACTGCTGTTCGGACCATAGGCACAAACAACAGTCAGGATCCGTCCCCCCACCCGAAGGCGGAGGGAGGCTACCCTCTCGTTTATTGGAGTAAACTCCAACATACAGGCACTGAGCCGGGGGGGAATAAGTATTGCCACCCCTGCCCGGCGCCTCTCAGCAGTGGCAACTCCAGAGTGGAAAAGAGTCCAACCCCTCTCGAGAAGAGTGGTTCCGGAGCCCTTGCTGTGTGTCGAGGTGAGGCCAACTATATCCAGTCGGAACTTCTCAACCTCGCACACCAGCTCAGGCTCCTTCCCCGCCAGAGAGGTGACGTTCCACGTCCCTAGAGCTAGTTTCTGGAGCCGAGGGTCGGACCGCCAAGGTCCCTGCCTTTGGCTGCCACCCAGCTCACATTGCACCCGACCCCTCTGGTCCCTCCTATGGGTGGTGAGCCCACGGGAAGAAGGTCCCACGTTGCTTCTTCGGGCTGTGCCCGACCGGGCTCCATAGGTGAAGACCCGGCCACCAGGCGCTTGCCATCGTGCCCCGCCCCCAGGCCTGGCTCCAGGAGGGGGCCCCGGTGACCCGCGTCCGGGCGAGAGAAGCCCAGGACCATTTATTGTGTTCATCATAAGGGGTTTTTCAACCCGCCCTTTGTCTGGTCCCTCCCCTAGAACCTGTTTGCCATGGGTGACCCTACCAGGGGCATATAGCCCCCGACAACTAAGCTCCTAGGATCATTGGGACACGCAAACCCCTCCACCACGATAAGGTGGCATAATTTAAATGAATTATATTGTAAGGTGGGCAAAGTTTTAAAAATTGGATGAAGTGTTTAAAGAAAGCAAATTGTCTCACTTGAGGCGGGCCGGTGTCATTCCCCCACTAACTCTTCCTGTGCTCCGGCAATCAGCTCATTCCCGTCACCTGTGTTCCCGTCATCACCTGCACCACATCAGCAATCAGCCCGGACACTACAGATTGTCAGTGATGTTTCCTGCTCTCCAGCACTTCAAACCGACCTCCCGTGTACCCACCCTGCCTGGATTCCCTGGTTTGTGACCTCTGCCTGTCTCTTGGACCTTCCCTGTGCCTGCCCCCTCAGATCTGTCTGCCTGACCATCCTAACCGACAATAAAAGCTGTTTTTGTATTTCCGCTCGACCGCCTCGCAATTGGGTTATACCTGCCTTAGGCCGTGACAGAAATCTTATCAGAAGATGGATGATGTAAGCGAATGCTCACCAGATCTTTATACATTGAGCTATATTAGGTGTAATAATGATATTATTAGGTATAAGTTATGAGAGGAGAAGTAAGGCTTTTATTTTGACTGATTTAAATGCCTTTAAAACACCATGGGGGTAATTTATCACCCCCTGCGTTTTTGCAAGTAAATAATCGAATCTCTTTCTTCTTATCCTCATCCGAGATAATTGACTGGATGATTGCACACCTGATGTTAGTTAAAGCTATCTTAATTTAAGATGTACATGCATTTGGCAAAGGTAACTCCATGATTCAAAATGCACCACAGAATCTAGTGTTAATAAAGCTTTCTTCTCCTCATAAATATAGGTCACACACAAAGTCCTTCTAGTGAAACACTAATGTCCTCCAGAGCCACTGGAATGTCCATGCAGTCTCTCAGTCAGGCAACATTTTGTTGGTGTGGGTGAGAGGAGAGGTGGACAACAATGATGCTGCCAGAACAGATCAGCACATCGTAAACCAGCAAAGGCCTTTCTAAAGGTGGGAAGAATGCTGCAATTTTTGACCAGGTGATTGTTGACGGCCGGCGAAGAGGCCTCAACAAGTGAGGGAGAAGTATGCAGGGCGGCTCCAAGGCCCGGATATAACCAAAGGCTGCCGATTTATAGATCAAATGGATGTAAAGGTTGCAGATTTAACTCTTTAAAATGGCTGCTGTGACATACATCTAACGTGTTAGCTGGGAAACATTGTCATTGGATGGCGGACGTGATAGACAGGGACTCCTTATTGGTTGAAAGGATGGAAAAGGAATCAAGAATCAAGAAATGTCCCAGCTCGAGGCGCACAACAAACAACAAACAGTCACCAAAAAACAGACACACATTCATTCAACGTAAAACTAAGTATATACACAAAAGTTATTGCACCGATCATGTAACAAAATTAGTCCAATAAGGAAGAGCTGAATATGACCTCAGAGTTATTCACTGTTCACAACGCTCACAGCATCAGGGAAGAAACTGTTTTTGAACCTGGTGGTTCTGGCCCTGATGCTGCGTAGCCTTCTTCCAGATGGGAGGGGGGAAAACAGTCCGTGTGCAGGGTGGGTGGGGTCCTTCATGATGGAAGGGGTCAAACAGTCCGTGTGCAGGGTGGGTGGGGTCCTTCATGATGCAGGTTGCCTTTTTCCTGCACCTCCTGCTGTAGATGTCACTGACGGTGGGTAGGCTGCTCTCCAAAGTCCTTTGGGCCGATTTAACCACCCGCTGCAGGGCCTTCCTGTCTGCAGCAGAGCAGCTGCCGTACCACACCGTGATGCAGGATGAGAGGACACTCTCCACCGCACACCTGTAGAAGGACGACAGGACAGGGGTGCCCATACCTGCTCGCCTCAGCCTCCTCAGAAAGTAGAGGCGCTGGTGGGCCTTCTTCACTAGGGCGGCTGAGTTGGTCCTCCATGCCAGGTCGCTAGCGATGTGCACGCCCAGGTACTTGATGCTCTGGACCACCTCGACAGCCGCCCCTCCGATGTAGAGGGGAGGGGGGGTGTAGCCTCCTTTCCTGTAATCCACAATCATCTCCTTCGTTTTCTTCACGTTGATGCAGAGGTTATTTTCTCCGCACCACTGCACCAGATGTTCCACCTCTGCTGTGTCATCTGCAAACTTAACAATATGACTGCTCGGTTACTTAGCCTTGCAGTCATACGTCAGCAGGGTGAACCGCAGAGGGCTCAGAACGCATCCTTGAGGGGAGCCGGTGTTGAGGATGATGGGGGCGGAGGAGATGTTGCAGATTCTCACAGTCTGCGGCCTGTTTGTCAGGAAGTCCAGGACCCAGTTGCACATCGATGGGCTTATCCCCAGTGTCACCAGTTTGTTGACCAGAGTCTGCGGGATGATCGTGTTCTATGCCGAGCTGAAGTCCAGAAACAGCAGCCTGGCAGCTACACCGTACTTTACCCGCTCACACTCACTTATCTCCACACACTCATTCATACTAACGCCATGAGCGGCCGCGAGATAGAGAAATCTATACATTGACCTTTATTCTGGCGGGCACTTCATGTTTCCGCAGTGTTTGAGACGGTCAACAAGAATATGTGGTTTGGTTTGAACTTTCTAGTCCTGGCTCAGTATTTTCTGTGTCCAAGCATCTCCTGTCTTTGCAGATCTGTCTCCACCCTGGTCACCTGTTCATCCTCATCACCTGTGCTGGCGCGACCACCTGTCTCCATCTGCTTGATCACGTCTCTTCTTAAGCTCAGCAGTCACACAAACAGCAGCAGAGCACCCTGAAATAAAGAAAGAAATGAACAAAGGAGCGGCCGTTTGAAGTCCTTTGTCTCCAGGCAGCTACATAATCTCCTCATTAGCAACAACTGAGTGGACTTGGACTATTTCAGTCGGGTATATCTTATGTATTTGTATTTTAATGAATCTGGAAACCATACTTTTCAGTCTACTTTTATGTATCTAGGAAACAAAGACAAATAATAGATGGATTCATACTTGCTTAATAACAACTGAACATGTGTGTAATAACTGCCCTGTGCAGTTCGTTTTGCCGTTATCTCCGGGATAAACTGATCTCCATGCAGATTTTCCTGGAATGTCGGCCAGCTCTCTCTGATGAGTTTTCTGATGAGTTTTTAGATATTTTTTATGGTTTGATTGAGCAGCTAAAACACAACCATTAGAATTCAATGAAATATTAGTGAGAAATAGATTTTGTATGATCTGTAGTTGGGATGGCTCTGTGGGCTAAAATGAGGCAAAAATGAAATTGATTAATTTCAGAGAAAGATTTCCTTGTCAGAATGAAAGTAGGATTTATTGCCTTGAACTGTGGAGCACAAATGTCAGCCCTCTTCAAGCCTCAACCTGGAGCCAGGCCTGGGGGCGGGCCTCGTATGCGAGCACCTGGGCTGGCCTCTGCCCACAGGCTCAGCCCGAAAGTACAATGTGGGCCCGATCTCCGAGGGAACCGTAGGGGACAGATGCAATGTCGATTGGGTGGCAGGTCACCGGATGAGATTCACCCTGAGTCCCTTAATTATTTTGTCGCCAGAGTTTTTACAATACAATACTCAGTTTTGACATCACTTTATTAAAAGGTTGTAACTTGATAAAGCTATACTGTGAATGAGAATAATCATCAATATGTACCAACATTTGTGATGGGAATAAAAGTTAATTTGCATATTATAACATCACCAGGCGTCCAGTGTACATGGACCACTTCCTCATCTCTCACGTAAACCAGCCATCATCTCATTATTCATGGTGGGACGGCTAGCAACACCGCTGCCTGCATTTAAGGTGGGACGGTGAGCGCACCCGCTGCCCCCTCCGCCATCAGCGGTGTATTTCCTCCCTCTACCGTGTATGCCGCTATTTCCAAGACCTTTTGCATCCCCGCGAGCATTTTGACTGCTCGCGGGGTTATTACCAACCCTGCGACACCCCCGACGTCCCCTCCATCCACCCTGGACAGGACGAAGAGAAGCAGCGGCTCCGTTATGTCCTGCTTGTGGACTGTCATGGCGCACTGACACAGCGGAACTTTGCGTCTCACTGGGCGACTGAACATGTTCATCAGAGGGTGGATATTCCTCGTCAGGATCTGAGTCAGCCATTAGGTGTTCAAACTTCTCGACATTGTTCGTTTTCTCTCGCTAAAATGTGCTCTCTTGCTGTCTTACTTCAAGCACTACTTTCTCGTCTCCTCTCCACAACTGGGCGTCAGTCAGTACACTCTATAAGACAGTAACTACGTTACATTGGATGGAAACACACCCACATATGTGGCTCGGGTTGTCTGCCATCTTCTGGTGTGAAGTGGTAACAACATGAGTCCCGATATTTTGCTCGTCGCAATTTTGCAACTTTGGCGCTGTAGGAGTTAAGTCTGGCAGACCGGGGTGGTGGTTCCCCTTTTCAAAAAGGGGGACCATAAGGGTTTGCTCAAAACTACAGGGGCATCACGCTCCTTAACCTCCCGGGTAACGTATATTCCAGTGTGCTCAAGTGGAGGATAGACAGATAGTCTAACTTCGGATGCAGGAGGAAGAACGTGGTTTTTGTCCTGGTCGTGGAACACTGGACCAACTCTACACCCTCCATAATGTCCTTGAGGATTCATCGGAGTTCGCCCAACCAGTTCACATGTGTTGTGTGGATTTGGAGAAGGCGTTTGACTGAGTCCCTCGTAGTATCTGTGGGGGTTGCTTCGGAAGTATTGGGTCTGGGGCCCTTTGCTGAGCGCTGTTCAGCCCCTGTATGATCGAAATCAGAGCCAAGTTTGCATGGCTGGCAGTAAGTCTAACCTGTTCCAGGTTCATGTAGAACTCCAGCAGGGCCGCCCTTTACCACCGGGAGGAGGCCTCTGGGAAGACCTCGGGCCTGCTGGATAGACTATGGCTTTCAACTGGCCTGGGAATGTCACAACATCCTCCCAGAAGAGCTGGAGGAGGTGTCTGGGGAGAGGGAAGTCTCAAAGTTCCTGGTGGAAGATGGCTGGATGAATGGAATGAAAGAAGATTCGTAGTTTTACTCATTTAACTCATTCAATGCCAATGACATCTAAAGACGTTTAAAAAAAATCCAAACGTACAGTGCCATTTACATCAAAAGATGTATATTCCGTTTTTTTGAAAGGTGGGGTGCAAGGTGATGGTCTTGTCCTCACTGAAAATCAGACTACTGTTACTACAAGCAACTTACACTCGGGTATGAGTCGTGATACAAAGAAGAAAGTAACACTTTCGCCGATTGTGTGACGGCCTTTGGCCTGTCATTGTTGTGTTTGTCTCTTATAGGTGAATTGATGGGCTGACTGGTATCACCTGGGCCCGGTGCTCCAGCCAGCTGATATATCCTCGCTCCTCCTTCAGTCCACCTGAGACTGTACACTACCTTAGACGCTGCCAATTCTGTTTATTCTACAAGTCTATGTATATAGTTTAGTTCTTATGTTGTCATTAAACATTGTTTCACTGTATGTCCGATGTCTCTGCTGTCTCGTTTGTCCCGGCTTTGAACCGGTCATGACAATTATAAACGATAATGTCGATGACGGTGAAGTCATGGAGCTGAGGTTTGCTCCTGAAGCGGACCGACGTGGCTACGGAACAATGACCAACCTGAACCGAGCGGTGGTATTGGACCGAAGTTGCTGCACGTGTCAAAACACACTACAACTCACCTCTCTCTCTCCCTCCCTCTGTCTCTCTTTCTCTCTCTCTCTCTCAACCCAGCCGGTCCAGACAGATGGCCGGCCACCATGAGCCTTAGGTTCTGTCCAAGGTTTCTGCCTGTTAAAGGGAAGTTTTTCCTTGCCTCCGTCTCCAAAGTGCTCTTGTGGGTTAAGTTGGGTCCTGTCTTTCTGTCAGGTCTAAGGCAGGTAAGAACCCAAATGCGAGGCGGTTTGAGCGGGAGTCCAAAAACATGTTTGATGTTCAATACCAGGGAGTCAGTCCAGAGTAGCAGACAGAGCAAGTTAGGGGCAGGCACAGAGACAGGTCCCAGGGGCAGGCGAGGGTCAAACACAGGTTGGGCAGACAGGTCCGGGACGGAAGGCGAGCCGACGGGGTTCCGGGGTCAGGCAAGGTCGGTACACGGGGAGGCAGGCGCTGGGAGGTTGCTGGAAGGAGGACATACATGACACTACAATCTGGCGATGGTGTGTTCTCTGGGCTGGGCTTATGTAACGCCAGGGCTGATGGGTGGTGTGTTGCAGCTGGTGGAGGGAGCACAGGTGACAGGAATCAGCTGATTGCAGCGCGGCGATGTGGAGGCGGGGAAGTGGGCATGGAGAGCGGCACAGCCGTGACACTTTCCCTGCTAATCCCGTAAAGTGCATTGAGATGACTTTCTACTGTGATCTCGCGCTACAGAAATACGCACCACTCCGCGGGACTCCTGACCATAATACTATGGTGAAGAACAGCACCGGTACGTATCACGCCGCGAGGCTCCTGATTATAATACTATGGTGAAGGACAGCACCGGTACGCATCACTCCGCGAGCCTCCTGACTACGGCGGCCGTAACGCTCCGACAGTCCACCTAGCGGTGCAGCTTCGTCACTTACCAAAGTCGTACTAAAACATTTGGACTGATTTTTGAACGCTGTGCGCCACATAAAAGGCGCACCAGGTTATAAGGCCCAAGGTTGAGTTCTGAGAAAATTAAAGGATTTTAAGTTCACCTTATGGTCCAAAAAATACGGCAAAGTTAAGTGAAGGCTTGAGCGACTGACTAGAGGCATGAAGGGACACGTCGCTTCTGTATGATGGGATAAACAAAAAAGGGCTCGACCTTGAAGTCCCTGCCAGATGTACTCAATTAGTAATCATGTATTGTCAAAATGTGTATTTCTCCCTCAGAGCACAACTCACATATTTAAGCTGGTGCACCAGATGGGGTGAGTGCTAATGCATTCAGTTTAGAGGCTAAGTGAACATTTCGACTTGGGGTCTGGTTGCTTCTGGAATTTGGAGCTGTTTGAATTCTTTCTTTTTTTTCTATTTTAAAACAAGCCTCAGCTTCTTGAGAAGAAAGCCTGTTTTGTTGCAAATCACTTTTATGTGAATATATATATATGAGTATAAATGGAAATTCTGCTATTTTACTATTTTCCATGAAGTTCCCTAATCTCTTTTTGTTCTGATAGAAAGCAAAAAAAAAAAAAGAATTGGGAATCCAGGATGTTATTACTGGCTTCCAAAATGTCAACATTAACAAGCCAGATGAAGTTGAGAGAAGTTTTTTGTGCAGCAGTCCAAGTTTAAAACACACACACACACACACACGCAGAGTCTGTGTTCGTTTTCCTCTTGAGACAGATAATGGAGGGTTTAAGAGAGGGGGGTGTGTTGTCATTTCCCCCTCGCTGCTCTGTCTTCATCACTCACAGCTCCCTCCTGCTCCTGCCAGACAGCGTTTACGGCCGGTGTTTAAACGATGCCGTCCCTGCACTGTCCCTGTCCTCTCACTGAGGGCACAGCACAGGCAGGAGGCCGCCAAGTCAACCGTGGGCCCCATGAAAACATGCAGGGCTGCAAAATCTAACTCATGACAGAAATATTTGGGTCATGACTTGTGGCCATTTAATCCAAGGGACATGTCAACCTTTCTCTCTGTGAGGCCTTTTGAGAGATTAACATCTTACGTGGGAAGAGGGGAGGACGACAGCCACACGCAGAGCGCTGAGCGAAGAAGTAGCATAGTTCTGCTTCTCTTTGCCATTTATCAAACACATTGAAGTGCATTTGCATTGAACTCTGTGTTCTATAATACAGTTCATGTATCATCATTCATGCAATGCTGAGTTCAAACCAGGGCTCATCTCCATCATACCTACCGCCAAAGCTATGTGTTCTTACTGCAGATTGCTGCGTCACTTTAAAAAGACATTAAAGTTACAGCCAGCAAGCACACAGCATAGCTTCAGCGCTACCAAAATAATAAGCTCTGTCATTAAAGGTCCCACATACCACCTTTCTCCACAAGTTAATGCAGTTCCCAGGTTCTTACATGAAGTATATGTGACAGTCTTTGGTCAAAATAGCAAACAGATGCTGCAGGAGAGCGTCCCTCATTTCTGTCTCAAACAGATGCTGCAGGACAGCGTCCCTCATTTCTGTCTTAAACAGATGCTGCAGGACAGCGTCCCTCTTTTCTGTCTTAAACAGATGCTGCAGGACAGCGTCCCTCTTTTCTGTCTTAAACAGCTGTCAGAAATGGTAGCAAAAGGGGGAGACTCAGTTCACACACACGATACGCGAATAATCTCAGGATGCAATAAATATATTTTGAATCATGAAGGCATTATTTTACACTTCAAGACAAGACAAATATCTTACAGATCTGAACTAATAGAGCGTCTGTGGTTTCAGCTTGATCTGCCGGAGCTGGCAATGAACTCACACACAAACACACAAGGCGCAATGATGTGTGTGTGTGTGCAAAAAATCTCAGGAAGTAATAAAAATGCTTTGAATCATCCGTCCATCTCCAAACCGTTATTCCGGGGCCGGGTCGCAGGGCAGCAGACTAAGCAGGGAAGCCCAGACTTCCCTCTCCCCGGCCACTTCTTCCAGCTCTTCCGGGGGGATCCCGAGGCGTTCCCTGGCCAGCCGAGAGAGTCTCTCCAGCGTGTCCTGGCTCTTCCCCGTGGTATGTGTCCTGAACACCTCCCCAGGGAGTCACTTCACTTGACTCCTCTCAACGCGAAGCAGTGGCTCTACTCCGAGCTCCTCCCAGATGACCGAGCTTCTTACCCTGTATCTAAGGGAGACAAAGATAAACTTGATGCACGAAAAATGCTGCAGGTAGACCCGCAGAGCGCAGACACGGGGACGCACGCACGCACATATCGTGTACGTTTTTATCAGTGTAACGTCACACTGACAAGATTTGTTAATGTTGATTGAAAACCAGATTGCTTGAATATTTCCGACAAATGGCCTTTGCCAATGTAGGACAATGGTCATACATCTGTGCAAGGAACTGAAATATCAAATATAGCCAATAAAGCCTCCTTTGAAAATCCTGTATAATAATCGACTAACTAACTTAGGATGGAGTTGATATGAAAAGGCACAGGTTGTTTTTTTTTTTTAAATGTTCACATTCCAGATTTTGTTCTTGAAGATCCCTCTTCAGCATTTCAGCCTCCACAGCGAGAAACACTAGATCCATTGGATCAACCCCAGTAATAAAAATATAAAATATTCACATTAATGCATTCATGTAATTTCGTTTTTATTTTGACCAATTTCTTTATTCTTTCAGGCGAAATTCTTTGAGTCGGTTGATAAACTACAAGTGTGGCAACTTGGTGTTCCCTCGAGCCACATCAGTTACGACTGAGGAATCCAACAACTATTACACAGGAAGAATGTGAGTGGATTGAGGAGGACACAATCATGTCTTGTAAATACAAAGATGAAATTATTCCATGTTGCTGCTGTTTTCTCATGCGTAAAATTACATTTCAAATGCTGCAGATGGTAATCTCACATTGTAATCCCTGAATCTTCAGAGTTGTTCAGATGCAGCAACAAAAAGCAGGGTGTGTAGAAGGGATGATTACTTCATTATTATATTTCATGTCCGTATCCTCCTGAGACCCAGCCAGCTAGCATGTCCTCTGTAGTGGACATTTGTCCATAACAGAGGATGCACGTCAGCGGGTTGGGTCTCAGGAGGATATTTGGAGCTCTAGATTATGCAATAATTGGCTCGGAACACATCAAGGAAACTAGCTAAGCAATTGTCCAGGTGATCTTGACATTTGTTACTTTAGCTGGGACAATCAGACGGCTCAGCCCAGGACTGTGTGCCTAAGACAAATCATAACACAGACATCAGGCCCAGAACAGGAAGTATAGACATTGGACCAGATAATCTGAAGTACGAAAGCATCCACACGTTATCTAATGGCACAGCGTGTCATCTTTCTCATGACAAACTAAACCTCATTAACTTATATTAAATGCGTCTTATCTAATCAACATATTATATTTGCGACTAAAAACCACGGCAATACTCGAGGCAAATCTCAACCACCTCTGAGACCTCAGCCTCTGCTTCCTCCTGAGAAGACTAATAAGTTTGAGGAGAGGTTTTCTTGCCACCACCCAACAATATCCCGAGTCAAGGCCAGCAGCCCCCCCGCCTCCACTGTATACAGTGGTGGTGGTGCATCTGAGGTGTCAGACGGTTTGCCAGGACTGATATTCCTCCTGCATAACCTCTCCAAACTCCTCACAGGCCCGAGCTTTTGCCTCCATAGCCACTCGGGCTGCGTCACGCATGGCCTGCTGGTACCGTTCAGTTGCCTCCAGAGTCCCACGAGTCAACAAGACTCCATAAGACTCCTTCAGCTCGATGGCATCCCTTAGTTCTGGACTCCACTGCCGGGTTTGCGGGGTTCCACCATGACAGGTAATGGATACCCTGCAATTTCAGAGGTGAAGAACATGGTCCACTAGGACTCAATGCCCCAAAGCTGTTCTGAATTCTGGGTGACGTTCTCACAGATGTGGGAGTTGAACACCGCATTAACAGAGGGCTCCGTTAGACGTTACTAGCAGACCTTCAACACATGTTTGTGCCCGCCGATATCTCCGGCCTCCTACGCTGCCAGTAGGTGGTTGTCAGTTGACAGCTCTGCCTCTCTCTTCACTCGAGTGTCCAAGACACACAACCGGAGGTCCGAAGACATGAGAATAAAGTTGGCCTCCGGTATCCTGGTACCACGTGCGCTTATTGACATCCCTGTGATGAAACAAGGTGTTCTTTATTGACAAACAGTGATGAGCACAGAAGTCCAAGAACAGAATACCACCCGCATACAGACCGGTACACTCATCCCAATCAGCCCTCCTCTCCAGGTCCCTCATTTATCAACCGTGCGTAGAAACGGTTTAAAATATACGAATGCAATGTAGAATTTGTATAAGTACAAAACAATCTGTATTCATCAAACGTGCGGACGCTGGTCGTACGCACACCCGTAAGTAATCCGTGTTGAATCTCACTTTTCAGATTCAGAAAATACAGTAACATGTGATGAGGACCCACGGGGACCTCCAGACGTGCTGGGGACTACAGCTGGAGGAAAGACTCGATTTCAGTGACATTATTAATGACTCTGCTATCAGGAACGAAAGGTGCATGGCTTTAACACTTTGATTTTGTGGAGTGTAGTACTTCCTGATTGTGAATTGTTAATTTGACAGCTTTAATGTGTGAATGTACAGTGTGAATGTAGTGAGCGAGTGGATGTTAGTGGTGGTCACGAGGGCCGATGGCGCAAATTGGCAGCGTCGCTCCTGTTAGTCTGCCCCAGGGCAGCTGTGGCTAGTAGCTCACCACCAAGTATGGAGTGAATGCACAATGTAAAGCGTCTTTGGGAGCCCAGAAAAGCGCTATATAAAACCAACGCATCATTATTATTATTATTAAAAAACAAGCATGGCAGGTACACGTGAATCAGAATCAGAATCAGAGTTCTGGAGAGTAGGAACAAGTCACTGACAATCTGGCAGAGAGCAGAATATAAATGCAGTGGGGCTGATTAGGAGATGAACAGCAGGTGTCCAGAGTAGCACAGGGGATGTGGATGTGCTGATGAGGTGAGCCTGACTCTATCTGGATGGTACTTCTCAACCTACCTCACAAGCGCCAGCTCCTCCTCCTCCATGTCCCAAGAGCTATTCTCTGTGTCCGGGGATCAGGTCGCCGAGCCCCCTGCCATCAACTCCCATCAACTGCCACCCAATCCCCTACAGTTCCCTCAGTGGGTGGTCGGTTCCCTTCGGGTTGAGCCTGGCCGGAACCCATGCACTTGCATTCAAACCACGCCCTGGCTCCAGGGTGGGGCCCCGGCTGTTCCATACCGGCCCATGCCCCGGTCCTTGATGTTTTTATCTTCATAGGAGATTTTTAACTGCTCTTCATCTGGCCAGTCACCCAGGACCTGTTTGCTATCTGAGGCCGTATTAGAAGCATAAAGCACCCAACTATATCACATGGCTTCATCCGGGTGCTCCAACTCCCTTACCACGGGAAGGTGGCAGTTCAAGGAGGGATGGCTATGTTTACATGCCCGAGTCAATTTTGTTCATACGTTTGCTGTTGTACTTGTCTATTTTTCTTGATCTTTGGTTTGGTGTTCCTCGTTACAAAAACAATCGGTTAATTTGTAGTCTGACCTTCCATTGTTAAGCTTTACTACATACTTTATAAATAAAACTGTGAGATTGCAGGATAGTTTTTTCTTAGTTGAGGACAACAGTCCAATTTCTGTCCATGCTACCAGCTTGCTGCTCCTCTTCCTCTTTTCTCTGAGTGCACAGTCCAAAGACGATCTCAAATTAAGAGCAGCGGTGTACCAGAACTCACATCAGATCTTACACTAGAGACTGGAGAAAAATCATAAACATTCACAGATGTATATATAAAAAAGATATTTGGATGTAAATGTGAGTGGTGCAGTGGATAGAGCTGTCATCTCAAAGCAATACGGCTCCGGATTTAATTCATATCTGACTTTATGTTCTCCCTGTGTCTGCATGGGTTCTCTCTGGGCTCTCCAGTTTCCTCCCACCTCCAAAAACATGCAATTTGCCTGAATTGTTCACTCCAAATTGTCCGGAGGAGTGAGTGTGTGTGTGAAATGTTGTCTGTCTCTCTGTGGCCCCGCAGTGTGCTGGTGACATGTCCCAGGTGTTCCCTGCGGTGCACTGGTGACATGCCCCAGGTGTTCCCTGCGGTGCGCTGGTGACATGCCCCAGGTGCTCCCTGCGATGCGCTGGTGACATGCCCCAGGTGTTCCCCACAGTGCGCTGGTGAGATGTCCCAGGTGTTCCCTGGGACACTGCAGCCAGTGATGGCCAAGTGGGGCGTGTCATCATGAATTGACACGATGAGTCGGTGTGTCTTGACCTCCACGGCGGAGGCACCGCCGAACCCCTGAGACCGACTCACCAAACCCCTGGGGTTCAATCAAACCCCGGTTAAGAACCACTGGTCTAAGCAATATCCGTAGCATAAGAATTACTACTGAGTATAGCTTCCATTTCAGCTCTAAGCTCCGGATAGCTGTTGTATGTGGACGGCATCTCCAAAGTAGGGCCGCATGTGTGTACAATGGGTCGCCATCCCAGCCCCTCCAAGCATGTGAATGTAACTTCAATCTCTTTAACACAAATGACATCAGACCCTGTTACATATCTCATCATTTTACGGAGACCTGTTTCATCCAATCCTCTTATGTACTGGTTCAAGAATTGCAAACTTTGGCTTTCTGCTGGAGTTGTTGGAGAAGCATTGATGAGTTTTAAAACCTTGCGTGTTGTTGCTTTGATGTCTTTATGATGATGATTATCCCGGGTGGTGAGGACAGCTCAGGGGATTGTGGGTCACTGTCTGACTGACTTGGACTCAGTTTACACCTCCCGAGTCCAGAGGAGGGCCAGACGCATCGCCACAGACCCCACCCACCCGGGCAACAAACTGTTTGTACCGCTCCCATCAGGGATCAAGATTTTTGGGGCCCATGAGCACAGCGCATCCGATCATAATTTTAATCCGAACTCTGATCAGATTAAGGATATTTTGTCCATGTAAACGCTGCCACTGATCGAGGGATTGTTTGCAATGTATTTTATTTGTAGGTTATCAGTAATGAAACTCAATGTGAGGCTTTCACCATCTTCAGCCTGCCCCCTTGGCGTGTTTACTGTTGCTGGCCACACCGTTGAGGATGAACTGGGCAGCACTCCCTGGATGTGATACAGTGGAAAGACACAGATTACCAGTTAAACAACAGGAATGGACGCATATGTTACTGGAGTCTTTCAAAATGGAAACACACGGGTGGAATTACGACACATTTGAAGAATGGTTTCATTTTGAATCAGCTGCATTTCCTTTCGACCTCCCGGCACTTCGTTCACCTTTCCAGTCTATAATCTCTGATGCCCGAGGACCTCATTATGGAGAATCACTCAAACAAATGTGTGTTTCAAGGTTAGGCCGCTGTTGGCCTGAGTGGCAGACTGCCCATCAGACTGTCCATCAACCAGAGGCACATTGTCAGACAGTACCGGGGTTCAAAGGCAGGGTTTAAATCCAAAATATTCCATATAACTGTATAAATAGTGAATGGAAATGGAATAAATAGCCTTTTCAAATACGTTCTGATGCATCAAACATTTAACACACAACTGATCAGCTGCTTAGATACGATGAAACTCACCATATCAGCATCTCTTTATTCTACTTCATTGATTTGTTTCTTCTTTTTCAGCCAGCAGGCACCATGTTTTGTGTGCGACCGACACTCCTACTTCTTCAAGACTTTTATAATTCTTCATGTAACGCCGTGTTCGTGGTTGAATGCCAGTTGATGCATCGGTCCTATTTCACTTTTTTCCCTCACATTTATTATTTGGTTATGGAAACATGGCCACTGAATGTCTCTGAAAACCTTGTGCTGACCTCGTTGCAATGACCTTTGACCTGAGAATCCTGCAAAAGCATTGATGGATCCCATCACCTTACAGGCCAAACGCGTTTTCTCCAACATTTAGTCTGCTCCAACACCAGAGTGACTGACAAGGATAATATGTCAACAACTTGTCTTAGATAATGAAAGACAGCAACATCGAATCCTCGTCTTGCTCCAATTTGTTTTTGTTTAATATGAAAGGTAAGAGTCA
This sequence comes from Brachionichthys hirsutus, assembly GCF_040956055.1. NCBI lineage: Eukaryota > Metazoa > Chordata > Actinopteri > Lophiiformes > Brachionichthyidae > Brachionichthys > Brachionichthys hirsutus. The sequence continues at coordinate 1,559,656 of NC_090910.1, forward strand.
CAAACCTCGCTCTGCATTTGAGTTTCTCGGCTACAGTAATGACGCAGGCGGCAGCAAGTCAGTCAAGGTTTCAGAACGCCTTCAGAAACCCTCGGCTGACATCACTGGCTTGTTTGTCTGACACCAGACCCACTCTCGGGGGTCTCAGGTGACCCCCACCTGCTGACACTCCCACCAAGAGGAACAGAGAAATTGCATTTTCAATTAGATTCATGTGGCACATATTTTAATTTGTTAAGTTTGAGTTCACAAAGTGTACAAAGATGGATCTGCATGTTTTACTTCAGGATGCCCTGGTTTCAAAGATGAAGGATCAAGCCCATGTGAATCTCAGCCTCGCAGCATTTGAAGCAAGACACGGCTCAGAGTGCAGCAATGCTAATGGGCAATGCAACGGTCGGACTGGAAACGGCATTAAATAATACACTTTTGAAAAGATCTCTATTTCAAAGGGTTAAATTAACTGAGTCGCGGTGCCCAGGAAATGTTGGTTGCCTTAAACTGTAAAGTCCTTTAACCTGACATTCCAGCTGGCTCTTCCAGATCTCGGAGCGTCACTGAATCTGGAGGGCGGAGACGGAGACAACGTGGATGATGAGTCGGTGAGGACGGCCTGGACAGCACTTCAGTGGCCTTTCCAATAACAAGGCTCATCCATCTGTCTTAGCCCCCTGGCCTCGCCGATGATCCCCCTCATCAAGCATCCCTCTGCCCTATTGTTAGCCGTGTTTGCCGACTGTCTCGCTGCGCCGCTCTGGCCATAACTCTTCCCTCGCCATTGCGGCGGGCAGGCCATGTATTAATTTAGGTGCCGTGCCACTGTGTCGTACCTGCTGCCGCGCTCAGCAAGATGCGCTGAGCTGCTCTGCCGAATGAAAGATGCACGTTGTCCATCATCTCTCACCCGCCGGGCACCCAGCCTCCGTCGGGCCTTCTTCGTGTGCACTTGTCGTCCGCGAGTTCCCGCCGTGACCAGCAAGACAAATTGCAATATTATGGCAAAGCCATCAGCAGGACATTCACTGCGGCCGAGAGTTGAACTGGAGCCATGAGTCAATCCGAGCAGACAGCCAGGCAGATGGAGAAGGAGGCAGGGGGGAGTGGCGGGGCGGGGCGGGGGGCCATTAGGGCTGACTTGGACACCAGAGGGGATTTCTCAAGATGAGCTGATGCTGTCAGACTTGCTGTGTATTCCAGCTATGCTGCCCTTAAAGCTCCTCGATGATGATCACGTTACACTCAGACCTCCACAGAGCTGTACGTTCTACTTATGTAAATACTTTCATGCGTGTGTTTGTGTACAGCTGGAAAGCATGCAGTGAATGTGAATCTGGAACCATCAACCTTTTTGGTTCCTCCCATAATGACAGTGCAGATTTCCAGCGAGGCTTTTTCCTGAAGCCTGTGGCATGCGGATGCAAACTACCGACTGTTTTAGAAAGCTTCTAGTACAGCAGTCGGAGCTGAGTAGACGTACTGCAGTGATGAGCTGTCTTCAAACACGTCTTTATTGATGCTGAGACAGCCACGGGGCGGCTGTAGACCACCTGAATCAAACGGCATTGGCCCAGGGCAAGTCAGTGGACAGAGCAACGGCAACCAATCAATGCAAACGCTAAATGGATGGTGGGCTGATGGACTGCAAGCCCATTAAGAGTACTTAAGCCCAGACTCTTCAAGGCGTCGCCCTCAGGAGGCCCATCGTTTCGGTGTGAATCGCACAGCAGTAAAAATCCAAAGGACGTAGCGCTGCTGGGACAAGCTGATGGGACAAGCTGCTGGGACGAGCTGCTGGGACAAGCTGCTGGGACGAGCTGATGGGACGAGCTGATGGGACAAGCTGATTGGATGAGCTGATGGGACAAGCTGATGGGACGAGCTGATGGGACAAGCTGATTGGACGAGCTGATGGGACAAGCTGATGGGACGAGCTGATGGGACAAGCTGATTGGACGAGCTGCTGGGACAAGCTGCTGGGATGACTTCTGTACTTAAAATTTAGACCATTTTCTGGAATCGTCTAATTTTTCTTCTTCTATTGTAAATGCTCATCGGTGCACCGAGGGTTTGAGAGAAAAGGAATTTCAATCCTTGTGTCTAATTCATGCTGCAGAAATGACAATAAAGAAAGTTTGGCTTTTGTCGTGGCTTTGAATATGACAAATGACAAAAGCTCTTTTGGTTGAATGGGATGTCCGGCAAACCTATTTGCTGGTTGGAGGAGAAAGTTTGCATGTGTGTGATAATTGAGTACTAATTAATTAATTTATTTTGAGTATAGATCAGCCACATGGGTCACTGGATGAATTGCTTCATAGAATAGAATAGAATAGAATAGAATAGAAAGCCTTTATTGCCCTTGCATAGTGGCTACACAATGTGTAAATAGATAGAATATAATGAAGATCATATGTGTGAGACGGTTCTTGTTAGAACTGCTTCATTCCAGTACCTTCCTGAATCACTGAGATTATACATGTTTGGAGAAATATAGCACAAGTCATGGAGCGTGGAGTGTTTTTTTTATGAAAGTAAATTCAACCCGATTCGACAAATGGATGTGATCAGTCTTTCACTGTCAGCGTACAACAGCTGGCTTTCTTAATCAGGCCTCCTATTTTTGGTCATTAGATGCTCAGTTGTCATGAAAAATGAAGAGTGTCGTGTGTCTATGGAGGAAGAAGTGAGACAAGGGCAAGAAAGTCTTCCAGAAGACTGGAATGCAACAGCTAAGGTGATCAGGGAGACAGGTAGGAGAGGACTGGGTGTGTCTTCTGGGAGGAAAGGAGATACGGAGAGCTCGTGGTGGAACCAGGAAGTGCAGAAGTGTATACAGGAAGAGAGCTTAGCTAAGAAGAAGTGGCACATTGAGAGGACAGAAGAGAGTAGACAGGAGAACAGGGAGATGAGATGCAAGGCAAAGGTCAAACAGAGGGCATATGATGACCTGTATGCAGGTTAGATAGTAAAGAGGGAGAGAAGGATCTGTCCAGGCTGGAAGGACAGAGAGACAGAGACAGGAAGGATGTTCAGCATGTTAGAGTGATGAAGGATAGAGATGGGAAGGTGTTGACAGAGGCCAGTAGTGTGTAGGAAGATGGAAGAAGTATTGTCCCAAGTATTGTCCCTCTGGGTCTGACTAGAGAGGGCAGACCAAGTTTAGTCTTTAACTTATAGTTTATTGAAAGGAAATTAACCACAAATTACAACCGACATGAGGTGTGTAAAAATAGAAGTACCTGTGGCGAGGAAGGATGCACGGTTGAGTGAAGTGTTTGTTGGTGCGTAATGAACGTGAGCAAACGAAACAGACAAACCCAAAACCTGGAATGGCGTGAACCCTAGGAGAGAGAAACAAGTTGTTCCAACCAACATTTATACCTTTGCCAGATGTCAGGTGTCTCAGCTTTACCTTAACGACCCTCCCTCCCTGCCAGCTCCTCCAGGGAGTGGCCCAGTGAGCCATAGCAGGCAGAGAGGGAAAGGGCTGAAACAGTATTTTGAGCAATTCATGAATGGGGAAAAGGAGAGAGAGCAAAAGGTAGTAGGGACACCTGTTAGAAGTTAGAAAGGCAATGAGAGGATGAAGAATGAGAAGGCGGTTTGACTTGATGACATACCTGTGGAGGTATGGAAGTGTCTAGGAGAGGAAGCTGTAGAGAGTTTTTAACGGGGTTGTTTAATACAATCCTAGAGGAGTAGAAGATGCTGGAGGAACGGAGGAGAAGTGTTCTGGTGTCCATTTCAAAGAAGAAGGGAGACAAACAGAGTTGAGGAAATTATCAGGTGTGCTCTGTGATAGGAGAGTGTCAGCGAGGATGAAGGGAAAGGTCTACAAGACAGTGGTGAGGACAGCCATGATGGACGGCTTAGAGACAGTGGCTCTGAGGAAAAGACAGGAGGCGGAGCTAGAAGTGGAGGAGATGAAGATGCTGAGGTTCTCCTTGGGAGTGACCAGGTTGGACAGGATTAGAAATGAGACAATAAGAGGGACAGTGAAGGTTAGACGTTTTGGAGACAAGGTCAGAGAGACCAGACTTTGATGGTTTGGACATGTCCAGAGGAGAGACAGGGACTATATCGGTAGAAGGATGCTGAGGATGGAGCTGCCAGGGAACAGGACTAGAGGACGACCCAGGAGAAGAGACATGGACGTAGTGAGGGAGGACACGAGAGTGGCTGGTGTTGGGGAGGACAATGCAAAGGACAGGGTGAAGTGGAGACGGTTGGTTTTCTGTGGCGACGCCTCACGGGACGAGACGAAAGATAAAGAAGATCCTCAAAGTCATTAGACTGCATGATGCTCTGAAGGACACAATGTGCTCTTTCGAAGCATGACAAATGCATTGCTCTGCTCTGACATTGAATTAACTTCCATCATTGCTGTCATGACTTCATTAATGGTAATTGTTGTCACTAGTTTGGTGGGACTGAACTAAGCCTTCACCCTTAATGAAGTGAGACTTTCATCAATAGAAGTCCTGTTGATGCTTTCCACAACAGCCAAACACCCCCAGGTAGCTGCTCCTGACAGCCGCTGCCCTTGTTTGAACATCACTTTCATGTTCAGTGCTCCTTTGCCTGTCTTTCCAAATCCCACAACAATCATGACAAAGATAAAGTATTCTGAAGGGGAATGCCACTAATGAAACGTGGCCTTTGGGGTCACTTGTGTACAGTTGGAATTGCTTCAGGCTAATAATCTGATAATGTGTCACTTAACGTCAGCAGCCACAGGACATTGTATTAGCATTGTAAACACACACACACACACACACACCTCCACACAGATACGTGCCTAAGTGTACTACGAGGACCATCCAACCCGAACCCGTTTTTTACTGCATTAGATGGGCACCCCTTTCCACTAGTGCTAGAAGGAAGTGGACAACATCAAAAAATTTAATTTGAGTTCCTCTATGAAAAATCTCACTTCAAAATTTGAATACACACAACAGAAAAAAAGTTAGAAAACCTGACAACATTTGTCATTGTGAGGACATAGATAATGAGGTGAATAAACCACGGCCATTATAAAAATATTAATTATGAGGACCAACTTATTAATCAGGACAGTGGTAATACTACACACAAACATGTTACTGCAGTGACTTGAAGGGTCTGAAATTATTTTATGGGACTTGGCACACACAAAAGATAGCAATCAGCACTAAAAGGAATCTTCCGGCCTTTGGGGAGGATGGATGCATTTTCTATCTGCTCAAGCTTCCCAGGACTGGCAGGGATCCTTATCCTTATCATCATTGAAAATATTGGATGTTTAATGTGTGCTAAATGTGGTTGTACCTGCTTTCTGTAGCTACTCGAAGAAAAGCGTTGCTGGCAGCGCGACAGGTTGCAGTGGCCCGATGCTCACTCATCGAACGTAATTTTGTTGTCGTACCGTATTTGTACTGTGCTGTCACTGACAATAAAAAGACACAAAAATACTCTGAAATGCATTTTTATTTTGCAACAGACAAATGAAAACGATAACACTTGAACATGTCTTCTTAACTAAAACAAAACAGAAACATACATTTCAGTTCTTCCCACTCTTCTTTTTTAATGTGGTGCCACGATTTCTAACGAAATCTCTGATGTTCTGAATGGTTCAATTTTCGAGCGTAGGATGCTCAGCGGTTTTGCACTGCTCACACTGAACCCTTGATGCAAGTTTTCCCTTCATAATAGTGTCTTTGAAATGTCGCATGGCAGCGGCAACTTCTGCTGGAGACCATGGATTCTTCTGTTTCCTCCTAGGTTCCGTCTCTTCTTCCTTTCCGAGAATAACTTTTAAAGCAAGAAAACAGATCGTTAATTGCAAACCACATATAATTTCTTTAAAAAAAGAATTTTTTGGTGTAATTTTTCTGGCTGCCAAATAATTCTAACTGGATCAGTTAGGAGGGCGGGGCTGAAAGTTCCCTTCTTGGGCATATCATGCATCTCCAAGTCATAATGTTGTTAATCAAGGCCTCTGAACACAGAACATATGATATTTAAACAAGTGTTTCCAGGCATCACACAGGACACCTGATAATAATCACTTAATCCAATAGTATGATACAGGAAATAAAGATGCAGTCTTAATACAGAGACAAAGCAAACATGCAAGGTGTACATATACATTTATGACAACCTCCTAATCCTTGTTACTTTTTACAGCCATATATAGAATTGATGTTTGATGTTATGTTTGTGTGAATTACCGTGACTCGCATGTGGTTTTGGTCTCTTTCTAGCCTTTTTTTCATTGTTCTGCACTGCAAAAATAAAAGTGAACAAAAACAATGTCAATGTTAAACATTAAGCCCCGGAATTTTGGTTAACCATTATCCTACATAGAGACCTAATCTTAATCAATATTAACACAATTTATAAAAAGTGCAATTGGGTCCAGGTCATTATTGAAAAAGAGAATTAACTCTCAATTAATTTACCTGGTTAAATAAAGTAAAAAAGGAACATTCAATCCTAACCCTAACCCTAACACAGAATTGTGTTAATATAGACATTCATAATCATACCTCGAGAAGTTCCTTCGAGTGGAGAGTCATCTGTGAAGGAAAAATGAAAGTTAAGAGGAAAGAAATTTCAGTGGCATTTATTGGCTAACATGTAGTGACCCTGTGAATATGTTGGTGGGCTGGGATACAGGGTCATCATACCATTTGTGGCCTCTGGAGGTTCCTCAACAGGTTGCCAGGCTCTCTCTGTTCCTGCAGAATGCATAGCACACCTCAATGTAGTTAATCAAGTACCCGAGGTTAGTGTTAATTCCATCTGCAGTAGCAAACCAAGGGGCCAATAAAACAGCCTGTGCAAGTTACACACACATCAAAAGCTCTGGCACCTCTCACCCTGAACAAACCTACCCTAAAACCACCTTTCACTCTCACTTACTGTCATCTTATTTCCATCAAAACAAAGAGTTTTTCTATATATATATATTACAATACTAATACTGCATAAAGCACTATTGAGATCCTGAATCCCAGCAGAGGGAATTCCTTCACTGTGACAGCCCTACTGTACTTACCCATTTTTGTCTGTGAATTTTGGGGGGCTTCATCTTCCTCAGCCTCACTCTCTTCACTTTGTTCAGAAGCAGTGAAGCCAATGATATCTGGCAAAAAATGTGTAAAATAAAACATTACAAACATTACAAACTGTAATTTATAATTATCAGCATAAAATATGAATCTTTCTGAAAATCAGCCTGAAGTAAGTGAACCTGCTAAGAGATTCCGGCTTCAAAACAACTAGTAATGCTCCAAATCAAAGACTTAAATCCCAGTGGACGGCTTGTACAAATACCAAATTTAAAATGTATTACTTTGATAGATTACATTTGACATCCCAAAATATACCAGCAATAGTAATGTGGGACAAAACTTCTTTAAAAAGAAAACATTTTATATACCTTCAATCTCGATCTCTTCAAGTGTTTTTCCCTGAAGTTTTGCTAGGGACCCCTTCTCCATAGCAAGAAGTAACTTCGATATCTTGGCCAGCTGGATTGTAGCCTCTGGAAGCCTGTAATATTCTCTATGGACACGAATATCATGTCCAAGGAAGTCTGCGACTTGGTCTAGCTCATGGTTTTAAGGTTCAGGACCTGGGATAGGGTTGCAACATGCTTGCGCAACTGTGTTGACCTAAGGTGTTCTGGGTATTGAGCCCCACACTCATTTGCATAAGTTCTTAAACAGTCCTGTCCTCTGTAAGGAGTCAAACAATGAGGTCTTGCAAACAAAAAAATGTTCTCCTCTGGGACTCCACATTCTTTTCTTTTGCTTATGAGGTGTGTCAATGAATCTACCATGTCTGATGATAGTAAAACAGCAACTTTTCGCCCTCTTTTACCCCTAATTTCAACACGGCTGAAATTTTGGCAAAGTTTTTGTTCAAAATAAAGCAACATCTTTATGGAGCCCAGCTGTGTCCCTCTCGAGGAAGCTCTTTAGTTGCATTTTTGCTACTTCTCCTCCACTTCGGCGGTTGAACAGTATTATTTTTGCCAAAGTTGCTCTGCAAAGTTCAGCATAGACCTTTGGCGATGCATCTTGCCCAGGTTCGCTGATGCTAAACTTGCAGTAGTTTCAAGATGTCGGTGGAGACGTTGTACGTCTTCTGTGAAAGGCAGAGTAGATGGCTTGTTAAAGTGACCTTCATTTAAGGTGGTCAAGGCTGTGTGCGAGACAAGTTCAGACCACTTTGAGGTATATAGTTTCTGGAAAGTCTTGGTAGACTTCTGCAGCTCACTGTCTCCAGCAATTAATGCCCTGCAGTGTAAGATGTCAGATATCTTCTGTAAAGAGTGACCCAACTTTAGTGCGAGGCTGGGAGTTTTGTAGAAGTGCTCCTCTTCATTAAACCCAGCCACCTTCTTGACAGCTTGAATCACCAAATGAAAATTTGCTGGTTTTACAGCATCCTCCAAGGTAAAGCTGGAACATTTTTTGCGCAGTATCAGCAGAAGTCTTCCAACTTCTCGAAGCTTTTGACGAATATATTCATGTTTGGTGGGATCTTGACCATGTTTATTGAAAAAGGATTGGGCCAGCTGAAGTATACAAAAGTCGCTGCGCACAGCAGCAGCGATGTCATCATTATTCATCGCAGTTATCAGCTTCCAAACACCTGGAGATATCGTTTGACAAACGTTTGACTCAGAAATTACAGCCAAAGATAAGACCCTGGTTCGTCCAGGACCATCACTGGCATCAGCTGGCTTCGAGGAACATTTCCGGACATGGCGCCATAGATCCCTCTTAAGAAATGTACCTTGGCAATACATGTAGGGCACATACTGTTTTGGATCATATGTTTTCTTGGGTTTCCGTTTCACTTTTAGCAATCCAGACCCACTCTGTAAAACATCTTTGTTGTGTTCATAATTCCCTTTGTTCCTGAGTTTTTCCAGCCTTTTTTTACGTTCTGTAGAGTGCCTTGGGAGTGCAAAAACTTGAGCAATATCCACACTTGTCTTTTCATGGGTCTTCAAGTGCCGGGCAATTTTTGACTGTGGCTTTCCACAAATGTAGCAGTAATTTTTCTTATTTCTTGAAGAAGATATGTTTGAAGACTCGATGTCTTCAACGTCCCCCATTCCTGTAATATCCTGAACATATCCATCTTCAGTACTGCTCTTCTGAACTTCAGTACTGCTCTTCTGAACTTCAGCCTGAACTGCTCCTGAGACTTGCACTTCCATTGCTCCTCACAAGTCTTCTTAAGCTGCTCTGAACAATTGACCTGTGTAGTTATTGCCCTGTGATATGAGTGGATTTCTGCCGAGTCTTGTAATTTCTGAATTTTTGAAGAAGGCTCAATGTAAACATTGTCTGAGCTCTGGTTAGAATCTGGAAAATATTCCTCCACTGATAAATCCTCATGTGAACTTGAACTGGGTATTTCACCGACCTAATATTTAAAACAAAAACAATAACTGTATTGAGCCCTTTAGGTACTACATTTTAGAATATAATTTTTCAAGTTCACTTACCTCAGGTAGATCTTCACGATTAGTGTTTTCTGCCCTTAAATAACAGGATGTGTGCCAGATGCAGGAGCAAACTAAAGAGAGGTAACAAAGTTTGCACATTGACTAGAGATCATTTTAAAAATAAATTAGATGATGCATTTAACAAAAGGGATAATAAAACATTAAGATTAATCTACAATATGACCCCAAACTAGTTCTTGTGTGATGCACAAAGCAGAGAAGGGTCCATGACACAACACACATTTTGCCAGGCATTGTACTGCTGAAGAAACCACATCATGTTTACAATTCTGTAAAAGAAAAAAAAGAAAATTACATCATACATTTTAAAATGATTTAAGAAAGATTTCCAGTTCACAACACCGGCGCTGAAATGAAAACAAAAATGCAAAGGTTGACTAAACATGTACCAGGGAATTTAAATTTTACAATAAGCTTACCTGATAATTGTTTGTTGAGTCACATTCAGGTGCCACATCTGTTATATATTGACGGGACAGGACAGGATGAACTCTCTCAACTAATACCTGAATGGACATATACGATAGTTCACACATGCTGTTCAGTTGTTTTGTATTATGAAAAAATATAAAGAGAATAATTCAGTGTATTTCTGACAAAAATATACTTCATGCATATTTTCATGACATTTGAAATCACAATGTACATCATATCTTACTAATCCATAGCAGAATGCATATAGAAAGAGTAAACAGAATGTGTATGTATACAACTTACTGTCTTACTTACTTACTTATAGAAAATATTGATTTGATAATACAGTGTCGTATCGAATCGTATCATGAGCTGAATATCGTGTATCATATCGCAAGATTAGTGTATCGCTACAGCCCTAATAAACAGACAGTACAGCACTAGTGAGGCACAAAATACTGTACTTACTGATAACTAAATAACCATTGATACAGTCATGTCCTGAGGATATGATAGACAATATTGATTTGATAATGTAGTGTCATGATGCCAAGGGTAAAGATTTTGACCGCTGAACAGAACGGACACACCCACTCCCGATAATGTCCTTAGCTGACGAACCGCTGAACAGGGAGGACTGTGTGTGTGTGTGGTTCTATAACCAGCGTAGCTATACTCTCCCTTACAACTACAAATTAAACAGTTTGCTTCTGAAAACAAAATAATTTCAATATCAACATTCCAGAGGGAATCAAGTCACCTGGTCAGCATCTTTCTTTCCATCAGATGCTACAGCCATGTCTGGGTGATCATCTTCAGTTGAAACCTTGTGCAGATAAGCAGAAAAGTGTTATTGAATGACCAGTGAGACACAATAATACTGTTCCTGGTGGTAGCGCAGTCACAAAACAGTTATTGTATGTATTCAGTCGTGTGCTCAGTAGGGGTGTACGACTGCAGTGAATTGTGTAGTAGGAGTAACAGGGAGGGAGCAGGGAGCAGGTGGAGGAGAATTTAAAGAAGTGGTGGTATGCTCGCTAAAATAGTGGAATGAAGGTGAGCAGGAGTAAGAAAGTGTGTAAATGACAAGGTGCCAGCGGGAACAGTGAGGTTAAAATGAATATGACGTAAATAAGGTAGATTCATATTCCTGTTTCGTGACTTTACAAAGGTTCTTTCATTATAAATCAATATTGAATACCAAAACGGACACAAAATGCACCAGTTTTCTCATGAAAATATAACCGTTAGCTCTTTGTGAAAATGAAATTCTTTCTAGACCTTTATTCTCCATGGCCAGTCAGAATCTCCATAGTTGTACGTTATCTCTTGCCCTGGCTCAATTTCCTTGATCGCAAATAAACAGAGATGAGGACGTCCATCCACACTGATGGTCTTCATTCTGCTGTTTGGGCTGGCATGGTCATCGTTGACCAGTCTTCCGAGAGAGTCATCCTCTGGCTGCATCAATATGGCAAGAAATTATGATTAATTCCACAGCGGTATATTGACAGAAGCATATTATTTTCAATGGATATATAAATAACAACCACATCCAATACTAGACCTACAACTATTAAGTTAATACAAAATTGCAGTTTTGTATTAAATTATGCAAAATATTATGTAAATTAAGAATGCCAACACACACCATATGTACATACCTGTGTTTTTTCCCGTTGTAACAAAACTCAAACATGAAAACATGCAGGGCATCGTGGTAGACCCTCAACCTGTTTTCATGTTCTTTTTTGCTGATGAGATCCCCTCGATATTCGATGAGAAAATCTCCCTTATGAAACTGTCGGCAACTGAACACTCCCCGACCTAACAAAGTTAGAGGATGCATCAGAAATATTCAATTAAAGCAATAATGAAAACTAGGCCCATGCAAAGGAATTGACATTGGCGACTCACCTTTTTGTGAATTAATATACTTTATCATGAACCCCTGCTTGTCCTTGCCCAAGGATGAAAAATAAGCTGCCTCTTCATTGGGCTTCATCTTCGCTCTCTTTGGCCTCATGGCTGACCTCTCACAAAGATGCTGGCTACCTCTGGAAAGCTACAAAAACAAATGGATTAGTTTAACTATCACAGTTTGATAACTAACTTTGTGAAGACCTGTTTTACAGTTGACTTTCAGTCTAACTGTTCCATTACAGCCAGCACAGTAAATGTTGCAAAATATTCAGTGACAATTCTCACAGCATGTTATCACCGCAGCCTGCCTATTGGTCATAGTATGATTAACTCCATTACTCCACAATACAGGGACATAATGCAAGACCAAACATTTACCATATGCATTATGTCCCTGTATTGTGTAGTAATACGAATACTAATTAGTATTATTACTACTCCACAATACAGAGACATAATGCAAGACCAACCTTTACCATATGCATTATGTCCCTGTATTGTGTAGTAATACGAATACTAATTAGTATTATTACTACTCCACAATACAGGGACATAATGCAAGACCAACCTTTACCATATACCAAGTACATTAACACGTTTCCCTAACACACCAGCCCGTCACAAAAGCAGAAGCATTTTCAGTTTCACTTTCCCCCACTATGCAAATGTTAGTGACGCTAAGCTAGCATAAATTGCCTTCACACGAAGCATGTGTTCCCCAAAAAACGAATTGATGGCAAGATAAACTTGATACTATCAACAAATATAAATGCAAAGTTTCCTTGATAAGTTTCTGGACAAAAACTGTCGCGCATGCTGAGCCTTACCTTCTCCATAGCTGCAGGTCGCAATGTGCTTCAGGACAAGTGGCCGCTCCGTGATCCCCGGTTCGGGGCGGGGCTTACATGCGTCATGGCTGACGGGAAACTGATTCCCTCTCTTCCACAGCCGAACTGGCCATGATATTCATATAATAAATTTTTAGGTGCAGACACAAAATAACGTTATAAAGTACGAATCTGACGGTTTCTCTGTCTCTGCTGCCATCTGTTTACACCTATAAACAGCAACACAGCCTCCATGTTGAAAGTCCTGTACCTGATTTAGGACTTCGTTACCCACAATGCACCAATAGAATAGCAAACCACCTGACGGTGGCGCAGGTGATCCAGAGGTTGGTGGTTCGATTCCCGGCTCGGGAAGTTGAGGTTGGTGGTTCGATTCCCTTCACCCACATTGCCTGTGTGAACGTAGTGAGCGATTGAATGTCGGTGGGCTTAGGAGGACTGATTGCTCAGATTGGCAGCCTCACCCTGTCACCTTACCAAGTATGGAGTGAATGAATAATGCACATACAATGTGAAGCGTCTTTGAGTATCTAGAAAAGCGCTATATAAAATCAATGCATTATTATTATTATCATTATCCTTGCATAGTGGCTACACAATGAGATTAGGAGCTCTCCGTCCGGTGCGTAATACAACATAAAGTTCAATAATAACAGAAAATGCAGGTAATAAAACAAAAGCAGACTAAAATGACACAAATTTAAAGTGATCAACAGCGCATGCAGAGAGATTGTCCAGTACTTTGCATAAAGAAATAGAATACATTAGTTATTGCACATAGTGAGTAGGTGGCAATGTTTAATCCTGATCGGTGTTCAGAGCGCTGATGGCTCTCGGGAAAAAACTTTCCCTAGGTCTGGTAGTCCTGCTCTTGTGTAACCTGTAGCGCCGGCCCGAGGGCAATGTTTGTAGCTCTGCTGAGGTAGCGAGAGCTGGCGATACAGTCCAGGGGGGGCAGAGAGCAGCCGGTGATCTTCTGGGCTGTGTTGATCACTCTGCAGGGTTTTCCTCTCCACTGCTGTGTACTACACCGTGATACAGTACTACACCGTGATGCAGTACTACACCGTGATGCAGTACCACACCGCGATGTGGTATGCCAGGATGCTCTCCAGGGGGCTCTGTAGAAGGCCACCAGCAGCTTCTCCACCAGGTGGTTCCTCCTGAGCACCCTCAGGAAGTGGAGTCGCTGCTGGGCCTTCTTCACCACCGCCGTGGTGTTAGCAGACCAGGACAGGTCGTCGGTGATATGGACCTCAGGAAACTGAATGAGGGGACCCTCTCCACGCAGCCCCCCATGATGGTCAGTGGAGCTGGGTCTGGGCTGTGCTTCCGGAAGTCCATGATGAGTTCTTTAGTTTTCATGGTGTTCAGTGAAAGGTTATTCACCGAACACCACGCCACCAGTTTACCAACCTCATCTCTGTACGCCGACTCATCTCCGCCCGAGATGAGCCCGACCACGGTGGTGTCATCGGCAAACTTGATGATGGCGTTGGAGGGATGGGTCGGCGTGCAGCCGTAGGTGTACAGAGAGTACAGGAGCGGACTCAGTACACATCCTTGTGGGGAGCCGGTGTTGAGTGTGACGGTGGGGGAGAGGTGGGAGCCGAGTCTGACTCTTTGTGTGCGGTCAGACAGGAAGTCCTTAATCCAGGTGAAGATGGAGGTGGAGAGTCCAAGGTGGAGAGTTTAACCGTTAAAATGTCCGGAATTATTGTGTTGAACGCTGAACTGTAATCCACAAAAAGCATCCTCACGTAGTTCCCCCGGTGGTCCAGGTGACTCAGTGCAGTGTGGCGCTGGTATTATCAGTAGAGCGGTTTGCTCTGTAGGCGAATTGGTGGGGGTCCAGAGTGGGGGGGAGGGTATTTGATGTGTTTAGCGATCAGCCTCTCGAAGCACTTCATGATCACAGGCGTAAGTGCAACAGGCCTGTGATCATTCAGGCTGTCGATGGCTGACTTCTTGGGGACCGGGATGACGGTGTCAGATTTCAGGCAGGGGGACGGACGATGGACTGTGACAGGGAGCGGTTGAAGATGGTGGTGAAGACCCCGGTCAACTGATCAGCACAGGCTCTGAGTACCTTCCCAGGTACTCCGTCCGGCCCTGCAGCCTTCCTGGGATTTACAGTCCTCTGCCTCCCCTGTCTGGGGGGAGGCTGACCTTTAGGGATTTTGACCTGGTTTGGGGGGGAACGCAAAGTCCTCATCGAGCCGGACACAACCAGACGAAGCTCAAAGCCCTGCGACCTTCCTGTAAGCCGTGAAAAATGGGAGAGTTTCTGCATCTCGGCTTCATACAAAATACATGCAGCTGCAGGTCAAAGGGCCGAGTGAACAGCCAGGCTTCACATGCAGGCCATGACACTGTAGGAACCAAATAAGACTTTAGATGTATTCTACTGTCTGTCAGGTATCCAGTGGGACCTGACTTCATCTTCTGCCTTCATGCAAAGTGACCCTAACAGGCCACTGCTCTGGGCCTGTACGTTGTTGATCAGGGTTCCACTTTGCAAACGTGCACCGGGACAAAAAAGGGGTCAATCCGCATCAGCGGATCAGGACGAACCCAATGGTAGCACTCCCATGTCGCTACAACAGAGAACAGCTGCGTGCCATGTAAAAAACCTTAACGGAAGGTTTTAGTTCGCTATTAAAGGTGACCTTTGACCTCGGTGGCAAACGAGGCATCAGCTAACATCTACTCATTGAGCCGGACGTAACGGTACCAGGCCCGAAGGGCTACGCCCTTCCTGTCAGCCGTGAGAAGTATTTGTGCCATGTCTACACACACCCAGAGCAAAACGCCCCTCTCTGTCTGCATGTCCACCTGTCTGGGGGTGGCTGACCTTTAGGGATTTTGACCTGGTTTGGGGGGGAACGCAAAGTCCTCATCGAGCCGGACGTAACCAGACGAAGGCCAAAGCCCTGCGACCTTCCTGTGACCCTAACAGGCCACTGCTCTGGGCCTGTATGTTTTTGATCAGGGTTCCACTTTGCAAACGTGCACCGGGACAAAAAAGGGGTCAATCCGCATCAGCGGATCAGCACGAACCCAATGGTAGCACTCCCATGTCGCTACGACAGAGAACGGCTGCGTGATGTGTAAAAAACAGAACGGAAGGTCTAAAAACACCAAATATAATTTAATAATATTATTAAATAGGCCTAATAATAAGTTAACATTAGAAGAAAAACAAATAAATAAACCTTTAATTTTTTTCACATTGTTTTTCAGAGTTAAAGAGTCCTGTCACCAGCTCTCCTATGTGTGACCTTTTCACACCCTTAACGAGCAGAACATTCCAATGCTCTCTAACCTTCCACACAGGGGTGTTGATGGGGGATCACGTGGGGGGGGGGGGGGTCGCGGGTTTACAAAATATATATGTATATATTTATAAGACTATAACTTTCTTTCATGAATACTAGTGTATTGATAGGCTGCTATTATGAGATAAAACATAATAGAGAATAAGGGGGAAGACTAGATATGTTTTACTTCCTCCTACTCTTTCAAACATGCAATCCATGATGGGCAATGTCATTTGTTATCTTCTAACTTTTTATTTTTTTATTTTTTATATTTAATATGTTGGTTGTCAACATATTTGAAATAAAGAGAGAAGAGCAGTGACATCCATTAAGGTAAAACAATCAATCCATTATTTAACCATGTTAAAGCCTTATTGAGATCAAATCTCTTTTATAAGAGTGACCTGGCCAAGAAGGTGGTGCGGGCACACACACACACATCACAGAGCACTTCTGACAAAAAGCGTAATTATGGGGACAAGTGACGATTCGCCAATCAAAAGCTGCGAAAAACACACGTGTGAATTATTCATTAGGAGGTCCAGTACCATGATCCACCTACAGGGGCACTGTGTCATACACACCGACACACAAAATTCAGATAAATATGAATTGAAGGGACTTTGGCAGAAACTTTGGATTTGAACCTTCTATACCCATAGAAACAGTGCTGCGTCGTCCGAATTATGAGGACTTCGTCCATGTCCTCACAGTTCAAAATGTCCTCATAGTGTTGCGTGTATCCATGCAAAAGGTCTCCATAAACCACATATGCGCACACACACACACACACACACACAAACATGAATTCAGTCCAATGAATATTTAGTGTTGTTTTGTGGGACTCTGTTGTGACGAGGTTGATAGAAGGTTATTTGTGCGCATGCTCGGTTGTGACCTTAGCAGCCGGGACCAAGCTGGTTTTTCTGTTAACCGGACACTCTAGTGAAAACAGCTGTAGTGTAAATCCTGATTGAAGAAAATCTTCGTAAAGTAAGAGCGCTGCATCAACGGCATGACTGCAATTTAAAGTTTTTTTGTGCAAACTCCACACTGGCTACTGGGATAGCTGCTATTGGCTACTGGGATAGCTGCTACTGGCTACTGGGA
This sequence comes from Brachionichthys hirsutus, assembly GCF_040956055.1. Classification (NCBI taxonomy): domain Eukaryota; kingdom Metazoa; phylum Chordata; class Actinopteri; order Lophiiformes; family Brachionichthyidae; genus Brachionichthys; species Brachionichthys hirsutus. The sequence goes on from NC_090910.1 coordinate 1,576,803, forward strand.
TTGCTGCTGACTGGCTACTGGGATAGCTGCTATTGGCTACTGGGATAGCTGCTATTGGCTACTGGGATAGCTGTTATTGGCTACTGGGATTGCTGCTATTGTCTACTGGAATAGCTGCTATTGGCTACTGGGATAGCTGCTATTGGCTACTGGGATTGCTGCTATTGGCTACTGGGATAGCTGCTATTGGCTACTGGGATAGCTGCTAACTGGCTACTGGAATAGCTTCTTACTGGCTACTGGGATAGCTGCTGACTGGCTACTGGGATAGCTGCTATTGGCTACTGGGATTGCTGCTATTGGCTACCGGGATAGCTGCTATTGGCTACTGGGATAGCTGCTGACTGGCTACTGGGATAGCTGCTAACTGGCTACTGGAATAGCTTCTTACTGGCTACTGGGATAGCTGCTGACTGACCCTCACTGTCGACACAAACATGACAGTGAGACGAGCACCAACAAATAAAATATGTAGAAATAAAAAGGAAACATAACTGAATTACAATCTCTGCAGCTCCGTTGATTGATATTAGCATACCGTGGTTTATCTGGCAACGGGTTAGACATATTTTTACCAGCAAACCCAGATATGAGGTAATATCTAAACACTGCTAAGGTCGTGCCCCTAACTGATATGATACATAAATATAAATAAATGAGTTTTTTTTATTAAATGTACATTATAGTCACATAGAGAGATTTGACACAAAACAATTTTGCAAATGTTTTATTCATGCATGATTTTCTATGATGCGTATATGTGCATGCACAAAACTACTGACAGTGACATTAGCTAATAGACAGCCTCTTTTACGTTGACTTGATTGAGATTTTAAAGCTGTACAGTTTTAGCTTTTACTGTGGTTTATTGCTGAAGTAAGGTTCGTTTACTACCTTCTTTTGTTTGGGGGGGGGGGGGGGGGGGGGTGCAGGGTTAAAATAGACTACAATTTATATGTTTATGGCCACTAAACTAGACTAGTTGCAAACAAGTATAATATAATAACAACAATGAATTAGTTATTGTGGAGATCAATGTGCTAATTTATCAAATAAAACACTCTACTTTCTTTGTGGCAACAACAGAATTCACTATGGCTACGGCCTCAGCATCCTATCTGGAAGAGGATGTTCTTTGGTCATTTCTTCAAAGCAGAGGGATTCCAGAAGAACAAATGCAAAACATGCAGCGGGATCGTGTAAGTCATCATATACTATATATTATTTTAGTGTGTATGTAAAAACAGATTTTAAATAACCAACATAAGTAACTGAATACTAAAATAAATTTGATGTCATTTAGTAAAATTAATTTTATCTTTTCATCAAAAAGTTTTTGTTATAATTTTGATGCAATAAACTTACTAAGGAGGGTTGTTGGCAGCGCGATCTATTTGCTGCAGTCGAAGTCCACTCATCGAATCGTGTTTCAATGTTGCACTGTACTTGTACTGTGTTGACAAATAAAGCTTTCCATTTCCATTCCATTCCATTCCATTTTACTTAATGACAGGGAGATGAAGATGAAGCATTAACAGAGGTGGTTGAAACCACTGATCAACAAAATGATGCAGAAATGTCTGAGGAGAACCCAGAACTCAGTATAGAAGAAAACGATCAGTTGGCCTCCTGTGAAGACCTGGTTTCTACACTCGTGAATGAAGAGCCAAGAACTAGTAGAGTCATTAATCTGGTTTTTGTTACAGGGGAGGATGTGGATCTTATATTGCTGTCCGATACATCAGAGGTCATTTTAGGTCCAATGCAAGGCGGTCCGTTCTTAGATGATCTTCACGACACAATCTAAATTTGGATCAAAACACAAACTCTGATGTTTACACCTCATCTCCAGTTCCCAGTGGGATAGAATTCGATGTTCCCTCATGTTCATCCAATGAACTTTTGTATGTCACTGTAAAACTTCACAATCTGCTGGACGAGCTGATAACCCAGTTTAAGGACGAAGCAATGATGAGCTACTCTGTGAAATACATTTTTATTGATGAAAAGGGAGCAGACGCTGATGGTGTGTCGAGAGATGTATATGCTGCCTTTTGGACAGGATTTTTAGACTGTGCTGCAGAGGGTGCTGAAGTGAGGGTGCCATCCCTGTCTCCAAGATGGTAAGAGGAAGAATGGAAACCGGTTGGCAGGATATTAGTGAAGGGATTAAGTGATCATGGATATTTTCCTCTACGTCTTGCTCAAGCCTTTATTGCTGCAGTCACATTTGGTGAACGTTCTGTATAACAGCCAGCCCAATGCTGGGCTATTGTAGTGTTGCCGGTAGTTCTCGGTTAGACGCGCTCCGCGGTTACGTCGTGTTTCGCCTCTCCGTGTCCAAATGGGAGAGTCCAGAAGCGTTAGGTAGAAGGTAAGGTAAAAATGGTCCTCATTTATTACAAAATACAACAAAATTACAATCAATAAAACACGAGCATCTGGGTAAAACAATCCCGCCAAAGCGGTCAAAACCTGTATGCCCTTCCTGGTCAACACCTGTGCACCGCCTGATTGGCCCTGCCTTATATACACCTTCTGGCCACAGCGCCACACAGTGCACAACACAGTTAACGCATTCCATCATGCATTTGGCTTCTACATTCCGTTTCACCTGATTTACCGTTTGAGTCCATGATGGTGTACCTTAGTCAGTCTGAGCATGGCCTCTTATCAACTGCCTTGGAGAGACCACTTGATAATGATGAAAAATATGACCTTCTTGATCTTATGGACCGAATTGGAGTTAGAAAAATACCAACACAGGACAATTTGAAAGTCGTACTTCTCCAAGTGGCCTACAAGCAATTGATTCAAGAACCAAAATATGCACTCGATAACATTGCAACAGTTGCAGGGCCATTCCTCAGGAAGGTCTTTCCAAGCCTGGCTGATATTCAAAGTATGATGACATCAAACCAACAACACGGAAGGTTTTAAAACTCATCTTTGTTACGGATAAAGTCATAAAGTAACACAAGAAGAACGGGGCAGGAGAAAAGACGTGAAAGTCAGTATTTATTTTATATATTCTTAAGGGCCATCCACAAAGTTCATCTCGGCGGCATCAAAAACAAAACTCAAACAAACTGAAATGCCACTTCTCTCACGGTTTCTTTGCCCAGCCCAAACCTGAACGTCCGTGGGGACGTTCACGATTAACAGGGGTACAGGGGTGGGGCGTGTCGTACGACCCCAATCTGGACCTGTGGGTCAGGGTGTACTCCTCTGCTAGTTTTGCAGCTTTGTGCAACGTCACGGCTTCTCTCTCCTCGAGGTATGATTTAATCTCCTCCGTCACACACAGCTTGAATTCTTCCACCAAGTCTTTCAGTCTGTTAAAAACCCTATCCACAGCTCTGGAGGTACGCCAACGCTCAAAGCACACCTCTTTCTCATGGGCGAACTCCACATAAGTCAGAGCATCGGTTTTCCTCAGACCCCGAAACTTCTGCCTGTAGGCCTCTGGCACCAACTCATATGCCTTTAATACGGCTTTCTTGACCTCGTAATTGGACGAGTCTTCCACTGATAAGGCCGAATAAGCCTGCTGTGCTTTCCCTTTAATGACGTTCTGTAACAATAGGGACCAATGTTTTTTCGGCCACCTTAAGTTATTGGCCATCTTCTCGAAATGCTGAAAATATTTGTCCACCTCCGCTTCAGCAAAAGGTGGAACCAACCGGACTTCTCGGCTTGCACAGAAACTATGCGTGGGCTCTCTCCGCAGTCTGGCCAGTTCAATATCCAGCCTTAACTTCTCCAATTCCAGCCTCTCTTTTGCCGCCCTCTCTTTATCTTTCTCCACTCCTTCCATTCGCAACTTCTCTAGTTCGAACAGCCTCACTGTCTCTCTTTCCTCGGCCTCCAACCGAAACAACTGAATTTTTAATTCAAGATCAGAGGAAGCCTTCCTCTCAGGTTCCTTCCCAGAGTCTATTAAATGAACGCAGTCTTCACTGGTGAACTCAGCTTCCTCATAATAATACAGGGCTATTGCATTAACGACTTTTCCTTTTGTATGCCCAGGATTCACCTCCACAAGGTGCAATGCCTCCGCGACCTTCAGGAGCTCAGTTTTCTTCAAACATTGCAGACCGTGCACCGTAGGTGAATCTAGAAAGTCTTTAACATTAGTAGCCATTGTTGGAAAAGAGCGAGCAAACAATGAGCGTGAAAGATATGCACATGAGCAGCACACAAATCGGGCGTGAAAAAGAACAAAAAATAACAGAAATAGTCGACGTCACAGTTCCGTCATTCACAGTTCCAATGACTCATAGGTCATGTTTCAATTCCCGGATGAGCCCCCATTTGTGTTACGGATAAAGTCATAAAGTAACACAATAAGAACAGGGCAGGAGACAAGACGTGAAAGTCAGCATTTCTTTTATATATTCTTAAGGGCCACCCACAAAGTTCATCTCGGCAGCATCAAAAACAAAACTCAAACAAACTGAAATGCCGCTTCTCTCACGGTTTCTTTGCCCAGCCCAAACCTGAACATCCGTGGGGCGGCCACTTGTCCAAGTCTCTTGCGCCGATCCCACAGAAGCGATTCCCAGCCTCTTGTTCTGGTCTCCTCATGAAGGGTGGTTCGGTCAGAGTCCCTTGCTTCAAAGTTCTGTAGAACAGCAGGCCAATGTTTTGTTTGCTTCCGGGTCTCCACAGTAACCACCGGCCACTCCTGTCATCTGCCGTTCGTTTGCCAGCCTCCGCCCTTCTGCGTCGTTCTCCTTTATCTCCTTTTCTTTGGTGATTGCCAGCAGGTGTGTCTGCTCCCACACCTGAATTGCATCTGGGACCCGCCCAGTGCCGTCCATGCAAGGATCCACAGGGGGGTGCTAAAACTCCACATCACACAGCAACACATCCTGCACATGCACAACTCAAACAGTGATTCAAATCAGTCCATACATCACAAATGCTTCTCCAACAACTCCAGCAGACAGCCAAAGTTTGCAATTCTTGAACCAGTACATAAGAGGATTGGATGAAACAGGTCTCCGATGATGAGATATGTAACAGGGTCTGATGTCATTTGTGTTAAAGACATTAAAGTTACATCCACATGCTTGGAGGGGCTGGGATGGCGACCCATTGTACGCACATGCGGCCCTACTTTGGAGATGCCGTCCACATACAACAGCTATCCGGAGCTTAGAGCTGAAATGGAAGCTATACTCAGTAGTAATTTTATGTTATGGATATTGCTTAGAGCTCACTAACTTCTTAATTGTCATGCCATGTCTGTAAGTTTGGCCATATTTGCATTTCAAGTTGCAATGTTGATTTGTGATTTTTTTCATTTTTTTTTATAATTAAAATGTTTGGCTTGAATAATACCTCAGGAAATTATTCAGTTATTTTACAAAAATTATAGGCTGGATATGCCCTAATCATTCAAAGTATGGATATACGTTTTATACATATACTGTTTATGCAAATATTCTACACATTCAATGGTCCTTAAATTTCAATATATCAAAGTGCCCTTTTGTTATTATTTTCTTCTTCATTTATATAATTTTGCTGCTGTGAAAATGGAGAAAGTGTTTATTCATATTGGGCCCAACATTTGTTTTCGTAATCATTATAATTTTGACTATTGGACCGCAATCTTACAGCAAATTGCGCTAATGTTCACAGGTATGTCACCTTAAAGTTTTTATAGGTAAGATTTTAAAGCATGTGAGGCATGTTTGTTGTACTGTATTATAAAAAAAATTACATTTTTGATATCTTTTGTTGTGGTTTTTTGAAGTTAACAAACAATTCTAGCTGGGTGACAAACCAAACATTCTAAAATAATACATTTTGATTACAGAATGAAAGGACGACAATGTTATTCATCACGACAAAAGCCGAAGATAATGCAGATGCAATTCTTTTTACTCAAAAACCAAGCAAACAAATTTTTGTCCCAAAGAATAAGGATGCAGTCAAAAACGAACAAATGAAGTGTAAATTATTATGAGTTTTGTCTCATGCTTTTCAAAGACCAAATGTAAAGTAATTAAAAATAATAATGTTAAGACAACTTAACTGAAAAACCTATTTATAAGTGAGTAATCTTACAACTGGCCACGCAACTAGAGATTTAGACTTTTGTAAAGTTCAATAGCTTCATCTGGACAGGTGGGTGGATGAAGATTGTTTTCTGCCATTGCAAGACAACAAATCTTCATCATCACTGGACGCCCAGTTGGAGACACAGAAACTCTATTCCGGTGAATTCTGTGAGTGTTCCAGAGGTAAGCAACGTCTTGCAGTTCTTGCTGAAAATCAAACATTGAAATTTGTTATCACAGGATGTCATAATACAATTGGCAATCAATCTAATGAGATAACTGTAATGCTCTTGTTCTCTGTATTCCTTACATGCATCACATAATTGATAAGTATCAAACACTTTCTAAGTATCCCAACCTAACATTACTTGATTATTAGTATATCCTTACTAAACTTACAAAGATCTACGTTTAGCTCTTTACAGAAAAATAGGATAGCTTTACATATGACAAGTCAACACGCCCTGGGTTGCAGTCAGCATCCCCACAGCATGATGCTGCCACCACCATGCTTCACTGTAGGGATGGTATTGGCCTGGTGATGAGCGGTGCCTGGTTTCCTCCAAACGTGACGCCTGGCATTCACACCAAAGAGCTCAATCTTTGTCTCATCAGACCAGAGAATTTTGTTTCTCATGGTCTGAGAGTCCTTCAGGTGCCTTTTGGCAAACTCCAGGCGGGCTGCTATGCGCCTTTTACTAAGCAGTGGCTTTCGTCTGGCCACTCTACCATACAGGCCTGATTGGTGGATTGCTGCAGAGATGGTTGTCCTTCTGGAAGGTTCTCCTCTCTCCACAGAGGAACTCTGGAGCTCTGACAGAGTGATCATCGGGTTCTTGGCCACCTCCCTGACTAAGGACCTTCTCCCCCGATTACTCAGTTTAGATGGCCGGCCAGCTCTAGGAAGAGTCCTGGTGGTTCCGAACTTCTTCCGCTTACGGATGATGGAGGCCACTGTGCTCATTGGGACCTTCAGAGCAGCAGAGATCTTTCTGTAACCTTCCCCAGAGTTGTGCCTCGAGACAATTCCTTTGACTTCATGTTTGGTTCCTGCTCTGACATGCACTGTCAACTGTGGGACCTTATATAGAGAGGTGTGTGCCTTTCCAAATCATGTCCAATCAACTGAATTTACCACAGGTGGACTCCAATTAAGCTGCAGAAACATCTCAAGGATGATCAGTGGCAACAGGATGCGCCTGAGCTCAATTTTGAGCTTCATGGCAAAGGCTGTGAATACGTATGTACATGTGATTTCTAAGTTTTTTATTTTTAATTAATTAGTAAAAATTTCAAGAAAACCTTTTTCACATTGTCATTGTAAGTGTCCGTCTATGACGCATGACGTGTCACGTGACTGGGGCGACGCTGCAAGCCCCGGAACATGTATGGAACCGCGTATAAAGCCGGAAGAGTTCCGCCGGCGGGGGCGTGACGAACAGCTGGTCTCTGCAAACGCCGAGACAGGGACATGGTGCGCTAATAACCTGACGCCAAAGAAGAGCGCCAAACGATATTTTACGAGTTTGCACCCTTGGTATGCAGAGCGAGGTATGTCCGATACAATATGCTGTACCCTGCAATCTGACCGTTATGTTGAAACGCAGTATGCACTGACGAGTGGTTATGTTTTTTGTTTGATTATTTAGTTTCACGGTGTTTGAAGGTGCTTGAAGGTGCTTGAATAAAGTACGCAAAGCAACTACACCCGTTGGTGACTCTCTGCACTTATTTCGACGCCGGGGGCTGCAACAGTCATTATGGGGTGTTGTGTGTAGAATTCTGAGGAATAAAATGAGTTTAATCAATTTTGGTAGAAGGCTGCAACATAACAAAAAGTGGAAAAGGTGAAGCGCTGTGAATACTTTTCGGATGCACTGTATCCCGCAACAGTTTTGGGATCACTGCTAGTCGAGTAAGCATGGAGCCAGATCACCATTCTTGAAAATCCATCAATTGCACCATTAATGCAGATTCCAAAAGTTTTCAATTTATCACAAGAGTCAACATGCCATTGAAAGTTTGGACCTGGATTTCTGTAGATGGAGGCGATTTATTCTTCTCAAATCCACTCCGTGGGGATCGAGTATTTTTAACAAATGCCTAATTGTTTCCTGAGTAACAACAAAGCCATGTTGAAGGCATTTCTGGTGCATCATCTTATATCCATGGAGCATGCCATGTTGATTCATCTGTTCCTGAAGAAACAGCGCAGTATCCAGCAAATCAGAATGGCACTTTCTTCTGCACAACCGCATAGACTTGAGGTGCCTATGCAAAGTTGATAAACTGAGAATGATCCCTTCAAGGTTACTCAGACAGCAGAGTATTTCCCAGTGTCTTAAACCAAGATGAAAATAAAAGCAAATAGAACAAGCAAGATCTACGGCAGCCATTACTAGACCTAAAATAAATAGGCCTACACAATTATTTAAACATTTCAGAAAAACTGAAAAATATTACCTCTAAAAACCAAAAAGAATTACCTCTAAAAATCCAAAAACATTACCACTAAAAACAGAAAAATATTACCACTAAAAACAAAAAAGAAAATTTTTGCTCTAAAAACTGAAAAATAATTACCTCTAAAAACTTAAAAAAATTACCTCTAATAACATAAAAACATATTTATCATTAATTTATCTCATTATTTCAGAAAAACAGAAAGAAACACCTCTAAAAACAGGAAAGAAATGATTTATCTCATTAATTCAGAAATTCAGGAAAACTGGAGCCTTTTTTTCTTCAGTGAATGCAATAAGCTTCCACAGGATTACTGAAGAACGGCTGGATGGATCTTAGTGAAATATTTTTTTGAAGATGTGTCTTGGGTTACACCCCATCAAATTTAGATATTGATCCAGATACCCCTCTGGATACAAAAAAAAATCTGGATTTTCCCATTTACTTGGGAAAGGCTTGGAGGCATAAAAAAAAAAACCCCATAAATATGATACTCAGATGTTTGGAGTTTCTTCATTGGTTAATAAAAGATTGTACATTTAACAATAAGAGAAATGCCTCTCATCATTCCTGGGAATAAAAGTGGGATAATTTATCGCTGAGGTTAGCTCATGTCTCCTTGATGTTCATCTATTCTCAGCAGCATCTCCTTCTGCTGTGGAGATTTAAAAAAAGCAGATTTGTAAAAAATGACATCCTCCTTTTGGACATTGCTTTTCTTACTTTATTTTTACCGGATGCTTCCTGTTCTTCCAGAGTCATATCCAACTCATCCAGTATTGCTCCATTTGCTTCTCTGGCACAGTGACATTTTTATCCTACTGCCTTCCATATGAAGAAGGGCTTGATTTAGGAAGAGCATAATTCCCACAGCAATTGGTGCCCTACATTTTAGGCCACATTGAGCAAGCATGAGTGACGACTGCTCTCTGTCATTGAGGACATTTTTCTCTGGCATCTTTCATGGTCAAAACATTTACAAACGGTTCCCTGCGGGACAATTTCACTAATGTGAGGTTTTTCCTGGCTTTGCATTAACTTGTGTTATATGTTATATTCTCACCTGTGATAATCTATGAAGGCTGTTACTGCCTTTAAAATACCATTTGCATGTTAATGAGGATTGACTTGGCTATATTTAGTTAACTAACTAAACAAAATACATGAACTAATAATAATGATTTTTCAAAGCACTGTAAACATGATTAATAGCTATAAAGATGCATTAAAATACTCATTGTACTCACAATACTACTGCTACCAATTCCCGTTGAAGCTTTGGTAAAATCACATGGCTTCCATGATTGCAGAATGTAATTTAGATTCGTTCTCTCCATTTTTAAGGTAGATAATATAGAAATGAGCCTCTCTCTGGCCCCTGCTCCTTCAAACTGACCCTGGTCTGATCAATGACCGAACAGAGTACCTTGATCAGCTCACAAAAGCAGAACACGCAAAAGGAAACTCGTTTAAAACACAGAAGTTGAAGGTTTCCCCGTCTAGATCAGTGCCACATTAAAAGACGAAGAACAGAATGTCCTGTCCTGTCCTCTTACATCTCTTTCTGTTTTGTTCTCCAAGGTAGACTACAGTCGAATCATAACAGTAATGTTTTGGGCTATGCTGCCTATAAAGCTACATAAGACTGACATAAGCTGCTGATAATTGTCTGACTTCATTACTAAGCTGCTCATGCATTAATAGTTCACCCTCGTAAGGAGCTTACTGTTGTCTTCAGTCTTCCTAGCATGTTTTCCAGGAACATGCAGAGAGGACCTGCTGCTTCTGGATCGAAGGTGCTCCATTTGTTTGAAAGCAGCTGTTTGTGCGTTGGCTCAATTCCATTCTTGTTATCTGAAGCTTTGCTCTGTGGCCAAATCAATATCTTGACACAAGGCTTTGCCTCTGGAACCGAGCACTTTGATTTTTCTTGGGTTGGGCGGGTTATCCGGGTGAAAGTAAAAAAAAACCAATGCCAGAGTTTTGTGCTTAAATAATTGAAATTAAAGGTGACATGTTCTACCCTTTTTCCACAAGTTAACGCAGTTCTCAGGCACCTATATGAAATATCTGTGCCAGTCTTTGGTCAAAATAGCAAACAGATGCTGCAGGACAGCGTCCGTCATTTCTGTCTCAAACCGCTCTGCCAGAAACGCTCTAAACACAAATGTACATTCATACATTGCCCGCCATGCATTTATATATATATATATAGGGAGAATAAATGTAAAATTACATTAACTTTTATTAGAAATATTATCATGATTTCTGGTTGTTTTAGGCCCGCAGAAAAGGCCTTGCTGGCCCTGACGGCCCACCACTGCATGCTACCATGGTAACCGTGAGGAGACGTTTTTAGCACACAATAAAACATTTTTGCCAATTTTCGCCGGAACATTACCACAAAAAATTTACTTCATCCACTCTACGAGAGACGTTTGTTTATTTTTATGCAATCAAACAAAAAAAGGATTTGCAAACAAAGTAATGGATTTGGAATAAAAAAAAATATTTGCAAACAAGACCATTATTACCTATCAACATCACGAAGTACATGTACGAAGTACATGTAGAGGAAAGGCACATCTGCCATGCACTTAAACAAACACCTGAATGAAACTGGTTCTTAATTTGAACAATAAATATAAAAGTCTTGAAAATATGATGAATAATTCTTGGCATTATGGAAATAACCTGATAAACTTTACCAAACCCACCATCTTGATAATGGGTGACAACTCGGTGTCATGAATGCCTTCCGTTTTAGGTTTCCAGTGACAAGATAGTGGTTACACCACTCCTGCAGAAACCTTGGTGCTGGTCCTCCTTGGGCAATACTCACTGCAAATATTTCACCTGCAACTCTGAGTGAAATGCAAAGAAATGAACAATTTACAGAGGTTCTCAATCATTACTTTGTTGACTCTGTGTCCACAATTGCTCAATGTTTTCCTTTTGGCAAAACAAGTATCAGTACACTAAGCACAAATGAACCAGCATTCAGCATAAGAAATGTTAGTGAAATGGAGGTTAGGAGAATTATTCAATCATTAAAAACGTCAAGAGCAAAGGATGTCTTTGGTATGGACACAGTTATGCTCAAAGAGCTTAGTTCATCAATATCCATTAATCCATTAACCAAAATTATTAACCTTTCAATCACTCAGGGGAAATTTCCAAGTGTTTGGAAAGAGGCAGTTGCTACTCCGATATTTAAAGGTGGAAATCCTCTGCTGCCTAGCAACTACAGGCCTATTAGTATAATCCCGATACTGTCAAAGGTGGTAGAGAAATTGGTAGCAGAACAAATAACTTGTTATCTGAATACTGGCCTGTTTTCTCTGCATCCGATGCAATTTGGCTTTAGGGCCAAATACTCGACAGAAACGGCAAACTGTTTTCATTGAAAGGATCAAATCTTTAATGGATAAAAGTGGTGTTGTTGGAGCAATATTTCTTGACTTCAAAAAGGCATTTGATACTGTTAATCATAGAATCCTCCTGTCTAAGCAGTCTACCTTTAACCTTTCACTGCACACACTTGGATGGTTAGAATCATATCTGTTAAACCGTTCTCAGTGTGTTTGACTACAAAACCATCTGTAACTGCAGCGCAGTTGCGTTACTTTTATTTTGAAAAGGGCGCTTTTATTTTGTTAGGCGCACAAGGAGAGGTTTCGGTTCCGTAGTTAGCGGCAGAGAGGGGCTGAGCTGCGCCGTGCTCAGATGCAAGGCTGATAGCCCTCCGATTTATTTTATATTACCACAAGAAGACTACCACCGGAAGAAACTGCCCATTTATCGTATTGAAGCAGGCCAAAGTGGTCAGTATTATTTCTGTTGTCAGCTAATTGTATTAGCACGAGTGTTATTAATTTCTTTTCTTACAATAATGTTGCTTTTCTAATTTGTCTATTTTAGTTCTACGATGTACAACAAATAAAACATCTGTCAAAAGAACTGGCGTCATGAAAGCGATCTGTGGGCGGCACAGTAGAACACTACTGCATCGGTGAGGACTCCGAGCTGAAGACGGGCTAGCTGAAGGGGCTAGCAGAGCGCCATGCTGTCTCGGGAGCCAGCTGTTTAATTGGTCGTATGAAGCAAGAGGCGGGCGGTAAAGGCTGCACAAGCAAGCACGCAAGAGAGTGACTTGAAAGTAGCGCAAGTATCCGCTGACTGCCATTCATTTTCGGTCAAACAGACATTTATTTGAACTCTTATTTAAGGCTGTACTTGGTAACTTTTCTGCAAAATTGTGCAGTAAGACTCAGACTTATTCATTTGAGTAGGTGTTTAATTTTTACACTGTACTAAGATTATTTGCGCTTTCTCATTGATATGTAATTCCCCATTGTTCAAAGTGTGTTATTTGATACTGTGGAGATGTGCATTGTGTAAAGCTTCAGTTAAGGTTATCAGACATTTAATATTTAATTTTGTTTTCAAAGTAACTGTTCATTTGCATTTGCATATTGGGGAAAGGTATTGGTTTAAATACATTTCAACATACTTAGTGCTTTATGCCGTTAATATGTCACACATAAAGGAAAGTATTTCTGAGCCAACTGAAAGGGAAAGTCATGGAAGCCTTCAGCAACATAGCGATGCAGAGCACACAGCCCTACCTGCTAATGACCAAGCTGAAAACGGAAACGAAAACGGCTGTCTTCTGGAATTAGGAAAAGTGTGCGTACAAGAACGCTCACTGAAAAGGAAAACGCTCTGTTAGATGACAAATTAAAGAACCTAAATGTGAAATTTGTAAAGGTGTACCGAAGATGGAGGTATCACATCAATGGGTTAAAACACTCCATTAAGAGCATTGATGCTGATTGATGAAGTTGTAGAAACAATCAATAAATTGCAAGGTGACATCGACAGTATTTACCTTGAAATGAGATCTATTTCAAGTCCAGAACCTGACATGAGGAGAATGAATGATACATGTCACGCATTCACCAAGATCGCAAATATAAAGGCTCACCACCACCACAACGGCGCTGCTTCAGACGCATCGTGGCCTGATGCTGGATCAGTGTTTGACCCCACGGTGTCGAGTATCATCTCAGCTCAAACTGAAGCTTCTTCTGAAGCATCCAGACGCTCTTCCCTTCTGTCCTTTAACGCCACACAAGCAGCAGCTGAAGCCGCAGCTATGGAAGAGAGGATAAAGATAACCAATGCACAACATCAACAAAGGGAAGAGATTCAAAGACTTGAGGTGGAATATCAAATTTTAGAGGCTGAAAGAGAAGCTAAAGAAAAGGAAATCGAAGCAGAGAGTGCTTAAAAACGAGATCAATTCATAACAGAAAATGCTGATCAAAAATGTAAGCTGGAAGGGAAGAGGAGAGAAGTTGAACGTCTAGAGGAACGTAAAGGACATGCTGCAGCACAAGCAAGACTGCAGGTTTATACTGAATCCCTTCATCCACCGCTTGCACTTAACCCTTTAGTTGAACCTCCTTTTTCCTCTCACCAAGTGCCAGTTGCCCAAGCCTTCTCAATGCAACAAGCCAAGCCAACTCAAGTTCATCATCCACAAAGGGATGAACCTAAAGCCGCGCTGCTACAGCCCCATGTGCAGCCCTCATATTCTGTTCCACAACCAGCCACATCCTCCCAAATTCCTGTTACTCAAGCAATCTGTCATGACTTTTCCAGCGAACTTGTGAGAACTCTTGCAGAAGCAATCACAGCTAATTGGATCCCAATCCCAGAACCTGAGATCTTCACTGGAGATCCTCTCATGTATAATGACTGGAAACTGTCATTCTGTACACTAATTGATCATAAGAACCTGCCAACTCAAGAAAAACCGTTTTTTCTGCGCAAGTATGTTGACGGCAAAGCCAAGAGAGCCATTGAAGGGCATTTTCTTGTAGGAACAGAAACAGCTTATCATGCTGCCTGGAACATACTTGAAGACAGGTTTGGCAATCCATTTATGGTTGGTAAGGCATATCGTGACAAAATACAGGCATGGCATAAGATTGGCCCCAAAGATAGCGAAAATCTTCGTGAGTTTGTAGATTTTTTGAGCAGTGTAGAGTCAGCCATGCCACATGTTCAAGGTCTGCAAATACTCAATGACTGTGTGGAAAATCAAAGGATCATTGTAAAGTTACCAGATTGGGTGAGCTCACGTTGGAACAGAGAAGCCACAATTTATCAAGATAAACATAACATTTTCCCTGACTTTAGCTATTTTGTGAAGTTTCTCAACATGGTAGTTCGCATCGCATGTAACCCTATTACATCATTGCTTTCAATTAAGCTATCTGACCAAGACAAATCAAACCCAACTGAACGAGAACAAGTGAAGTATCAAAGAAACAACCACTTTAGTGCTAAGACCTTCGCCACGAGTACAAGTGAGGCAACAAGCATCACGTGTGTCTTTTGTAAGAAAAAGGGCCACACACTCCATCAGTGTCGCAAAATTATGGAAAAACCAGTTGGAGAACGGGTGAAGTTTGTACAAATGGAGAAGTTATGCTTGATGCCTCAAGAATTGCCACATCTCAAAGACGTGCACATCCAGGAGTGTTTGTGACTCATGTGGACAAAGCCACCCAACATGTTTGCATCGAGATCTTGAAGAAAGAGATGAAACACAAAGTATAAGAAATAAACAAGAAAGGTCAAATGGAAACATAGGAGACCAGAATCAACAGACTGAGATTATAGAAGCTACTTCTAATAGAGTTATTCAAGAGAGGAACAGCACTCATACGTCATCTATTCTTCCAGTTTATGTTTCCACGATGACAGAACCAGACAAAGAAGTTTTGGTTTATGCCTTGCTCGATAGCCAGAGCGATACAACTTTCATCTCGCAGGATGCAGCTGAAAGATTGTGTGCCAGGAAAGAACCAGTAAAACTGAAAGTGTCCACGATGACATCAAGAACAAAGGTGGTGCACAGCCAAAGGGTGCAAGGACTACAGGTAAGAGGCATCAGCTCTGACACTAAAATCAGGCTTCCAGCAAGCTACACCAGAGATTACATACCAGCAAACAGATCTCATATACCCACAAGCACAACTGCAAAATCCTGGCCTCATCTGGAGCATCTGGCAGATAAAATGTCTCCTGAGCTTAACTGTGAAGTAGGATTGTTAATTGGGTATAACTGTTCCCAGGCCCTACTTCCCAGAGATGTCATCATGGGCAATGAAGGTCAGCCATATGCACAGAAATCGGTGTTGGGTTGGAGCATTATTGGTTGTAGTAATGCTGATATGGATTATGATCAGAAGGATGAAATCGGTGTGAGTCATCACATCATTGTGAAGAAAGTTCTGCCAGCAACCCAGCCCTCTTCAGCGCTCAAGTCTGAGGTCCAGTTTGTTTGTAGAACTCAGGTTAAAGAAGTGATCACTCCAGCAGATAGACTAAAGGTCTCTGAGTCAGATTTCACTGAGAAATTCAGCGAAGAATCCCTAGTGTCACAAGAAGATGTTAGGTTCTTGGCAAAGCTGAAAGAAGATATTACGCGAAAGCCAAGTGGGCATTATGAAGTGCAAATGCCTTTCAAGGAAGAGAGACCAGGTCTGCCGAACAACAAGGTTTGTGCAGAACATCAACTAAGATGTCTCAAAAGGCGTCCACAAAGGGACGATGCAGAAATAACAAGAGCACAAGTTCACATGACGAGTAAAGGAGGAGAGGGCTCTATCTGACCGTCTTCACAACTTTTCAGATTGGAAAAGAGCTGTAAGGGCTGGGGCGGGAATCAAGCATCTGGCAAAGGAGGTCAAAGGTCATAAACAAAGAGTCAATGACCCTACATGGCTTGAGAAAAGGCGAGAGGCTGAACAATTCATCATCCATGAAGTTCAAGTAAGGGCGTTTGTTGGTGAAATCAAGTCTCTAATACCAGAGAAAGGCCGACAAAGGAGTAAATGGAAGGACAGGTGAGATGCTAAAGTCAACGGCATCGTCCCGTTGCAAGACTGGCGCCCCCTAGAGATCAGTGGAAGTTGGCAAGGGTAGTCGAAGTCTTTCGAGGAGCTGATGAGAGAGTCAGAAATCTCAAAGCTGTTACTCAGTGACACAACACCAGGTAGCAAGGACAGACGCACCACAAGATCAGTTTACATAGAAAGATCCATACACAAAACAGCCCTATTGCTTGAAGCTGAATAAGCAGGTTAGCTCTACATTAAGATTGGTTATTTGTTTTGTTTTGTTTTGAAGATGTAAGTGTTTATTTGTGCAATTTTGAATATGTTAAGCTTGTTGTAAATCACATTGTGTGATGGTGGGAGTGTAACTGCAGCGCAGTTGCGTTACCTTTATTTTGAAGAGGGCGCTTTTATTTTGTTAGGCGCACAAGGAGAAGTTCCGGTTCCGTAGTTAGCGACAGAGAGGGGCTGAGCTGCGCCGTGCTCAGATGCAAGGCTGATAGCCCTCCGATTTATTTTATATTACCACAAGAAGACTACCACCGGAAGAAACTGCCCATTTATCGTATTGAAGCAGGCCAAAGTGGTCAGTATTATTTCTGTTGTCAGCTAATTGTATTAGCACGAGTGTTATTAATTTCTTTTCTTACAATAATGTTGCTTTTCTAATTTGTCTATTTTAATTCTACGATGTACAACCATGGTCCCGTGCTGGGACCATTGCTGTTTTCATTATACGTTAATGATTTACCTTTTGTTTGTCCTGACATCGACATACAAATGTATGCTGATGATACTGTTATTTATGTGTATGGTAGCAGTACAACACAAGTTGCAGAAGAACTCACAGACTTCATGGTTCATGTAACAACTTGGCTGAGGTCAAAGGGAAAATGTCAAATATGACTGGAATACTCTTTGGGGTTTACATTTTCCTTATGCCAAATTCTTGTTAAATCATATTAAACTAATGTACTGCATTGTCCACAAAAACACCATTGCCCTTCTTCACCCACAAGTTTATGTTCAATGTCTGCGTTGTATGCCTTGTCGAGGCATTTAACTGCCACGCAGTAGCCTTACTTCTAACATTTAGCAATTAACATGATTAGTTGAAGCAAAAAAGGTATTGTATTATGAAAATATTCCTAATATTCTATGAATTGATTCAATAAAAATAAATAATAATAAAATAAAAAGTTCATCATCCAAATAATTGAATGAATATTTAGGTACTTTGCCCTTTTAACTTTCTTCTTCGAAGAGTCGCTTCTCAACTCTTTAGGAGTATCACTGCTAAAATTCAAAGGAAGCATTGAATAATGAGGAAGTAAACAGCATGTAGATTGGTTTAGGATTGCAAATCCAACACAATTAAAATAAATATACTGTATGTTCTGCTGAAGTCAAGGGGACCCATCAAATGATATGGACATACTAGTATGTGGTGCTGTTGTTGTTCCAGCTTAGTTTGGGCAGTCTTAAGCTATCTTGCCTAACAGATTTATTTTGAACATTTTAATTGGATTCAACAATGTTCATAGATCAGGCTTCCATTTTGAAAACAGTGAAGCGGAAGACTAGCTTTTTTTACTACCTGAATATACAGCAATATTCAGCTCAAAATGATTTTTAGCAGTTACAAAAAAAAATACATGTACCTTTATTGATTAACCCTTTCATGCATGACGGTCACTACAGTGTACAGCTGTTTTAAAGTGTTTTTTCTCTATATATTCATACAATTTTGGGCACTGTTTGACAACGTCAACAACAGGTGGCGCTATTTCACCAATTCATAGAAAAAAACCCATTGAAAATCCATTCAGATGGGCTACAGTGGTCATTGAACCCAAGGTGGCTGACAGAGATGATTAGAGGCCAGGTCCCTCAGAAATATCAAAAGAATCCCTTGAAGGTAAAAAAAAAATACAATAAGATCAAGGAACACCTTAGGTGGCATAATATCCAAGAAATATATCGATTTTGATTTTACATTGGGAGAAAATACTAATTTTCCATGTGTACACTCTAGTGACCATTGTGCACATTGACATGTATGTTTCAGGTGAGCCAGGTGTACATGATTATATAGGAGTTTCCTGAATGACGTGAGGAAGAGTGTGGTGATAGTGGCAGTGATGAGGATTGGATGCCAGAACAGAAAGGTGCAATCAGTGAAGGTGCAAGCAGAGAAGTAGCCACATCCAGCAGTGACAGTGATGAGGGAGATGAGGCACCGGTGGAGGAAGATGAACCTGATGAAACTGAGAATTCACCAGAGCTCAGGGGAAGAAAGCAAAAGGAAAGTGTGTCAGAAATACATGGAGAGCAATGGATGATGAGTTTAGAGAAGATCTGCCCACTTTCTTAGGAGAGAACCAGATAAATGTAGAGGGCAGGGATCCAATAGACTTCTTCTCACATCTTTCCACACAGAAGATGATTGAAAACATTGTCTTCAAAAGCAACCTGTATGCTGTGCAAAAAGGAAATGAGAAGCTGGGCCTGACCTCTGACGAGTTCAAAACATTCGTTGAAATGAACAGGACAACGTCCTACATAAGATACCCAAGAGCAAGAATGTACTGGTCGCCAGAACAAGGTCTTCGCCTTGATTTGGTTGCCGATGCCATGCCAGTCAACAGGTTTGAGAAGATCATGAGATACGTTCAATTTGTGGACAATTACTCTCAATTGGAAGACATTTTTTTCCCCTTGGTTCTCAGGAGGTTAACTGTTGTTTCAATATTGTCGTGTGAAAGGTGGAACCGGTCTTTACTGGAAGAGGGATGATGAAATCAGGTTGGCAAGCCGCGCTTTAAAGTGCATTTATTTAGCACGCTGTTGTGACTCCTTTAAGATCTTATTGTTACCACAGAAATAAAGGCGACAACTTGGACCGTAAACTTGCAAGGAAAAGCTCCAGCTACTGGAAACGACGCTTTCAGTTCCTGTATGACAACAATTTTATACTACAATATTCAGAAAAAAAACATAGAAGTGAAAATTGCCATTGGATTAAATTAAATTACACACTGCTGAATTTAACTTCTCTGGTAAATAAAATTAAAATTTCATTAAACAAATTTCCATCTCATCTGAAACTTTCAACTTTTCGTACAGATTACTTTTTCAATTCAGTTTTATTTCTATAGCACCAGATCACAACAGGAAGTCGTCTCAAGGCACTTTACAGGATTAGCAGGGAAAGAGAGAACCCAACTTGACCCACAAGAGCAAGAACTTTGGCAACGGAAGCAAGGAAGAACTTCCCTTTAACAGGCAGAAACCTTGGACAGAACCCAAGAGTCATGGTGTACATCCATATGTCTGGACCGGCTTGGTTGAGAAGGAGGGAGAGAGAGAGAGGGGTGGGGGGGGAGAAAACATCAAGCTAAAACATCACAATCACTAATGCTGCCTATATTTCCAAACTGAACGCTGAAATTAAACCTTCATTTGTGCTTTCTGTGGTAAGAATCATTATTTTTGATGTATATCTGCACAATCTTCATGATATCGTGAGTTGAGTGTTGATTCCGTAAATGTTAAAAAGACAACTGGTGACACAAAACCGAAGCCGTCATGGCTCTGGAGCCTCTCCCAACGGACTTTGGGCAGTAGGCAGGGATCATCCTGGACAAGTCGCCAGTTCAACACAAACAATTGCTCACAGAGTTGCTAGTTTTTATTTGATATAAAACTCTCCAAATGACATCCAAAATAAGATGCATTAATATGAACAACAATGGAAGGATGAATTAAAATGTGATGTTGTTGTATTTTGTGAGGCTCACGGCTGAGTACACAGCTAAACAGAGTGTACTACATGTGTATAGTACATCAGGAGCTGACAGTTCTTTTGCATACCGACTCCTCTTGCAGAATTGATGAAGCAACGCGGGGCTTTTGGAATCTGCCTCTCACGAGCAAATCTGAAATGTTGATGAAAGGAGAGACGCTCTTCTTGCTCATGAGAGAGAAGCCACTTGTGCTACCGCGTACGTGCAATAGTTGTAAGAAGAGCTTCGACATCAGTCCGACTTGATCAAACGAGCTCGCTGCTGATGGTCTTTGATGAATAAAACATCGACATTCCTTCAGTAATGACGCGTCTTTTTGAAAATGGCTCTTGACACTGACCGTGATTTTTCCTTATTTCAAAGTGTTACGAGTACTCAAGGCAACTGCTGCTGGAAGTTATTAATCATCCCTGATTAGTGGAGCCACCAAGGAATGTTAGATTCATCCAAGTTATACCAGCACTCTAGACAGAGTACCCAGCGTTCAGTAGTAGATAGTACTAGTCTTAAAGGAGACATGTTATGAAAAACTCTTTTTTTCCCATGTTTCTACCCAACTATTATGGTGGTTTTGGGTCACTACCAAGCCAAAAACCCGTTCCTGTTCGATGCCCTGATGTTCCAGTAACACCCCGGAGACACGGCTTCATAGTGTGTGTCAGGGATACGGAATTGATCGCTGGCTTTAAAACACAGATGTAGTATTTATCCGTCAGTCACCGGGAGGAAGACCACAATGGGCTTGAAGTGCACATGAATGTGTTCTTATGGCTGTAGTCCTTCCACTGATCTGTATTTAATGTGACGGTATATTACATGATTGGATAAACACAGAAGGTGTCTGGCAAGAATTCTGTTTTTATATTCATACACACCTTAAAATAAACTGTTATTTTCCTAAACTCTCCCCGGTTCTTGAATCCCCTTCGTAGGTGCGTAATCAATGAAGAGAATGTTGTTAAAGTTTAGACGTTTATCGAAACAATAATTCAGATACATGTTGCTGAGGTTCGGCAATGTTACTTGTGAGTGTGTCCCAGTGTCCAAACCAATGAATGTCTCCTTTTAACACATGCATTTCAGTCCCTCCACTGAGGGTGGGGCTACGCCCCAGCCAATCGTAAACCCCTGTTGATCAGTTTACTATGTGCTGTCACTGATGAGCCCTAATGTGATCAGTATAGTAATATAAAACGACATTTTGTGCCATCCTAGTGTTCTGTCGGCATTATGAAAAACTCACTTTTCCCGTGTTTCTGCACTATTATGGTGGTTTTGGGTCCTTATCAACCCCAAAACAGCAAAATAAACCATCCAGTCAACCATCCTACATAGTTTGTAATCACCTACTAAAACGGGTCTGGCATCTTGTTTTGAATCGATGTGTCATGGTGTTGTTCTTTTTAGATATTAAAGTACACACACTTTACAGAGTTTTTCTTTTGCTTCACTTCCCAAAACTTTAATATACTGAGCATGAATTTTTTTTCTGTTTATTCTCCCGAGTTTCTCTTTCTTCCTATATTCTGCAATTCATTCATGACATCTCTTCTTCACATCACGCGTGCACAGCTTTGTCCACGAGCAATAATCCCCTGTGTCCAGCATCAGGCACTCGTCACACGGATAAAGAAAGATCCATTGCAATGGCTGTGCATCAATGATTTTTAATTAGTAAAGGAATTGTTTTCGCGCTCAAGTACAATGTAGTGAAGGAGTTTTGCAAAGTGGAAACAAAACTGATCATTTCCCATAATAAGCACAAATTTGACACGAATCTGAAACAGCAAGCAGCGCTCTAATGGTTGTTAGGAGTTCAAGGATGAGGTGAAATGGTAGAATTTACTGCCATTTATTCATTGGAAAAATAAAACAACATCAAGCTTTCAGGCATTAATGGAAAAGTAGCAGCATCCAATATGAAAAATATGGATTTTCTGATACTTTAATATAAATATAACAGAAACAGAAGCGCATACTCTGCATTTTGGAGTTTTAGGTTCAGAGTGCACTTCATCATAACCGATTTACGTTTAATGTGTGGAGAAACAAGCCTCGGAAAAATCAAGCAAAATCAAGCCTTCAGGCCTTGATGGAAATGTAGCGGCATGTGGGCAAGTAAAGAAAAGGTGCTGCGTTGTAATACAACAGGCTGCAGAACGTACTAAAGTACTGCAGGCAGATCACATACAATCATATACACTCCTAATAATATATATTATTAAAACAACAGATTGTGTGCCACACTTTCTGGGTGTGCATTCCGAATGCCGTTTGAACTCTTGGATATTGAACAAGGTTGAACTCACCTCTTTCCCTATCAGCTGATCTGTGTGCTCCGTGGAATACCCAAGAAGGAGCTGAAAAATTCAGCCAGCGGAATCTGACCCTCGACTGGAGAAGGACAAGTGATGAAAATTGTCTGGAGTTTTCATTCAACCAACAGATTGAGAAAAGATGCATGTTATTTATTTTCTATCTCAGCAAAATGAAAAATGACAGTTTACCGTTTTCTATATTTTAGCTCCCCATAGTTTTGTTCCGGATTTAAAGAAAAATCCAAAATGATACTCAAGGATACTTAATATACCTCTTCCCATACTCGCTACTGCTGCAATGTATTTCATTTTGGCATCTTAAAAATGCAAGGCATGGAGGAAAGCAGTGCCCTGATATATGACAGAAAGATGAAGCTGCAGGGCCTTGAATCGATCGGCTGCAGCCACACCAGCTTCAGATTTTACCTGGAGGTGTTAGTACTTACTGCAGTCGCATGTAATTCACTACACACAGAGGCATAATGCACCAATAGCAGAGTTCATACTCATCCCAGGAGTAATGTACGTGAGCTCTATTTATGGCAGCTTGAGGGTTCGAAGCCTCTTTAATCAGATTCGACTTCCGGATGGCGCCTCCTACGGTCGCCCTGGTGCTCTCGTGCGTTCTGTGTTGTTTGTTTTTTAACGTTAATTGTGCGTCTGCGTGCTCTTACACGCGTGAAGAGCTCCTAAACTTTAGATCGACTCCCACGGACCTTTTACCCGTTATTTTAGTTCCTGCTGCGGAATTAGTCCATGTTTTGGTCAAACGAGTGAGACGCCGGAGAAGAAGGAAGTGCACCGACGTTCTCGTCGCACGCCCTTACCTGGAATATTCCTCTCCAACGTCCGTTCTCTCAGCAACAAGATGGACGAGCTGGCGCTGCTGCTGAGGAGAAATAAGGACTTTTCCTCCTCTTGTGTTTCGTGCTTTACGGAGACGTGGCTTTGAGGACAGATCCCGGACCGCGCGCTACAGCTGGAGGACTTCCGCCTCGCGCCGATCGTGACTCACTACTCTCCGGCAAAACCAAAGGCGGTGGAGGCAGGAGGCTACGGTCCATCCGGACCAGAACCTCCCGCCACAAGAACAGCTTCTCCCCCTCGGCTGTAAGACTCATGAACACTTTACTACCGGTAACCTGCACTGTTCTGTTTGCACTGCGTGATTATATTAGTTTTACTGCTTCTAATATACATCTGTGTATCCGGTCCTGATGCTGCTGTGTCTGTGATGTGTTCTGTACGTGTACCTTTTTTGTAACTTAGTCTATTTTAGGGCGTATGCTACAGCCTAGCGCTATAGCTAGCATCTATTAACTGTTGCATGTTCACTGAGGAAAATTCCGAGTCTGTGAACCCTCATTGACAATAAACTGATCCTGATGTATTTGTTTCTTTTCATCTTGCTCGGTTTCGTGCTAATTTCTTTACACGTTATTTTCTTAGGCGCTGTTTACCGGGTCACCGTTGAGTCGAGCTGTTACCGGTTCACCATACAAAGAGGCACCAACAGTTCTTTCTTTCACACCTCTGATCATCGCACGTTTATTTATTCATTCAATCAGCACGATGTTTCTAGCTTGCTGTTGGGCTACGGGGCTGTGCTATATGCTATTATAAATAGGAATGTTCAAGTTCATCTTGTGTCGTGATGCATTCAGGTTCCGTTCTGTCAAAGGCACCGAAGGCGATGCCAAAGACAGCTCTTTTTTGGTATATGATGTCTATTTTATATTCTGATTCCATTGTTCTCATTATTCATAGTTGATGGTACCCCCCCTCACCCAATTGCTTCAGACTAAATCCTGCTGGATGGTGAATATTTAACCTGCCATCCGAGCTGCCACAACGTTTCCTGGAGAAAAGACAAAGCAGAATGATTATTCACTGATGCTATAAACGGAATTCTGCTCTTGTGTCTCAGTGCGAGCTGCTAAAGGCGTCACTGTGTTTGCTACCATCAGACGCCATTGTGTCATGCTGTGAAATCACCAGAGCATGACATCATGTATGTCAGGGTTAATAAGGCTTGTTAGAATGGAATTATATTGATAAAGATTAAAAATAACGTTTCACATTAGAAATAGTAAACAGAAGATGCAAGTTGAATTATGCTAGTACAAGTCGCCAGGCAGTTCTGTCTGATGAAGACTTCTTATTTCTAACCAGCCCTCATTTCTTAACCCTTCACGAGGCGAACCACACAGAAACAACCACAACATGTGCTGCTGTCATCATGACTAACTTTGGCTTGGAGAGAAAGGGATAGAGAGAGAGAGAGAGAGAGAGAGGAAAAGCCCACTTCACATCTTATCCCAGTGACAGAAAGGAGGACTTATCTCTTCAGCAAGATTCCAAATTATGAAAGGCGGAACCTCGCTGGCAGCCGTGCTTCGCTTTCATCGGGCCGACTCCTATTTGCTCGGCTCCACGATGGGACAGAAGTAGGTTTTACGACTGTCGCATCAAGCAGGCCAAACCCTGTGACAAACCTTCAGCAGTCCTTCCGTCGATCTGCAGACTGCAGGGTGGCATCGAATCCCCAGTGATGCAACACGGATCTCTCCGCCACCATCAGAAAGTGTGCTGTTATTCTTACTCAAGGCTGCTGACCCATCAAGCTTTCAGCTGAACCTTTAGAAATATATCCTCCAGGAACCCAGCTTTGGGTTAGCATGTCATATTATATCGGTTATCAAAAAGTGGTAGGATTGGGCTAGTCCTGGTGAACGGCACCAAGATTCCTCCTTTGGATGGACCCCGACTTTTGACTTTAACTGATATTTAATCCATACATGATCAAATTCTGAAAGGAAAATATCAAAAAATGCAATTTAATGTTATTTTAATTTCATTAAATTGTATTAGTTTTAGGTTTTGTGCACACTGTTTTCTAACTAAAGGTTTACATTTCACTGCGTTGTACCCGGGCTGCCCGGCTATCGCCTTACCTCTCAGCTCCTACGGACCGAGGTAGCGACGTGTACATGCTCTGAAGTGGGTCACGAACAAACGATGAAACAAGTGTAACCAAAGCAAATCCAAATCCAAACTGGCCAGATTGTAAATGTCTGCACAAAGATTGTGGGCGAAACACTTGAGAGACCTTTCCAAGCAGCATACATTAAGAGTGCTGCTCTGGTAGGCAATCATTTATCTGATCCCGCTCATATTTTATTCAAAGAATATAAGCTGCCATCAAAAAGAAGATTCAAAGTCCCACAGGCTCGAACGGGCTGAGGAACTATGGCGTCCCTCACTCTGTCAAACGCACTGAATTAGAGTGAGACTGTGAGGAGGCAGCAGAGCTTCTGCAACAGCAGCCACTTCGCAATGCTCGATTAGTGTTGTGTGTGATTACGCGTTCTCTAAATGTCATGGTTCCGTTAGTTTAGTCATTCATATGGAACTCTGGACATCATGGGACACGACACATTCCAGATGACTCTGGTGAAGTCTCATCTCGATTCTCTTTCATTCATGGATTGAACTGCACACGCGGGTAAATTGCAGTGACTTTGGTTGTTTTGCAAGAAAAACAACATTTGACAAAATTGCTGCAACAGTCTATTCATCCTTCTTGCCTTCCTGTAATTTGAGCATTAAAAGCAACCAATCAGGCTGTTTCTGTTTCTTTCCCTGTGAAAGAACTGGCTTTTGGTTTGACATCCACTCTGCTGGAGCGTCTTACCTTCCAGGAGCAGACGATTCCTCACAGCAGTAAACGTCACGGATGCTGTTAATATTAAGCAACCCGGCTACTTTATTGTTGCAAGTGTAGAAACATTTGTTTCTAGGTGAGAAAAAGTTTATTTATGGGTATTTTATCCTCGTTCATTTTACCATCTCGGTTATATTTTTCAGCAGAGGTCTCAATTTTTTTTTTTTTCTATGACCGGTTAACCTGGGCCTCGGGCCAGCATTAGTTGTGTCTTGCATTGCCTTCCGTTTCCACCCTGCAGGAACGCATGAACGTTGTTTTACCATCCTATCCTTATTATTTTTCTGTCTGCATTTGGATCCTTTATTTGTGCCATGTTTGCCAAATATGGTTGTGATTTTCAAGATTCAAGATTCAAGATTCAAGATTCAAGATACTTTATTGTCATTATGCGAGCATAATAAAATTGTGAGAAGGCCCACGGCTTAAGGCACACATCATAACATAAACTAAATTCTCGCTTTTAAGAAACAATATATATACACACAGAGAGAGTGAGAATCACAGGCAGTAGTGCAAAATAGCAGCAGCAGCAACAGGGCCGGCATAAAGCGTCCCAGATCACTACAAGGGAACGACTGCTTTCACAGCTCGGGGGAAGAAGCTGTTCCTGAGCCTCGTAGTGCTGCTTCTTATTGTCCTGAACCGCTTCCCGGATGGGGGCGGGACAAACAGTTTGTGGCCCGGGTGGGTGGGGTCTGTGGGCGGGACAAACAGTCTGTAGCCCGGGTGGGTGGGGTCTGTGGCGATGCGTCTGGCCCTCCTCTGGACTCTGGAGGTGTAAACTGAGTCCAAATCAGGCAGACGGTGACCCACAATCCCCTGAGCTGTCCTCACCACCCGGGATAGGTCCTTCCTGTCCTGCGCCGTGCAGCTGCCGTACCACACGGTCGCACTGAGACACAGGATGCTCTCTATCGTGGCCCGGTAGAACTTTGCAAGCAGCACAGAGGAGAGTCCAGCCCGCTTCAGCTTCCTGAGGAAGAAGAGCCGTTGCTGGGCCTTCTTCACCAGGTGTCTGGTGGTGAGTGTCCAGGAGAGGTCAGAGGAGATGTGGATGCCCAGGAATTTAATGTTCTCCACACGCTCCCCTCGTATGCACAGGGGGGCGTGTTCAGTCTTCCTGGACCTCCTGTAGTCCACTATGACCTCCTTGGTCTTGCTGGTGTTCAGAACAAGGCTGTTACTCGAGCACCACAGCATCAGGTTCTGGACCTCCTCTCTGTAGTGGGTCTCATCGTTGTTGGAGATGTGACCCACCACGGTGGTGTCGTCCGCAAACTTCACAACCATGTTTGTGGAGTGGATGGCAGAGCAGTCGTGGGTGAAGAGGGTGAAGAGAGCAGGGCTGAGAACACAGCCCTGGGGGGTCCCAGTGTTCAGGATCAGAGGGGAGGATGTGGTGTCTCCTATCCTCACCACCTGGGGCCGGTTGCTGAGGAAGTCCCTGACCCAGGAGCAGAGCGGTGGAGACAGTCCCAGGCTGTGGAGCATCAGAGCCAGCATGTCCGGTGGGACGGTGTTAAAAGCTGAACTGAAGTCCACAAACAGCATCCTGACGTAGGTGTTAGGCTGCTCCAGGTGAGTCAGGGCCGAGTGAAGTGTCAGCGAGACTGCGTCCTCCGTGGAGCGGTTCCCCCTGTAGGCGAACTGCAGGCTGTCCAAGCCAGCGGGGATGGCGTCCTTGATGTGTTTAAGGAGGATCCTCTCGATGCACTTCATCACCACCGGAGTCAGAGCAACAGGGCGGTAATCGTTGAGGCAGGAGATGGATGATTTCTTGGGTACAGGCACAATGATGGAGGATTTAAGGCAGGCAGGGACGGTGGACAGCTGCAGGGACAGGTTGAAGATGTCCAGGAAAACCCCGGCCAGTTGGTCAGCACACGTCTTCAGTGTCCGGCCTGACACGCCATCTGGTCCCGCAGCCTTGTTGGTGTTGATCCTCCTCAGGCTGAGGAGACCTGGTGCAGCTGCAGGACGAGCGGCTGATGCTGCACCTCAGGCTGGGGCAGATCCACAGACCTTCTGCTGCTCGGAGAGTCGAAGCGTGAGAAGAATCTGTTCAGGGTGTCAGGCAGGGTGGAGTCGTGGCTGGCGTGCTGGTCCCTGCGTTTGTAGTCCGTCACAGCCCTGATGCCTTTCCACATGTCCCGTGGGTTATTGTTCTCAAAGTGCTCCTCAATGCGCTGCTTGTATCTGTGCTTTGCCTGCTTGATGCCTCTTTTTAGCTCACTTCGTGCTTTATTGTGTATTAAGTAAATGCGTGTCTTTATGTAATACAGAAAATAATACTTAAGGTGTGTATGAATATAAAAACAGAATTCTTGCCAGACGCCTTCTATTTGTGTTTATCCAATCATGTAATATACCGTCACATTAAGTACAGATCAGTGGAAGGACTGCAGCCATAAGAACACATTCATGTGCACTTCAAGCCCATTGTGGTCTTCCTCCCGGTGACTGACGGATAAATACTACATCTGTGTTTTAAAGCCAGCGATCAATTCCGTATCCCTGACACACACTATAAAGCCGTGTCTCCGGGGTGTTACTGGAACATCAGGGCATCGAACAGGAACGGGTTGCTTCTGATATTCTCTCCAGACCTCCGTTCTCTCATGCCTCTCTGCTCTTCCAGTGACCTTTACAAAGTTATACATACAAAATGAGATTCTATCTCTTCAGCAATGCGCCATTTGAAAGCATGCCCATAACGCAGAAGGCGCTTCACCAGGCTGCAAGGATTGTCAAATCACCATCGAGACATGCGTGCATTATTCTTTATTTTTTTAATTTTTTTTTTATGCTCCCTCCACACTTCAGCTCTACATCAAATATTGGGCCAAGATTTCAATTTGTTATTTGACCTTTTCTCAGCTACATTCCCAGCAGAAGTGCAAATATCATCGTCCTCCTGTGACTTTAATTCTGGACACGGCGCGTTACTGGAGGCGAAGTCTGTCTCGCTTCTTCAAACTAATCCTAGCAATAGTGATACGTATTGTGATGCCATGGAATCAAACTGTTTTTTACAGGTATTCGATACTCGCCTGTACAACACTGACTTTGAGTGATAGCATGCATCCCAGACTCGCCATGCTATTCTGCCTGTTTTACATGGCTGCTGGCACCTTTATGTGCAAACGTAACAGATCGTAAATATGCTTGCTAATTTTTTTTCCCTGCTGTTTGTGATGACAAATCACCTGCAGCGTTAGCATTGTCAACAGATGGGAAAATGACTCAGGGTGTGCCGGATCCTCCTGGGAGGTGTAAGGCGGTGCTGTGTCTGGCAATGGGATGCTAAGTGATGCGGTGGCTCAATGATTCTTGGTTCAGCCCAGCTAACCACTCCATGCATCACTCTTCTGTACCTCCTCAGACAAAGGAGGAACAGAGACCAAATGGATCCCACCAAAATAAACACAGAATGAATATGCTAGTGATGATAGCGCTGCCTCCTGTCCTCACCTTGTGCTCAGATTCATCAACACTCATCAACACCCATTCATTTCCTGTGAATACCTGCAAGACAATTAGTCAGCGTTAGCAATTGTTTGCTTTTGTTCCAAAAACACAAAGACATCACGCACGTCACATTATCAACAGGCCGATGGCTTTCAGTAAATGTCCGGACACTTTGCTCTCCCGTTCCTTTTGTAAGAATAAGGACTGTAATCCACACGGAGTCTCCCAGTGTCCAGACCCAGTGTCAGCTGGAATTTCTGTTCAGAGCTGAAGTTCCATCCATCCATCCATCCATCCTCTACCTCTTTTGCAGGGCCGGGTCGCACAGGTAACGGTCTGAGCAGGGACGCCCAGCCTGCCCTCTCGCCAGACAGGTCCTCTATCTAATCCTGGCTGCACGTGGAAATTATGTCCATAAAGATTATGAACAGAACCGGTGATGAAGAGCAGCCCTGCTGAAGTCAAACATGAACCTGGAGCAGGTTTGACTTACTACCAGCAATGCGAACCAAGCTCCTGCTTCGGTCGTACAGCAACCGGACAAAAAATGACCCCAGACCCGACACTCTCAAAGCACTCCCACCAAGATAAGCTCATGTGGACTGGTTGGGAAAACTCCCATGAGCCCTCGGACACCGGATGGAGTGAAGAGCTGGTCCAGTGTTCTCCGACTGCAACAAAAACCCTTGTTTGTCTTGAATACAAGGTTCAAAGATCAGTCTAATCATCCCCTCTAATAGCCTGGAATAGACCCAGAAGACTGAGGACTGAGATTCCCCTTTTGTTGGAGC
This sequence comes from Brachionichthys hirsutus, assembly GCF_040956055.1. NCBI lineage: Eukaryota > Metazoa > Chordata > Actinopteri > Lophiiformes > Brachionichthyidae > Brachionichthys > Brachionichthys hirsutus. The sequence continues at coordinate 1,607,360 of NC_090910.1, forward strand.
ACATCAGCCGGTCCCCCTTCTCTGTCAATCCAGAGGCATTGTCCCCGACAACGCAACGCAATGCTACAGAGACACATGAACTAAGACAATAGCTGCACATCCAGAGATTCAAGGTACGGGGGCAAATCTGACATGCATTTACATGTATGCTTAGAGTTTACTGATTAAGACTAATTGATGCGGGTCAAAGCTTTAAGTCAATCATGAAAGCCTTTGTTGCAGGCTGCAGCGGCAAACATTTATTCATTTTAACTATCATTGTGTGTGTGTGTGTGCGTGTGGGCTAACATCCCAGCACTTTTTACAAAGCAAACGTTTGAGTTGAATGAAGGTGAAGGCCGGAGGTTGAGCACTCACACACGTTGAGCATGAGACGAACACGTGGAGCTAATCCTGTGAGAAACGCAGCTGGAGTCCAGGAAGGGTTATTTTCAGACATAAGAGAGCTCGTTTTCAAAGGAACTACAAAATGAGAGGCTCCTGAATTAAAAGATAATTAGGCATTGTCTGCAACAGTAATTAGACTCGTCTTTGACAGCGGTGGAAGAGTGGGCTTGTTTTGCTCCGACGGCATTTACTTGCAGGCGTGCGTCTCTTCATGCATACATTTGATTATGCGTCTGCTTCGTGGAGCCTTGACACATTTTATTATTTCATCATTCTGTGGAAATAGGTAAACACTGCTGCATGAATGATGACCAAATGTCTGCAGAAGAGCTGCTCTGTCCTCAGTCATCTGCACATTGCATCACATTATTAGAGATCACACAGCAAAAGCCAAGAGTCTGGATAAATCTCCTGCTCTCGGTTACTAGACACACTGTGCTGAAGACCAGCAACAATCAAGAGATGTTTTCGTCTCATTATTCCATCCATCGCTCTGATTTATGTCCAAAGGTAATGATGAAAGGTCTGAATTCAGAGTGTCATAAACAAAAAGCAATTTTGAAACCCGCTATTGGGAGGAATTGGAAACTGCAGCCTGAGCCCATCAAATGTGGTAAGGATGAGTCCCTGAACTGAGTCCCGCCCTGGAACAGCAGATATAAGTCGTGCTGCTGATGGATTTGCATGTGTTTTCTCATGAATGGAACTCGATGACACTCAGCTTGTGGTGCTTAAAAACATTATGCACAGTGTGGCAAACTGCTCTGCAGAAGTTGCTGCCCTCTTCCTTCCATGAGATTAGGGTTAGAATTATATCTTTATAGTTTGTCTTCATTTTTGTATTGCAGGCCATATTTTAAGAGAAAATGAAATGTTCCAGCCATGCAGCATGTACATTAATAAATTATACTATGGGAAAGATATGCTCTTTAGTTTTCAGGGTTTTTTTCCATTTGATAATTCTTTATAGATCCTGTGACATTTAAGTATGAAAAACATTTTTTTAATTTTTTTTACAGATATTCAATTTGAAAATTGACGTACGGTACCTTTCTAGTTTTGATGGACCAATCAGAACACTTTAGTGCTGTAGTACAGTGGTCCCCCACGGGCCGGTGCCTCACGGCCCGGTAACAAATACCGTGAGGTATTTGTTACCGGGCCGCACAGAAGGAATAACTAATGTATACAATTTCCGTTGTATCGATTATTAGCGTCTAAAAGGCGTTTTATTTTGAAAAACGACCGGATTTTTGCCAGCGTAACATTCGCCTGTGAATTTTTATGCTTTACGTGATACGTTACTAAAGACAGACGTGAACTAATGAAGATTAATAAAAAACAAATGTCTTTGGAGATCTTCTTTGCTAATGGGAAAGTCCAAAGCTTCTAAATCAGTTATCTACAACAATTATAAATAGTTATTGTCATCAAATGTTAGTGCTTTGTATAATTTTAGTTAGTTTAGTTAGTTTCCTGGTGCTGAAACAAGCAAGCAAAACAAGCAAAGTGGTTTAACAAAGCAAAACAAACCCACTCTTCCACCGCTGTCAAAGACGAGTCGAATTACTGTTGCAGACAATGCCTAATTACCCCCTACCTAATATATGGGGTAGGGGGTGGTTTAATCACCTCCAAATATCGACATTGGGTACCAAGCCCAAAGAACAGAGCAGCTGACCTGAGAGAGAAGGTCATGAACTCAGCTACCTCCTGATTGCCAAGGCGAAGTAACAAAGTGCCATCAAAAGGTCTACTGGAGGATGTAAACACAGCACTGCTAAGTACCCCTACCGAGACCATCACCGAGACCAATCAGCTGATATATGCAGCAGCATCAGTTATCCTAAAGACTCTTGGCTACAAGATGAACAGCATGAACAGCCGGAAGGAGCAGGGAAATCATAGCAGCACAGAGAGAAGCCTCCTAACTGAGCTGAGCAGAGATGAGAATCTTAAAGAACTGGCCTAGAAATACAGCTGGCTGGCAGACTTACAGTGAGAGCAGAGCAACATCCCAGAAGAAGACCCAGTAGTCATCACAACAGCAGGTGTCCAAAATGAAGAGCTGGGAAGCTCCATGGCAAGACATGATTCATGCCACTGGCTTAAGCTCAATGCACTCCGTGAACAGCTAGCAGCACAAATGAATCAGCTGCTAAAGTTGGGAACCCACCCAGAGTGGCTAACCCAAGGTCAGACAGTTCTCATCAGGACCCCCACAAGGTAACAATACCATCAAACTACCGGCCTACAACCTGCCTCAGCACCACATGGAAGCTCCCATCAGGCATCGTAGCAGCCAAAATGAGCAGAAACATGGATCAATAGATGAACCGGATAAAGTAAATAGATTGGCAATAACACCAGAGGAGCCGAGAACCAGTTACTGGTTGACAGAGCAGTCACCAGAGACTAAAAGGCCGGGAGCACCAACCTGTGCACTGCCTGGATTGACTATTGTTTTGACTATTGTTTTGTGATGTGTCTGTACTTGTATATATTTTGTATTTAGTCATTACTGTTACATGCAGCACGACATCACCGAGAAACATTCCCAGTCTGTGAAGCCTCACTGACAATAAACACCTCCTGATTCTGATTCTGATTATAAGAAAGCCTATGACTCAATGCCACACACATGGATACTGGAAAGCCTGAAACTGTAGAACATCAACAGGACACTAAGAACCTTCGTCCAGAACTCAATGAGGCTATGGAAGACAACTCTAGAAGCTAAGTCAAAGCCAGTTGCACAGGTGAGCATCAAATGCAGCATCTACCAAGGAGGTGCTCTATCATGCTTGCTGTTCTGCATAGACCTAAACCCCCTCAGCCAGGTCATCACCCAGAGTGGTGTCCGGTACCAGATCCGAAGTGGAACAACCATCAGCCACCTCCTCTACATGGATGTCATCAAGCTGTATACCAAGAACGAGCATGCCACCCACTCTCTGATTCACCTCACGAGGATATACAGCAATGACATCGGGATGTCGTTCGGACTTGATAAGTGTGGGCAAATGGTACCTAGAAGAGGGAAGATGATCACAACTGAAGGGGTTGAACTGCCTGAAGGCAACATAAGAGATGTGTAGGACAGCCACAGATTGCTGGGTACCCCACAGGTAAATGATACCATGAGGCAGCTAGGAGGTCAGCAAAAGCCAAATAACAGTGGTGCAAGTAGTGATCGGGGCACTAGGTGGCAGTAACCCCCAAGCTGGGTGCAGGGCTCCAGTAGTGATCGGGGCACTAGGTGGCAGTAACCCCCAAGCTGGGTGCATGGCTCCAGCAGTGATCGGGGCACTAGGTGGCAGTAACCCCCAAGCTGGGTGCAGGGTTCCAGCAGTGATCGGGGCACTAGGTGGCAGTAACCCCCAAGCTGGGTGCATGGCTCCAGCAGTGATGGGGGCACTAGCAGGTACCAGGAACAACGTCCGACACCCCCGTCCAGAAGAGCGCAGTCCTAGGGACAGCTAAGGTCGTGCTAGAACCCTCAAGCTCCCAGGCCTCTGGTAGAGGACCCAAGCGTGAAGGAGACACCTTCCCTTCAGGGTGGGCACGACAATATTTTTTTTATGTTAAAAACTTCCTGCTTTAAGGAATGAGCCTTTAAAATAAGCCCACTTTCCCACTCACATAGTAAAGTTTTAATAAAACCAGTGTCCTTTAGAATAATAACATAAAGTGGAGCCATCTGTTTTGCATTGGGAGGGCAGAGACCTAAAACAAATGACTGCTCCACTTAAAAGTGCAAGCTATCAATATGAAATGCATGTGCAATAACAGCATGTACCCAGAAGTGAACGAATTACCTTCCAAGCGTGGGCAAGGGAGAGACGGAGAATGGGTGAGCGGAGGCGAGGAAAGGCTACGAGAGGGTTTAACTATACTTTAAATTAGTCTGTTTTTTAAATGGATCAACTCCGGTTCAACGTTTTAGAGACATTTTGAGGCATTTGCTTCCCAGTTTCTGTTTACAGCTGGATTTTGATATCGGTTTTATCGCGTATGTTCGTGCACAAACACATCGTGGGCTGACGGCATATCATCATCGTGATTCTTTGCAAGCCACAATACGTCTGGAATGGGAACAAACAATGAGTGTAAATGAGCAGCAGCAGCTTTTAGCCCAGCTTAGCCTTTTCTGCCTAGAGGATGGCATTTTTTTGGTGTATTTTGCAGTTTGAACACATATTTTAAAATGGATAAAAATACATAAATGCTGCCTCTGCTTGGCTCTGAGTGCTTTCTGTTGCATAACCCCAACAGCGTATCGGGGGGGAAGTCCCACTGCTATGGCTGCCCCTGTCCCAAAGGAACCCTGCACATGGACAGAGGCTTTTTAATGTGGACCCGGGTCTATCCATCACACTCTTCTTGTTATCCTCTGAGACCCCAGCCTTCCTCTTTTATATAACTCTCATCATGATGGAGAGAGAAAACAGGCTGTTCTGTAGTTCTGCAGAAAGAAAAAAGAAAAAATAGATAATGTAATGCACTATAAAACCCATAAAATGCAGCACTGGTGCTTGTGATTAACCTTTATCAATCTTTGTCTACAGGTCATTATTTTTTCAGAGCAGGATTCTCCAATAATTGAAGGACATTTTGCATATACTATAGTATATAGTATGTATGTATTACATACAGTAATCCTAGCTGCAAAGCGTGCCTGACAGTGCTTCCAGCGAGCAGTGCAGGGTGAGACAGCAGCTGTTCTTGTCAGAGATAAAGACTATAGGGCAGAATGAATTAAAGGCATGTGAAGTATAGCAAATAGTGTGTTGTCTCGTGTTTCTACTGTATTTACCTCTTTCCCGGGGTAGATTATATCGTTTATCTTGGCAGCGGGAGGCTATTTGTTCCTCGTGTGTGTCAGAGGAGGCAGCTGGAGTCTGTGGAGGAGCTGCATCGTTATCGGTTTTCATGTTTGAGTCGGATTATCTCAAAGTGAAATCTCAAATAGGGCGGAAATAAATAAATAACTGTATCTTGCCCGAGTCTGTTAGGGAAGTAAATACCCCCAACAGAAGACCGTGGTGAGTTCAGAAATAGTATTTTTTTAAGGAAACCTGTGACTTCATCCTGCGCAGTCATTTGAATTGTAAATGAACTTTTATTATGCTTTTGTTTGTCGTGCTCTTTGGGGCCACGGTGGCGCAGCAGGTTGAGCGGGTTCTTCTGCGATGGAGGGGTTGGCGGTTCGGCTCCCGCACGCTGTTGTTGTGTGCGTCAGTTAAGCAACCTTTATTTGTATGACTTAGTTTTACGTGGTTGGTGATGTGCTAATCCAATGGTGGATATATAGTATACAGATCTGATCATTTAGGAAACATGCTAATGTCACATTGTGAAAATACTCCCTGACGACTGAAACGGTTTTGTCGTCTTACCTCTCGATGTTAAAGAATGAAAATGAAAGCACACACTAACCTTATCTGGATCTATTCTATAATTTAGCCGACTCTTCCATCCCTCGTCCGGCACGTCCATCAAGCGTTATGGAAACCTGTCAAGTTTTACTGCTTAATCCCGCTAACAGCCAAACAAGCAAACAAATGAAGGCCAAGTTCTAGATTCTTTTTTTGTTGTTGCTGCTGGTGATTCTGAAGAATCATGTGAAACACATATTAGGCGCATTGCTACTTTTCGGATGACAGGTGTGCTCCTGAATGCAGGTCATCATATTATTTGAACCTCGAGGTGAACGGTCACAGAGGACTGTCCCGGGTTCGTACTTTTCGGTCCTCTTTCTGCAGCTCTTGTTCCGTTCCGTTGTTATCAGATGTTTTGGAAACTGCCTGCAGTCGTGCATGTGAGTGTGACGGCTGTGCATCAATGGCAGACGGATGACCCCCCCAGCGTCAGCCACAGAATAGGCAAGTGTAGATGTAGGAATCGACCATGTGTTAAGTTGCACCGAATGATTTATGAAGCATTAATAATTAAACGGGTAAATTAGAGACAGCTTGTAAAGGGAATATCTGTCTGTGCTGATTTCATCGCATGAGGCGTTAAAGCGTCGTCAAACCATCACGTTCTGTGTGTGAGAGTCGAGAGACAAGGATTTTTATGGCACTACTTTTGTGTTAACAGTAAATGTCGAGGTTTCATGGCCTTTGCTGTCTGTGAGCATAAACAACGGGATCCTTTCTGAACTTCTCTCTCTCTCGAAAACTCAAGACCGCAACTAATTTCTGTTTAACATACAACATATTTCTGTTAAAGTCATGAAATACTCGAACATTTAATCCATGACAAGCTCTTAATTCTTCTGGAGGCTGACATTTTCACAGGTAGCGAGCACGGAGAGACTGAGACAGAATGAAATGAGTCTGTCCCAGACGGCGCTCCGAGGACGGCCTGGAGTTAACGCAGTACTTTGTGTTAATTAAAATGTTAATTAGAATGTCCCTGCAGCTGCACTACGAGTCGGATACTTCTTTTCGGGTCACTCCATCTAACCTCCATTGGACACCACAAATGTCATGAGACTGCAGGGATGCTGTGTTGAAGTCAAATCAGCAGCATAGCAGTGGAGGATGGAAGGGTATGATTTGCCATAATTAAGGGAGATTAATTATATATAGAGAGAAATTATTTTATAAAATGAACCCCCCACCAGCATAATTTGATGCGTGACACCCACAGCTTAACAAAGCTGTGGTTACAATTACAGCAAGGAATTTCTAGTTAGTAAAAAAAAGGCCATCTTTCCAATAAATTAGAATAAAATAATCTTGTCATGCAAGTATTGCAATAAAAAGCAATCTCTCTTCCGAGACAGATTCCTAACCTTTGGTTACGACAACTTTTCAGCTAATACCGAGAGCGATTTAGCCGGTAACAAGGCACAAAATTGGTTTACGTAATACCCCAGCAGAGGGGAAAGACGGTTGCCCTCATTTTAAGAGTAGGACTCCTCCTCAGAATGAGATCGTTAGACAGAAACACGGTAGAAACGGAGGTCCGAGAACAACAATCCTGATCCTGAAACGGTAATAGCACAACGGAAGGCTGACAATGATGTGTCAATGTGGATTGGATAGACGTGAGCAGCTGATCAGAAAAACGTTAATCTCACCTTAAAGCGAGGATGCCGGTCGGGCCTAGAGGTTAGGGTGCAAAAGCAACCACTCAGACCAGCGCTCCCGAGCGTCTTCCTCACCAACGCCAGATCCATCGCTCACAAAATGGACGAACTGGATTTACAACTGGCAACAAACAGCTTCGTCCGGGACTGTAACGTTATGTTCATCACGGAGACGTGGCTACAACCGCTGATCCCCGACGCTGCAGTTCAGCTAGCGCAGTGGTCCCCAACCTTTTTCCTGCCAAGGACCGGTTTCATGCCGGGCAATTGTTTCGTGAACCAGGGGGGGGAATTAAATTTAAAAAGAGGAATATAATCCTTCCAAAAAACTTTTTGTGGATTACAGTTCGGCGTTCAACACGATAATACCGGACATTTTAACGGTTAAACTCTCCACCTTGGACTCTCCACCTCCATCTGCATCTGGATTAAGGACTTCCTGTCTGACCGCACACAAAGGGTCAGACTCGGCTCCCACCTCTCCCCCACCGTCACACTCAACAGCGGCCCCCCGCAAGGATGTGTACTGAGTCCGCTCCAGTACTGTGTACTGAGTCCGCTCCTGTACTCTCTGTACACCTACAACTGCACGTCAACCCATCTCTCCAACGCCATCATCAAATTCGCCGATGACGGTGTGTTACTGCATCCTGGGTACTGCATCACGGTGTGGTACTGCGTCCTGGGTACTGCATCACGGTGTGGTACGCCTGGTGCACAGCAGCAGAGAGGAAAACCCTGCAGAGAGTGATCAACACAGCCCAGAAGATCACCGGCTGCTCTCTGCTGCTGGACCGTATCTCCAGCTCTCGCTAGCTCAGCAGAGCTACAACCATCGTCAGAGACTCCTCCCACCCTGGACACACCTTGTTCAACCTGTTGCCCTCAGGACGGCGCTACAGGTTGAACAAGAGCAGGACCAACAGACTCAGAGACAGTTTGTTCCCGAGAGCCGTCAGCGCTCTGAACGACAACCAGGATTAAACAATAGAACTACTCACTATGTGCAATTTGTAATGTGAAGGTAAACGATGGGTTACAAATTAAGTGCAATACCGCCGCCCCCCCGACCTCATGTGCAATTACTAAATGCAAAGTACTGGACAATCTCTCTGCATGCATGATTTATCACTTTCAATTTGTGTTGTTTTTTCTACTGCTATTTTAATTTTATGTTGTAACTTAGCACCAAATGGAGCAGCACTCCTAATATCCACGATGCAATGACAATAAAGGCTTTCTATTCCAGTTCTATTCTATTCTACTTTAGCTATAACTTCATTTGGCAGAGCTGTCATGCTTCAGAGCTGAAGAAGCTTCTTGGATGAAGGTGAAACATCTTCAACCAAACTTGAACAAGTCCAGTTGATTCGTCGTTTTTTGCTCTTCGTGATTCATTCGGTAGAATTTTTCCACAATCATTGCTAATAGCCGATAGTTTCACGAGCGCTCAATAAAAGTTGAATGTGATGCCTTCTGTTTCATTTCTAAGTAAAGATAATTGAGCTAAAAGTGATTGCAGTGAAACAACATTACCACATTACCGCCCCCCCCAAGCACACACACACACGCAAGGGGGGGGGGCATGTCACGCAAAGTGACATGGGAAACTATAAGGCAGAGGAGCTCTGTGGAGGAAACTCACCAGTGTAAGGTTATTCAAACTTTTTTCATTGCCATGGACGTCTAAATATACGTCAATTTAAATCCATACTTTTCTTGGCAATGACGTCAAAAGATTCAACCAACCCTCAACGAACGACGTAGGTTGAGGCTAACGCTTCTTTAGCGATGTCTGTGTTTGTGCGCAGCCATCCAGGTCATGGATGGCTGCGCACAAAGAGCAAAACATAAAGCAAGAATCAACTGGACTGTTCAAGGTTGACTGAAGGCTAATGGCGGCTGAGGATTAGTCAGGTTTCATGACTCCCGGGGGGCATTAACATCCACAAAGAGAATGCTAATGCGCCTGGGGCATCTGATTGCCTTGGTGGTTCCGGTCTCTTCTTTGTTTCTTTGTTTCCTGCTCCAATAGGAGAATCTGGACCCTCGACCTGCGCTTTAGAACTGAAGAAGCCTCTTTGATGAGACGTGAAAAGTCCAGTCGATTCTTTGGGGGCTTGTTTGTACCTCGTGCTCCTTCCGAGCTGAACCCTTTTACATCGTGATCGTTAGCACGGGAACGTGCGTCTCAGCGGCTCGTTTTCATTTTAGCAATCAAAGCTTCTGATCGCTAAAATTAGCCTATGATTGCTTAAATCAAAGAGCCCCCCCGCCACTTCAGTCCATGTCACATGAAGGCCATTTTCTTCCAGTCACTCATATACTGTAATTTCTGATGCCAGAGTGATCCATTTTTAATTTATAGCTCTTGCAGAGGTGCTCATGAAGTTTCTAGGACTGGCAGCCGAAGCTGATCCCCTTTGCTGCAGCCCTTGAATCACAGAACGCTGCAGCAGAGTTGGAGCTCTTGCTTGACGAACGAGCTGCTCCAACATGCTGCTGAAGAACCCAGCCTCCATGCTGTGCAGTATTTTGATGCACAGCCTGAGAGTCTGCCTCATCTCCGAGGTAAAGCGTGGGCATCGGTGTCCAAAAAATGTTGCGTCCGTCTTGTTGAGTCCCATTAACACACTAAGATGGGGTACACACACACACACACACACACAAACTGATGCACAAACAACTGTCGAGATATTTATCTGCACGAAACCCTTGTTTTCTCTGGTTTTTGTTGAGAACTGGTGATTTTGGTGAAAACTGCCTCTGTTTAACGGCAAATAACTGCAGAATGAAAGAAGAGACTTTAATCTTTCACTTGTTTCATAGTACACAATATTCTGTGGGTCTTGAATATTAGGTAAAAATGAGGTAAAACAGATGGCAATCTGGGGGAAGGCTGTGCTGAACATGGCTGGCATTGAATGGGTTAATTTGGAAACTAAGTCATGACAAAATAAGAGTAGACGTGCAGGATCTCAATGTGTCATGAGAAGTCCCCTTATGTTCAATAAAGCAGGAAGAGCTATAATTATTGGACACATTTTATATTTTGATGAAAAACAAAAAGGAAATTCAAACATGTCTTTACTCAACAGCTCTATCTATCACCTAGCAACCACTCCCACTGATCAGCCATGCTTTGAGAGGCTGGTCCCTGGAAATCAGCACAAGCGCCAGCAGCAAGTCACCTACATCAATACAACAGGTAACCAACCGACAGAACACACACTTAGACAAGGTTCACAGGCAACGTCACGATTGCTGGGCCGAAACCCAGCAATGACGAGTTTACCTGTCGGGGATCAGCTCTCCAGCCTGCCAGAAAGGGTCTCGAACAAACTCCTCAAAGCGAAGGAGTGGAACATCAGCTTCATGAAAGAGAACACGGAACCCACTGCTGAGACGGCACGATGGAGAGAGTCTTCTTTAAACACACACCACCCAGAGACCCTTACGGACTCACTGCTCCGGTGAGGAAGGCTCAGAGGCAGTTGTTTTTCCTCAGAATAATACAAAGAGCCAAGCTGTCCCAGCAGCTGCTCACGTCTCTCCATCACTGCTCCACTGAAAGCTTCCTGCATCAACCAGGGAAGCTGTTCAGAAACCACAAACACCATCACAGCCTCACCTGACCAAGGTCACCGTCCCCTTCTCACCTTGCTGCCTTCTGAAAGGCACAATAGGTTTTCACCCAAATGCCATTAAGCAATTAAAACACGACAAATATATGTATAAAAACAAGTGGAACATCTGGAGATTTACGATGTGCAGTACTGGAGTTTGTGATACTTTTACGTTTTCTGCTTTGACATTTGTACATGACTATCTATTCTTATGGATGGATGGAATACTGTAGTGTATACACTACCGTAGCATGTATATATATATACATATATATATGTATGTATATGTATATATTTCAAGAAGTAAGGATGAAGGGAAAGGTCTACAAGACAGTGGTGAGGACAGACATGATGGACGGCTCAGAGACAGTGGTGAGGACAGCCATGATGGACGGCTTAGAGACAGTGGTGAGGACAGCCATGATGGACGGCTTAGAGACAGTGGTGAGGACAGCCATGATGGACGGCTTAGAGACAGTGGTGAGGACAGCCGTGATGGACGGCTTAGAGACAGTGCTGAGGACAGCCATGATGGACGGCTTAGAGACAGTGGTGAGGACAGCCGTGATGGACGGCTTAGAGACAGTGTCTCTGAGGAAAAGACAGGAGGCAGAGCTAGAAGTGGAGGAGATGAAGATGCTGAGGTTCTCCTTGGGAGTGACCAGGTTGGACAGGATTAGAAATGAGACAATAAGAAGGACACATATACCGCCGGCCTCTCGATCACAGGACGACCCGCTCAACGACCTGCGCCCCCGGGCTTATTTTATTAGATCATCAGATTCTGTTCACCTCTGGAACATTCAGTTGTCATTAGACGTGGAATAACATCATGACACACTAAGCTCCTCCCCCTTTATCTTGTTATTCATGTCATAAATATATGTCAGTAATCTCTCTCTCTTCCCCGTAGTCTTGTTCTCTCTCTCCCTCTGTTTGTCGTTCCTTCTGTCTCAGTCTGCAGGTCCTTTTCACCGTGGTGCTGCAGAACCTGGACATGTGGTCCTCAACACTGATGCTAATGGTCATGTCCAAGGTTTATGTCTGTTAAAGGGAAGTTTTTCCTTGACTCTGTCTCCAAAGTTCTTGCTCTTGTGGGTCATGTTGGTTTCTGTCTTTCCCTGCTAATCCTGTAAAGCCTTGAGTTAACTTTCTGTTATGATCTGGCACTACAGAAATAACATTTAATTGCATTGAATTGGAACACGGATGATGTAAACATCTCAAACCACACTCAATGCTTATTAGAGAAACTGATGGAGGAAAACTAATTAATATTGTACACCAATCCAAAAGTAAAAAATCAACAGACAGGAACGGGCTTGAAATGTCTTTGATTAAAAACAGAATTGCCTGCATTGTGAAACCATAATGATGATGATGATGAATATATTTATTCGATATTATAATGATCCTTGGTGCTCAGCTGTCGGGGGCTTTAAGCCCCTGGTCGGGTCACCGCATGACAAACAGGTCCTAGGGGAGGGACAAGACAAAAGGTAGCTTACAAACCACTTATGTTCCAGAGTTTCCCTCGCCTGGATGTGGGTCACCGAGGCCCCCTCTTGGAGCCAGGCCTCGGAGTGGGGCATGAGGGTGAGTGCATGGTGGCCGGGCCTTCACCCATGGGGCCCGGCCAGGCAAAACCCAGAGAGGCAACGTGGGGCCTCCTTCCCGTGGGCCCACCACCCATAGGAGGGACCAAAAGGGTCGGGTGCTTTGTGAGTTGGGCGGCAGCCAAAGACGGGGGCCTTGGTGGTCCGATCCTCGGCTCCAGCAGCTAGCTCTAGGGATGTGGAACGTCACCTCTCTGGTGGGGAAGGAGCCTGAACTGGTGCGTGAGGTTGAGAAGTTCTGACTAGATATAGTTGGCCTCCCCTCGAAGCACAGCAAGGACTCTGGAACCAGTCTTCCCGAGAGGGGTTAGACTCACTCCCACTCTGGAGTTGCCCCTGGTGAGAGGCACTGAGCTGGGGGGGCAATAAATATTGCATTGTTGTAATACTAAGTATTGCATGTTGGAGTATCTGTTGACAAACAGGTTCAGCTAATTTGCCCCGCCCCTACTGCCCTTTGGCCTGGAGCCGCAAACAAGCAAACAAAAGCATAGTTCCCCAGACCGGGAGACGGAGGGACATGTGTCTCCTGCTTTGCCATTCATGAAACTGATTTCTTCCCAGAATCTGCGATGCTGCAAAACAACCTTGACTTGCTCTGACAGCAGGGTGTCCCTTTTGCCTCCTTTGTGTCTGCCGTTCCCTTCTTCACCGATGCCCCGATGGCAGAATGGGAGGAACAGAAGGAGGAAGAAAGATTCTGCTGGAGGGGTCTTTTATATTGCATGACATTTATATTTGGAAAACATTGCTTCTGATTTCCGAATGCAAAAAAAAAAAAAAGTTTGTGTTAATTCAACAACAAATACACATAATTGTACTGTTTGGTCGACAACTGTGTCTGAATGTTTGGTTCCATGAACGATGTGTGCTTCTGTCCGTCCCCTGATCTATAGGAGTTTACGTAATGAGGCAGGCGTCACATTCTGTTAATATATTGTATATCCAGCACTCCATCCTCTGGGACGTTTTTAATCATCACACCCACCTACTCATAGCTTCACGTTTCCATAACTGCTTCAGTGTGTTTCATCTGCCTCTCCTGTTGGCTTCAGTGCTTTGCATTCAAACACTTAACGATGGAACGGCCATCGTAAATGCATTTTGGCTGATGTGCCCGTATGGTCTTCTGCCAGAATCCCAGGGGTTCATAAATGTGGCAGTGTTGAGCGGCTCTCAGCATCGATGGGCCGACACAAACACATTTCCTTTCCTTCGGGCATTTTGTGGAACCAAACAATCAAGCAGGGTTAGAAAGTCACAGGATGCATTACAGTGACAGATATCTGAAAGCCCAATGAAGACCCTTAGATCAATGCCACTTTTAATTGATTACTTTTAATGAGTTCAAATAAATAATGCAGGGGGATTGACACACACACACACACACACACACACACACACACACACACACACACACGAACTGTCAAGCAGCTGAAACTTTAGTTTAATGCCCTTCAGTTGCTTTGCCTTTCTTTAAAGTCTCTTTGTGCCAAATTGATTGTTAGCACTGCTCGCCACCAGGTCCCAAATGAACGAGTCAGAGAATGTCAAAACATGCAGGAAATCTGTATTTATTCATATCATATTTAATTTGACAAAAAAAAAAAAGAAACAACACTTTTTATTCATTTCCAAGGGCAGATCGTACCACTGAGCAAAAAGCCTTCAAGTCCAAAACATTTCTGGTCTCGAGAACATAAGTTTAATTCATCTTTTGTGACATTTTTTTGGTCATTGGAAGTCCAGAGATTTGTCTGGTAGAATTAATGTCCTGTTGTTTATTAATGCATTTTGGTTATTGGCGTACGTCCAGGTGATGATCTAACCTGGACGGACATTATTTCAACCTGATAATTATGTCGGAAGATGTGTCCAGCTCAGTGAGTTCACCTCGGCTTCTAGGACAGTATTTCCCCAAAAGAACAGGAACAACGCCGATTGCCAACTCGTATCAAATTATGACGTGGCAACAGGAATCTACATGAGGAATACATCCAAATAACTAAGAAAGGACATCGGAAAGCTTCATTCTCAAGAACCCAACTGGGCTTTTTGATCCCTCACCCCCACCTGACGGCATGCTGATCATGCCCAAGTCCATTTCATTTTGATGTCGAGCAGTGGTAGGCAGGTGAGCACCGAATTAAGTGGTGATGATGAGAAGTTGGGTGGCAGGTGTGTTCTGCCCCGCTCCGCCAATCCGTCCTCTGCCACACCCGCTGCCGAGAGAGAGAAGGCAGATGAATAATAATACTCTGTTCCTGGTAACATTCCCAGAATTTCATGAAAATGTCATCTCGATCCGTCCAGAACCTTTTGAGTCATCTTGCTAACGGACGGACGCACAGACAGACAAACGCCGGCGGAGGTAATGAGAGATGAGTAACGAGTAGCGATGTTACGAGGTGTGCCTAGGCTTCGAAGCGTACGTCGAGTAATGAAGGCTTGCTTCGCTTAGGGGAGGAGCCACAAATGATGATGTCCGAAGCCTCGTTGCCCGGCTGTACGTGATTGCTTCGGGAAGTGGTTCAGATTGTGCCACGTGGTTTGGCAGCTCTATAGACCCCTCAGGCTCCGTTCAACATGTGGGTTGTTGGAGGACAGTCTGGAGATAGTTTGGAGAGTTTAGGATGTAGGGTTAGAGTTTAGTTTATATTTAGGAGAGTAGGATAGGTGACAGGACGTCCCCCGTCCTGCACATCATTGTCCAAGTTACACAAGCATCATCTGTGCCCTGTTCCGAGTTCCACAAGCACTTCCCCTGTCCTTATGCTATTTTCAGACAGATGTTTGCACAACCTGACACAAGAATTCAACGCATCACTTGATGTGGTTCAGATAGAGCTGCCTGTCATTATACACTTGTCCAGTAGGGGGGTTCGTGAGCACATGAAGCTTCGAGAAATGAACCCTTTCTCAAATCAATTGGTTCGAGTTGTTCAATGTCTCATGAGGCTTCATCTCACCATCACTAGTAATGAGAAAAACACAAGTATCACAAATGATGTTTTGAGGAAGGGTCTAAGCTCAGACTTTATTAATAACTCATTCAGTACCAGCCGCTGGCAGCGCTGACATACGATGAGTATGAGCAGAAGTCACAAACCGGGTAAACGGAATAGGCAGACAGACAGATCGCAAGGGGCAGGCAAAGAGACGGAATCCAGGAATCAGGCGGGGTAAAAACTGGAAAGTAGGAATCATCACTAAACAATCTGGCAAGGGTGTGGTGTCTGAGCTGAGGATATGTAGTGTCCGGGGTGATGAAAGGGTAGCTGCAGGTGAGCATGGGAGCACAGGTGACTGGTATGAGCTGATTGCATGAGGAGGAGCAGGAAGACAGGAGAATTTAGTGCATGGACAAGCAGAGGCCCGCCTCCAGCTGTGACAGACTAAAGGGTACGTTAATACACTGTATGTGGGAGTGTTGTCAAATAAAAGTAAAACAAAAAATCTAATAGAAAAGATCATTTCAAAACAGATTAACTTAGATCCTCAATAGTTTATAATGGGTTTATATCCAGATGAACAAGACTTTAGTAAAGCCGAAAGGACTTTTATTGATTTCAGTTCATTGAATGCAAAAAGATGGATTGCTCTGAATTGGAAAACTTTAAGCCCAGTGTTTAAAACATGTTATCCAATCTTCCTTTGGAAATGATAATATATATTCAGAAATCAAAACAACAAGTATTTGAACAGATTTGGGGGCCATTTATTGATTTGTGTTGCCTCCATTGCCCACATCATTCAGTGCAACCAACAGGGTGCAGGAATGACAGCAAGCCTTTCACTCAGCATGGGCCCCGATTATAGAACGTATGCATGATATTTCATGAGAATCTGAAAGCATAAAGAAGAGTTATCTTACTGCGGTCCTTGTCTCTTCAGTGGCTGCAGAAAGGCAAACAGATCTTGGCCTGTGATTCATCGACACCCCCACAACGCAGCATGTGTAAATACACACGCTTCAGACTCACTCTTCCACTGCAATCATTTCCACATCGTTATTGTGTCTTTCTTTGTGCTGCTGTTGGAGCAGCGGGCTAATTGGAGTGTTGGAGGTGAGCTGGTGATTTGTCCACACAAAAATAGCTGCAGCATTGCTCTCTGAATTAACAAGCATGGCCAGCGGATTCATTTTTTGTTCCTCATCTATATCTGCTTCTCTATTTTACTCATACAACCTCGATGCATGCATCGTCTGCCCCCGCTACACACGCATGAGCATTTTACTTATTATGGATGGCCTCACCCCAAGCCCGTTATTACATGCCAGTAGTACTGGACTAGTGTACTCCAGGGAGGAGATGCTATCCACGAGGACCAGATAAGATCACGGAATGTGATATCTCATCCCAGCTAACGTAAAATTATGGTATTGAGGGTACACCGACAGAAGTGAGGCTGAAAATGTGTGCCATCTGAAGACATTCACACAGGCTGTCTGTCTGTCTGTCTGTCTGTCTGTCTGTCTGATCTACTTCTTTACCTGCTTTATATTATTGATCCTCTGACTCAGTAAACCTGAGTCACTGCTGCCAAAGGATCTTCTCCGTTCCAAAGAGGGCCTTGTCCCCCTTTCTCCTCATTTCCCAGTCCTTTGTCATACATTTTAGACAAACGACCGGATGATAAGATGATAAGACTTGACAGGATCATTTTCACGGAGACGGAGCTCCCTGTTTCTGAGGTTTGCACTGTTGAAGGCTGATTGCTGAAACTGAAACTAATCTGTGGAATTACCAGCTGATCTTGACGGATTTTGTCTCTCAACTCAAACATGACAAAAAGAGAACCTCCCTTTTCTGTTGCCTCCCCAGCATGTCAAGGTATTCATTGTTTTCTGCAACCGGCTCGACCAAGTCTCTCAGTATTTTGAAGCACAATTGCTATCAGTGCTCCATCAGCTGGGCTCTGGGGCTACAAACGGATGACCTTGTCACTGGCACGCTGCGTAACCTGGATTTATCCTTGCATTAGTGTGATGCAGTCAATTTATCTGCCAATCAGGGCGACGTGCAATCAATCCCCCCCCCACTGGTTTTCGTGGCATGATTCCATCATTGGTTGTGCCCCAGTTAATTGGTTCCTTGTTGGTTTGTCACTACTTACAACAGCCAATCACGAGCCGCCTTGATCAAGATGATTGAAGTCACCCTTGGGGCTGTGTGTAATCTGCTTCTTTTTTCTTTTTTTTTTAACGAATGTGAAGTTGAACCTGAAGTTATCTCAGGCGGGCCCTTCAATTTCCGCAAAAGCAGCCTTTCCATGGACGAGTAAAATGTAATCACTGAACATTTTTGGGTTTTCAATTCACTTTATTTCCTCTTATTCTCACAAAATCTCCGCGTATAAAGTGGGTACGTTGACTGTCTAGCTGAAAACGCGAGGAGGTTGTGAAATGCGGTATTTGGCAGGTAAGGAAGGTTTTCTTTTGATTTCCTTCATGTGTTTCGGCCGTTACACGGCAGCACCTGTCTGACCATCCCATCTGTGTGACGGATGAACGGGCGCCACCATATGACCGTGTGAAGGGATGAAGGGTGGCCGATGTCATAACATGCTTTGTATGGTCACTCGGGCTGCAAAATGGACTTACTCATCCATCAGCTTGTCCCACACTTGAGCCCCGATCAGATATTTAATGTGCTTTGACACACGGATAACGCGACCCCTGTTACCACACAAACCACTGCTGCATGTGAAACGTTGTGCAGGGAATTCGATTCGGTCTCTTTGAACTGCACTGGATGGGCCTGTATTCTGCGCACGGCTCGGTTCTGATGACGCCGGGCCTACAGATCGTTGCTATACTTATACATGCATCTGCTTTTGCTCAGCACTAGCGTGCGACACAGCCTGTGCGTTCCAGCACTAACTTCCTTTGACACCGATCAGCTGTGCTTCAATTCATTATTGTGACATGAACAGTTTCAACGGAAACCCTTCAGTCACACTGTGCTCTTAACTAACTGTTGATACATCGATAATAAGGCCATTTTAATTACATTTGTTTAGTAGCACATTGAAGACGATGAAGACTCCTTGAGTCTCGCATGGAGCATTTTAAATCTATTTCTCTGTGCATTTGGTCCGTTTGATTATGAATTCATCCAACAACACTCCGGTTTATCAACCCGAGTCATTATCGTGATGATTTCTGCCTCCCTGCCTCGCCGTCGATGCCGCTTTGTTCTGAGCGACAGGCGGAAGGTCGTGCAACGGACAGACGATCTCTCCTCTCAACTGATCAATCAAGGAGCAGCTCTTCTCCTCCACGGCTGCCAGTTTGACTGTGCTTCTATCATAAGTACTAAATATGTTTAGATGTCTAGTATTGACTTAAAGGGGTGACCGTCTACTGATCGTGCATGCAGGTGGACCCTTTGCTCGTGTCTCCGGTACTTTCTTTCCTTGCTTTCTGTTCTTGTTTGTGATTTTGACTTTGGGCATTGGTGTTTCTTTGTCTTTCATGAGGCCCCACGATGAGCTGGCGAACGGTCTGCGGTGTTCCCTGCCTCTTGCTCGTAGCCAGCAGAGCAGTGACACACAAGGCGGGTAAAACAGCTGAAGATCGTCTCTTCTTCAAGATGATGGATGGATATTTGCTTGGCATCATTCGGACCATTTGGAGCGGCCAAATCACCTAAACTGAATGTTAGGTGGAAACCGGAGAACCGGAGAACCAGAGAACCAGAGAACCCAAGCAGGCACGGGAAAACATACAGCCTAACTCAGCTGGCCACGGGCAAGCGGCAGGACACACCCTGGACAAGACGCCAGCTCAATGTGGAGCCCAGAGGAATAGAATAAATGCATTTGGTTTATTCCTGTCACTGACAATATTTGTGAGCTGAAAAAGAGGAGTCGTATTTTTCATGCTCGGCTCAGGTTTTCATTTTTATTATTTTCATGTCATTCTGTTTCCTTTTCTCAATACGATGGGTTTTTTTTTTATATATAAATGAACGGAGGATCGTATAAGACTCAGCAGCACCATCAAATGAAAAGAATCCTCCTTTGCAGTTCAAAGCTGAGCCCGTTTTCTGGCATCGTCAGCGGTCTTTCCACTCCACTTGCTACCGAAAGGATCCCTCGGTGCTTCGCTTTCATTTGTGAAAATGGTTTATTTAAATATTACTCTGATATCATCATTATAATACAAACTGCACACCAATGTTCCAGTACAGAAGCCTCACACAACACCAGAGGAAAGAAAACTCAAAAGCCGTTAGAAGTTCCGACAGCTCAACAAACCGCATTGAAATGAAACACATGGAGAGTGGATGAGGAAACGGGCCAATGGAAGCCGGCACAAAGAGGCTGGCGTGATGTTTGTGATAGAGCATCCCCGAAGGAGCGGCCGCTCCAGCCGCCACTGGGAACGCTGCTCATCTTTGGTAACAGAGACTTTGTTGAGCCTCCATCACGATCCGGCACCCAAAGTTCATTCCTCCAGCGCCTGTAGCAAGAACCCAAGAGCGTTCCGCAGAGCAGAACGGCAGCTCGGTCGAGGAGATGCTCATTATATATAGAGAGAGGTGAATATACATTTTGCCAAGTTCATTTCGAAGCAATGAAAACCCACGTTAGACTTACTAACACTTGAATATAAGTACATGACACCATTGTTACAAGTACAGGACATCACTGGCCTCTGCCTTTTGAAATGGATTATCTTTTTCCCTAAAAAAAAAGAAAAGTTAACATGCTGATTATTGTATTTACAAGTTATACAGATGTGTTACTACACGACTCCGTTTCCTACAGAGTCCACACACACATTCTCTGCTTCGTGCCCTTAAAGCTGGAGCACGTCTGCAAACTTAACATTGGATCATATTACACAACTTGTCCAATTTTAAAATACAGCCATCTATTCCCAGTCCCCAGCAGAGTGACCAAGTGTGAGCACGATGCTAGTTTGACTGTCCAAATGCAGCCTGAAGCTAGTCGGACATTCCGCACTTGGACAGAGTTGTCCTCCTTCCTCCTCCACACACCTGGTACCAAGTGATGGATCAGCAGACGTCTCTGGCCTGATGCCGAAGCAAGACACACCCAGTCAGCCTTTGAAGCTTGAAGCTGAATTCCCCGTCTCCTCTTTGGGAGTACAGGACAAAGAACTCCTGTTTTTGTTTATTTGTTAGTTTGTTTTTTCTTTGTTTGCAATGTGAACGTTAGGCCGCACCATGCAACACAGGAGGGCCTCCGTACTCATGCTCCATGTTAGCGTGAATGTGAATTTAATTCAGTAAAACGTACCAACTGCTTTGATGCCCACCGAATGACAAGCAGTCGGTGCAGGGTGACTGCTGAACACTGTCCGCCTGATCCTCACGGTGAGTAGCGTGCAGCATAAAAACCATCTGTCGCCGGTAAATATTTCAGGTTGTATTTGGAACATCTGCGTTTGTGCTGAATAGTGCACGATTTCGTTTAAAGTCAGCGATGTCCCAGAATCGTGAGTATTTTGTTTCGCCGGTTGCAGCCGATCGTTGGAGTTGATGGAAAGAAAGAAAGAAAGAAATGCATAAAGAAGCACCTGTCTCTGTTCGTCTCTCAGATTGTCAAAGCGTCTTGCTCATAAATGGTTTGCGTGGTTATAAACTTTAATGATGCGTCATCCAAAAATAAAGCAAAAAAAAACAACAAGCCGATGTGACTGTGACATTTCAACAGAACAAATCTTTTCCTCCCGTCGAGGGCGAGCAAGTCGCTCTTTATGCTGCATTGTATCATGTCGCCATGGAGACACATGGACAATGTGCTAATGTGTGCAGCAACATAACAGAAACTAGCGACGATAACGATCCATTCTGAAACGATGACACACAGCCGGGGGGGCGGGGGGGGGGGGGGGGCATGCCCTTTAAAAACGGTACAGGTTAATTAAAATTAATCATCCAATGGTCACATATCAGGACTTGGAATGACTCATAAACTGTTACATCCTTTTTTTTTTTTATTCCTGTTGAGGTTGCAATACAAATTAAAATAGACAAGGGAATTTTTTTCACACCAAAGTTAGCACATAAAAAGGCAAACTCTAACATACGCTAACACTGACAGCTCCACTAAAGTCGGCCCCCCTCTTTTAAACCTTCAGACGAATAAGCATGCACACCTGTATACAGTAATAAGATTTAAAGTGATGCACACTGGATCATTTGGGTGGCCACAACAGCGGAAGGAAAATGAGAAATGCAATAATCTTTGACCTGATACTTAAAGTTAATCCAGATTAACACTGACTCTCGTTTCTGTTGATTCTTAGACAGGACAATTTCACAAATTAATTCCCATGGCCAATATGGTGAGTGTCAGCTAAATGTCTACGGCACATACAGCAAATATAAGTATTTAAAACAAAACAGATATATATTTAGAATCATATATTACACAAACATAGATTTTTTTTTTGTTATTCACTTTTGAGCAATGAACACATCAACAGCAAAAAAAAAAAAAGAATAAAAGTCCTTCGTCCATGTTATCCAACAAGAGTCCTTTTCACCATCGATGGCGTTGATGTCTGTACAAAAGGTAATCCAACTGGTTTAAAGGTGACTGGTGCTTAAAGTGGCTGACAACGATGTGCTGCATACAAGAGCAGTGGTTGCTGGGAAATGAGGGTCAACTGTGCAGTCCATATGGTGAGGGAGGAGAAAAGACAGGCAACTTGCTTGTTCACTTTGAGGAGAGAGAGAGAGAGAGAGAGAGAGAGAGAGAGAGAGAGAGAGAGAGAGAGAAAGAGGAGAGAGAGAGAGAGAGCAAACCATGCCAGTTCCTCACACTAAAAGGGCTTCCCTCACCAAAGCGTACAGCAGGAGGAGGACGAGCAGCCCATCGCTGGATGATAGTCGTGTTCCTGAGACGAGAAGAATCAGAGTTAACAACACGGACGAAACACCTTTCCCTGGTATGAAGACTCAATAGAGCGCATGTGTCAAACTCACGGCCCGGGGGCCAAATGTGGCCCTCCAAGTCATTTTTTGTGGCCCGTGAGAGCTGTGTGCAGACATTTGTTTTTGTAAAATGCTGCGTCTGTCACACATGTTCTTAACAGCCCACATTTGTTGTTCTGCAGTTCTGCCCCTCAACTGTGACAAGAGTTTTGAACAAAGTTAATGCCATAACTTGTGTTGGATGATATTTTTCTTTCTTTATTATTTTATATTATTTACTTGAATAAGTTTGATTATTGATCGATGGAGCCGTGTGGTTTTCTTAACCTGATCAATTGAAAGGATTTATGTTATAATAACAGCAATAATCTATCCATATATTTTTACAACTATACAATTGAATATGCAATGTTTGTAACAGAAAAATTCAGCAACATGACAATAACAATAGCAACACGCTGCAGTCAGGAAATCAATAATCTGCTGGAGGTGACTATTGAAAGTTATTTGAACTTTTTTGTTTTTTCCAGCATGTGCTGACATGTTGATCCTGAGCTACATATGGATCAGGATCAGCACCGGACAGCTCCATAGGAAGCAGCTATATATGGAGCTGTCCGGTGCTGATCCTGAAAGTGACGTCTTTTCCACTACATTAACGTGTTACTGTTTACATTTGGCCTTTGGAGGGCAGACATAATGCTAATGTGGCCCTTGGAGAAAATGAGTTTGACGCCCCTGCTATAGAGCGATTCCCCTCGGGAAGACATAAACGAGGTGCACATTGTTGCACGTAATAATAAGGTTATTATTATTTTTTGTTTTTCTATTTGTCAGCAGGTTTGGGAAAACATTTGACTACACAGATCCAGAATATTAAATTAAAACATGATTAATTTGTATTCAATAATTGTAATTATGATGCAAAAGCCACTGTACTTGGTTCCATTAGATGGGCGACATGGGTCAACCTGAACACGTGTGAGGTGGGATGGGGCGTGTCACCCATCCGTGACACGCCCCATCCCACCCCCCCTCATGCAGACAGAGTGGAGTCAGAGAAAGATTGACCGAGGAAAACACCAGGCGTACAGCGAAGCTGACAAGGTCTCCCTGGAGATTCCTCGCTCACATTTTTAAAGGATAGGGAACAGAAGGGATTCAAATAATTCAGTGAAGGCTTTTTTCACTCAACTTTCATGTTTATTCATCAAGGAAATGAGGAAATACACGTCAGGAGTCTGAAAACAACGACATTAGTGCTGAAACATGACAATAGTCTTCTAAAGAAAATGTTAATGAAACGTAAATAATATATTGCTACAGTTTACACTATGGTCTAACGGCCTAACAGTGCAGTCACACAAACATCCCGCCGGTAATGAGCTAATTAATAGATTAAACGCACGTCTAATGGACAGAGTTGTCACCATGGAGGTTTGAGTTGACGTTAAAAGCTGATTATCCCATACTTCCCCACTAGGACCCTGCGGTCCCAAAATGCTGGCCTGCTCTCGGTTCCAAAAATTTGCAAGAGCAGACAGGGGGGCGGAGCTTTCAGTTATCAAGCTCCTTTATTGTGGAATCAGCTCCCTGATTGGTTCCTGAGACAGACACCATCTCTATGTTCAAGAGTAGACTAAAGACTTTCCTTTTTAACAAAGCTTATAGTTAATCAATAGAGTAATCAATATAATCAATCTGCTGTCATAGGCCAGCATTGGTGGCTTAACATCATGACACACTGAGCTCCTCCCCCTTTATCTGATTATTCATGTTATAAATATATGTCAGTAATCACTCTCTCTCTCCCTTGTAGTCTTGTGCTCTCTCTCCCCCTGTTTGTCCCTCTTTCTGTCTCTGTCTGCAGGTCCTTCTGTCCGTGGTGCTGCAGAACCTGGACCTGAGTCCCTCAACACTGATGTCCACGTCGCTAGCATTAGCATTTATAGCTTTATATAGCAGCTCTTGTCTGCTATATAAAACTCTTTGTCTGCTCCTGCTCTGTCTGTCTATCCATCTCCTTGTTTTGACTCTCCTCCTACCTGTCATTCTCTCTCTCTCTCTCTCTCTCTCTCAACCCAGCCGGTCCAGACAGATGGCCGTCCACCATGAGCCTAGGTTCTGTCCAAGGTTTCTGCCTGTTAAAGGGAAGTTTTTCTTTGCCTCTTTCCCTGCTAATCCTGTATATTGCCTTGAGATGACTTTCTGCTGTGATCTGGCGCGATAGAAATTAAACTGAAATGAATTGAATTTAATTTCACTTTTGTGATGGATTCAACTAAATCGTGATTAAAACGTTTAAAACATCTTCGAGGAATTTCGCATTTGTATTACATGCTAATAAAAGCGCCAGTAGATTTTTTTTGATTGGCATTTGAGGTGGCGTGACAATGTACAGCAGCTACGGTTGTTTTAAAGTGCGTTATAAGCTTTGTTGAGCTTGTTTGTCTTAGGCAATGTTTTCCCAACAAAATGTATACGGCCGCATATCGACCAGACGCCGTCGTGTGGCCGTGCTGAACGGAAAAGTCAGTCGTTGAGCTGCGGCAGCGGTTCAGTGACGTTAAACAGTGAAAGCCATCCATTCATCCGTCCTCTCATAGATCAGAAGACCTCCACCGTCTCATCTGCAGCTGCTTCTATCCGCTCTGCAGGTCATGTTTGTTGCTTCAGCCAGTCCTACCTGGCTGCGGCCAAGAGGCGGGACACCCTAGACGAGACGCCAGCACATCGCCGGATGTCAATAAACCGCAATCAAGAAACCGTTTCCATTCCGACACACAAACCATCATCAACAATGACTGTGTGAATGGATGTTTGCTGGTTTGTGTTGTGAAGTGTTTCAAATGTGTGGTATAAACACAGCAGTACATTGTGTACTCTAACATTCTATCTCATAAATATATTCATCATCGTACAAACCGAAATAAAATATTTGTGGGAGTAGTCCTCAGTCTTCTTTGTCCTTCGGTCCATCCGTTCACAAGAGTTCTCAAAATATTGTAATAACTTTCTGACAGTCAGACAGACAGACAGACAGAGTAAATAAAAATGGCCTCCACCTGACTCCATTCCTAGCATATAAGCATAAGGTATTTTCTGATCTGTGTTAAACGAGTTATCATGCTGAAGGCCGACTCGTCACCCCGCCTTCCAGACATCCCCTCCAGAAAAACAAACACAATGACTGTCTCAGGAAACAATACAAAATGTCAGCCTTTCACTCCGCCGCCCTTTAAGCGTGACTGCAGGCATCCCCACCTTAACACTGTGTGAGTTACCAATGGCTATCCTGTCAAAGGTCCCGGAGCGTTCTGTGCCTAAACATTACTGACAGCGAAGTCAAACCATGCAGCAGATATACAGCAGGGATCTGTCATTTAGGGAAGCCCAGGTGAATGTTGCTTTGTTGGCAATATTTAGAGGACTTGGTCGGCCCGGCGGAGGTGTTTGGTAGAATCGCAGTTGATAAGTGGCGGAAATGCTTCTGCGGTTGTGTTGATGACCACAACAGAAGTGTAACGTTTGTCTGCTAACTGCTAACATTTTCTTCAGCGGCTTCGTTTATCATTTTTGCCACGGTATTTTCAGAATCTTTATTTATTTATTTTAAATTTGCCCATATTTACAGACTTCACCGTACTAAATTCCACAGTACGCCGTACTGCTCAAAAATCAGATTCTCCCACACTAAAATACGGCGAAACCGTCTCCACAGCAAATCAACCGTCTCCCCTTCACCCTGTCCTTTGCGTCGTCCTCCCCAACACCAGCCACTCTCATGTCCTCCCTCACTACGTCCATGTCTCTTCTCCTGGGTCGTCCTCTAGTCCTGTTCCCTGGCAGTTCCATCCTCAGCATCCTTCTACCGATATATACAGACGTGGAAAAAGTTGTTGGTACCGCTCGGTTAATGAAAGAAAACCCCACAATGGGCACAGAAATAATTTTAATCTGGAAAAAGTAATAATAAATAAAACCTTTAGAAAAATGTACCTATGTAAATCAGACATTACATCAGACAAACTTTACATTATTATGTTAATGTTAATATTAATATCATTATTATTATTATTAGGACAGGAACCGAGAAGGACAGATGCTGGTGGACTTTACCAAAAGGAGGGACATGGCAGGAGTTAACACTTATTTCCAGAAGAGACTAGAACATAGAGTGACCTACAAGAGTGGAGGGAGGAGCACCAGCTGGACATCTAGTGTAGACGGAGCAGTTTAGAGGAGGTCGGTGACTGTGAGGTCGTGGTAGGAGAGAGTGTAGCCAGCCAGCATAGGCTGGTGGTGAGGAAGAGGACTCTAGTGGTGAAGAAGAGGAAGAGGACGAAGGCAGAGCAGAGGACAAAGTGGTGGAGGCTGAAGAATGAAGAGTGTTGTGTGTCTTTCAGGGAAGAGGTGAGACAGACTCTGGGTGGACAAGAGAGACTTCCAGAAGACTGGAATACAACAGCTCAGGTGATCAGGGAGACAGGTAGGAGAGGACTGGGTGTGTCTTCTGGAAGGAAAGGAGATAAGGAGACCTGCTGGTGGAACCAGGAAGTGCAGAAGTGTACACAGGAAGAGAGGTTAGCTAAGAAGAAGTGGGGCATGAGAGGACAGAAGAGAGTAAACAGGAGTACAGGGAGATGAGACGCAGGCAAAGGGAGAGGTCAAAGGTCAAACAGAGGTCATATGATGACCTGTATGCAGGTTAGATAGTAAAGAGGGAGAGAAGGATCTGAACAGGCTGGAAGGACAGAGAGACAGAGACAGGAAGGATGTTCAGCATGTTAGAGTGATGAAGAGTAGAGACAGGAAGGATGTTCAGCATGTTAGAGTGATGAAGAGTAGAGACAGGAAGGATGTTCAGCATGTTAGAGTGATGAAGAGTAGAGACAGGAAGGATGTTCAGCATGTTAGTGATGAAGAGTAGAGACAGGAAGGATGTTCAGCATGTTAGAGTGATGAAGAGTAGAGACAGGAAGGATGTTCAGCATGTTAGAGTGATGAAGAGTAGAGATGAAGGTGTGTGTAGGAAGATGGAAGTAGTATTTAGAGGAATCAATGAATGAGGAACACGATAGAGAACAAAGGGGAGTAGAGGAAGCTGGAAGTGACAAAGATTAGCACGAGTGAAGTTAGAAAGACAATGAAGAGGAAGAAGATAAATTGTCGATGAATTCCGTACGAAGGACTTTCAACGGAAACAAGACCGCAAGGGCTTTTTAGAAATGCTCCTCTTAGACAGGGTGTTTGACTGTACTTGTACTGTAATACATACTATTGTTTGACTTGGACTGGATGACATACCTGTGCAGGTGTGGGATTGTCTAGCAGAGGTGGCCGTAGAGTTTTTATTGGGGTTGTTTAATACGATCCTATCGATATGGAGATACAGCTAATGAGACATACAACGAACAACAACGTTCTTCTTCCAGTCTTTGGAGATGACGGACACATTTTGTCTCTGTTCCTGCCCCATCTGCCTGCTGCTATCTGTGTCTCGTCTCGTCTGTCTGTCTGCTGCTATCTGTGTCTCGTCTCGTCTGTCTGTCTGCTGACTTATCTTCTTGGACCTGCTGCCTGCTGCCCTCCTCACGACTTAAACCATGGAATTGATTAGTTGGTCTCTTAGTGCGATTGATTAAAAATTTGCATTTAACGGCAATCTGGGGAATCTGACCTGCCCAGATAGGATCTCCGCGGCAGGCTACATACTCCACACAGCCTGGGACAACTGGTGGGTTGTCTGTCTCGTGGTCCAATCTGTTGAGGACATATATATTTTGCTATTTGGCTTATTGGAGAATCTGCAAATTGGGCTGGGAGTTGCCCTGATGTACTGGATAGTCTCCAAAACGGCTGCTTTCACAGTTCTTGATAAATTCAAGAACTGTGAAAGAAAGCATTCCACAGACAGGACCGTGGTCCCAGGCATCTGGGCAGGTCGGCTCCCCCGGGTTGCCGTGCTTCGATGAAAATATTGGAGAAATTATACCAAGAGACCACCTAATCAATACCATGATTTTAGTCGTCGGGAGGGTAGCAGGCAGCGGGTCCAAGAAAAAAAGTCAGCAGGCAGATGGGGGTTAGAAGCAGAAAGAAATGTGTCTTCTCCAAAGACCGGAAGAAGACTCCTCTTAAATGAGACAATATGAGGGACAGTAAAGGTTAGACGTTTTGGAGACAAGGTCAGAGAGACCAGACTTTGATGGTTTGGACATGTCCAGAGGAGAGACAGGGACTATATCGGTAGAAGGATGCTGAGGATGGAACTGCCAGGGAACAGGACTAGAGGACGACCCAGGAGAAGAGACATGGACGTAGTGAGGGAGGACATGAGAGTGGCTGGTGTTGGGGAGGACGATGCAAAGGACAGGGTGAAGTGGAGAACATTGATTTGCTGTGGCGACCCCTCAGGGGACAAGAAGAAAGTACAGTAGTATATATCAGCTATTTATATTGCACCTGGTGCTCCAATGCTGACGTAAAAATCAGCTCGGGTGGGGGGCGGCCTTGTCTGGTGCCTCTATGAAGATTAAGGTTTTTAGATAGTTTAGTAACATTCCTGCATCATACCATTATCATCTACATGAGCTGAGACTCCCTGTATTTGACACCTGTATTTTTAAAAGACCGATACTTCCTCTACCTTTGCAGCATATTTGTCTGAGAGTTTTTGGATTTTGTTTTTGTATGAGCTTTCTTTTGTCACTTGTCAGTGAAAACACAAACATTAAACACACCTTCTGTGTTCCTGTGCTATTTTTAGAAAAGAACAAAGATAAAACATTAGTGAATTATCATTCTTTTTGTAGACTGTTCAGCAAAGGGAAAAAAATACATAAAAATAAGGATGCAAGAAAAACTATAATTTGTGTTGGCAGGGGTCTTGTTATTTCGTTCCTCCATCAGTCTGGCTAAAAGCACTGATTTCTCTTGTCAAAGTCGTTGCAAGTGTTTCATTTTGAATTAATTCCACAGTTGTTTATTTTGTTGAACCTTGTAAAAAGGCTTAATTGATTTGTCTTACACATTTTAGAACTACGTTGGGATGCTGGTTTGAGTTGGCACTTCCGTGTACCATCCTGTCTTTACAGCTGGCGGTCGCTTTGGCTTGTGACTCTGATTAATCACGTAACGGTTGACATGATGTATTGAACCGTTTCGGTTCTGCATGTTCGGTTCGGTTCCACTTGTGTACCATTTCGGTTTTTCGGTTTTAGCATTTTTTCCTCATAAAATTTGTTACTAGAACAATCTAAGCGCTCCGTGCGGAACTAAAGTCCTGGGCGAGTTTCCGTAAGGACAACTCTGAGTGTCGGACACCATTGCCTGACGGGGAGGCACGCTGGAGGCTAGCAGGCTTGACCACATAGGAAAACTCGCAATGCATTAGCTCTGTATTCCAGCTAGCTCTGTTGCTAGTGGGTGGGTTTTCTCCTCTGCTGGAGATGTTGTCATGGCAACCAGATCTGTGCTTTCTGCAGGAAATGTGGATGAGTTAATCTTTCTAGCCAAAAACTTTAAGCTTGAATAGTTAGTAGTAGTAGTAGTACTAGTTACAGTTGTCATATTCAGGCTGTTGCTGCTAAATGTTCAAAGTTTACAGTTTTAACTTATTTATAATTTGATTAACAATTTTAAATTGTTACAATACAATAGTTTAAAAAACTCAGTCAAATTTATTTTAAATATCACCCAAATGGGTTGCTTTTATTTATTTATACAAATTCCATTGTTTGCATTTAAAAAAATAAAATAATAATTTTAACTCTTTGAGTGCCATTCACGTCTAAAGACGTTTTTTATAACCCAAACAATCACTGCCAACCCTGACATTGAAATCTGCTTCTCTCCAACAGCAAATAACTCCGGAACGAAAAATTATAGGAACACACTTTCTGATGAAATGAGACTTTATTCTTTCAATTGGTGGGTTCGGTGTGTGTATAGTCATGGTAAAGAATATTCTGTGGGTTTTGGCCATATCGGCCAAGCGAGCGAAAACTGGGGCTGGAAATGGCTGGCACTCAATGCGTTAAGTAATTTTTTTCTGCCTTCTTTGTACCGAAAATTAACCGAACTGACAATTTAGCGTACCGTTACACCCCTAATATATGTATGCATAGGTCAGCTGTCTGAATGCTCTGACTGTCCACATGTGTCCTTGGGCAAGACACTGAACCCCAAAATGTTCCCAGTGAGCCTGGCGGAACGTTATGGGTTTATATATATTTATATAAAAAAGTGTGTGTGACTGAAACAACTTGCTGCAGTTTCAGTCTCATGAACATGAACACAGCTCAGATGTTGGCTTTTTACTCAGGATATTTCACACGAATCCAAAACCCTGACGTGCCAGCCAGCTGACAGCCACAGGTTGCTAAGCTAACCCACTGCCACGGCATGTGACGGCTCATCGGCTGCAGCCGGGCTGCTGCAAACCACCGGCTGCAGTGACGACTCACTGGAGTTCGCTCCTCGGCCATTTGCAGCCAAGGCAGGTTTTTTTCCGATTTTTAAAATCTGGCTGTTCTAAAAACAAGATCAGTTATTTTCATTCTCTTTCTTTGAATGACTGTTTATGCAATCAAACTGGGCCCGTATTTCTTTCTCTTTCACGTGAACCACGCTGGTCACAGCGGGCGGGGGACAAGCCTGCCCTCGGGGACACTTAGCCCCCTTTCTTTCTGCATTAAGCTCGGACCACCTCTGAGCTTTGAGAGAACAACACTGCCAAGAATGATGGAGGCCAAGTTGTGCTATAACAACAGATGAAAAACTGGTGGAGAGTCGCTGTGAACAAACGACTCTGCTGCTGCCCCCCACCCCCCCCCCCACACACACACACACACCCCGCTCCAGTCACAATTCCCCATCTGGAAAGTGCCTCATTGTTTTCAGATGCAGCAATGCGGGAAAGGAAGATGGCTGCACTCTCCCAGGTTTAATTTCATCGGCCCACGTATCCATTGTTGCTCATCTGCTTCCGACTTGAAAGCTTCGGTAATAGAAGCCTATCGGCCTCAGCCGTGACTCCTCGTTGCCTCTCACGGCCACGGGACTCACGGCATCGTCTCCACCGCTGCGGCCCGGAGAATTACGATTCATTTTACCTGCATTCAGTGGAAAGTAATGCTTCAGGGGGCAGAGGGCAATCTGAGCCCAAAGGCCGGGCGACTCCATTTCAACTGTCTCACCATGCAGATATGGAATGACTGGCCTTCATAGAGGAGGAAGAGCAGTACAATTATTGCACCGTTTGACAATCAGTGGATGGGAACTAATGCAGAACTCTGATTTGAGATTGTGCTCACCAGGAAAATCAGAGCATGCATAATGTATTCTATAAAGAATCAATCTTGTTATACTGAAAAACAACCTGCTCAGCGTGGCGACTCTCTGACCAGGTAAAAATGTGATTGTTGTTTTGTTTTCCTATTTATTTAAATTGTCTTTAGACGTACAATATAGTATTTCAGGTTGTCAGTCAGAGACATAATGTATAAAAACGTATTCAGATATTTATTTTATATTGCACGTCGCTGCACACATAATTTTTAACACTTCTAACACACACATATCTAACAGAATTTCTTGTTATCTGTTAAACCTTCCTTAAACATACTGGACCAGAATGCTAATGGTCTCACGTGGACCTCGAGACCGTGCAGTGAGAGCTGTGTAGGTACGACGTCCAGATTTGTGTGTCCCAGACCTGGGCATTGTACGGCCCCAGGGCCGCATACGGCCCTTTGGCTGACTCTGACCGGCCCGTGTAAGGTTAATTGGAAATTACAAAATAAACACATTTTCTAATTTTACTTCATTCACGTGCTAAAACAGCATTCAGTGACAGTTCAGTATCTTCCTTAATAAGCACAGATGTCTTGAGGAAGCGAAGAACCTTCACACAACGTTCCAACAGTATATTAAATGTCAAAATGTGTTTTAGAGTAAATGTGACTGAATATGTTCACACGCTACACACACGCTACACACAGGCTACACACACGCTACACACACACTACACACACGCTATACACACACACTACACACATGCTACACACACGCTACACACATGCTACACACACGCTACACACACGCTACACACATGACCCAACGTTATAGAACAAACATTCCCGATAGCATCGTTTTGTTTTCTGTTAAACCTAAAGTCGCTGAGGCTGCAGTTGTCTCTGCAAAGGAAAAACAATATACAACAGGATTTCTGGTGGATGTTAATAACATGTTAATAACATTCACCAGTGAAGAACGTACAAATAATCACATTTATTTGGTGTTCATTGTCTCCAAAATGGCTTACAGAGGTGTTAAATCCTAACAACGAGGCCGAGCCAGCTGTCTCGTCTGAGCTATCCGTTTCTGTTGTCGCCCAGGAAGGGTTTGCACCCTTCCTCTGATCACGTTATTGTCGCGCAGCATCGTGTGAATTTGCCACTTTCGGTATATCCTTCGTTTAAAATGAGGAATTCCTTCAATGCGAGAGTTTTATCTGAGTAGCACAACTGACCTCAGCAACATTTAACAGGATAAATCCCCCCCATGGTCTGCACCTTTTCCATTTCTTCCAAAGCCTGATTATGTTTGCACTCGCTGAGACAACTCAACAGGTGCTAGACTGGATTCCAGCTTCGCGGCCTTCAATAAAGGACGGAGGGCAGCTGGAGCACATGATCGTTCCACTGAAAGGCTGGCGTTACTGATTATGCTTTTACTTTGATATGCAAATTAAAAAAAGTCATCTGTGCATTGCTACATTTAACCCTAAATCTTACCATCTTTAGGTCATATTGATGTAAAATTCTAAAGAGAAAAACATCAAACAGATTTCAAAATTTAAAACATTAAAATGTAAACTAAACTGTGTGTGTGTGTGTGGGGGGGGGGGGGGACAAATACATCCGGGGAGACAGCCTGCAGTGCCAGAGCATCACAAGAGCGTCCTTAAACCCTGACAGTAAAATCTGAAATGTGCATGCAAGCCTGCAAATGTGTTTCCACCGCAACAAATTAAGGCGCGAACATTCTGGGTAAGATGCACGACTGAATTCAGGGATTTGCTACACTCCAAACACTGAAAGGAAAAAAAATCGACAAAATCTCGTGAGGAAGGACTGGAGAATAAATCTTTGTTTTTGGTTCTCAGCCTGAAACACCAACGCTCGGTTGCTGTGAAGGGTTAGCGCCTTTATTAAAAGCGAGTTTCTCTAATCTACTTGCTGCACTAATTAGCCAGCGTGCAGCAGTGTGGTTCAGATTTTGATTCATTGCACGATGACCCTCTAATCTCAGGCCTGCAGCACGGCCCTCCGTCGACTCCGGACTGCCTGCTGACGATTGGCCTGCTTGGAAAGCGCCTGTTAAATCCAGACAACATCCTGCAGCACACGTCTTTGTTGCAGCCAAAGAAATGTCTCATTATTTTATTCTATTTTTTTCAAATTCAACAGCAACCCTGACCGATGCTACACGTTTTCACACAATCACCACAACAGTGTTTGAAAGTGAGTGTAATTTGTGCACGACTTGTCAACGTGTCAGCAGGACATGGCCTCGCCTGCTGCTGCTTTAATGCCCCACAGCTGCCCTCAAAGAGGAAACAGATTGCTGCCAGTACAATCTCTGTCTCTGTGTGTGTGTGTGCGTGCGTCGTGTGTGTGTGTGTGCGAGCCTTACCTGAGCCAGGGTTATGCGTGGCTGTATTAGAGGACGTGTGCGAGGTGGAGGTGGAGGCCGCCCTCTGGTCTGAACCCGTGTTATCGTGGCCCAGATTCGAGCTGGGCTTCCTTGGCTTTTTGTCTGTCAGGTGCAGAGGGGAGCTCTTCTTGGGGGCCGGCTGGGGTTGTCGTGGTCTGGCTGTGGCATTGACCTTGAGCCACGCCTGAGCTTTGTATTCCACAATCTCGCCGTAGTTAGCGCGTGTCACCCGGCACTCGTACAAGCCTTCGTCGGTCTTGCTTACCCGGGAGATTTGCAGCTTGTGTGAGATGTCGTTGCCTTGGACTTTCACCGTCTGTTGGAAGAAACAGTGACATGACAGCAGCTTTCCTGTGGGGGGGGCAAGGTTTAACCACACGCCACTCAGTCCCATTAAATGTGTTCTGACACTTGGATGATAATATGTTGAGATTTGGAATCATATAGAGCGCAGGTTTAAAATGCTGCGAGCATGTCCCGGCTGTCCTTTAATACTACTCTATTATAGAACGGCGTATGTTCTATAGCAGGGAGGAGCTAAGAGAGGCAGAAACCTCCCACTAACACCTGTTATAATTACACATGATAGATCATAAATAGGATATCAAATGTGTGGAAATATTGCCTAGTAATCTAACTTTTACATTTTCTGGACGCAATATATTTGTGACCAATCCAGAACTGTGTCCTGTGTGGCAGGTCATCAGCTACCAGCACAACGTGGGGCTCCTAATGTCATTCTAATGATCAAATACATTATCATCTGGTGCTACACTCAGAACATTTCCAACACTTGGTTGGCATGGCAGCAGCACTAAAATGTAGAACTTTGAATAAGTGATTTGTGATGGTGCTGTCTCATCTCTGTCGATCGTGGTGAACACCGTTGTGTTCCAGCGTTCAAAGGGTTACAGGCTAACTGGGAACGAGCCCTGGGTCAAGGTGACCCCATGGTTGCCCCACACAGCTCAGAAACTCAGCAGACGAATCCACACTCGTGTTACTGGAGGTAGCTCTGCAGAGGTCGCAGTGGCCCTGGTGTTTAGTAACAGTAATTCCTCTTTTGCATTTTCATGCCACTTGTTCTTAAAAACACAGATTCATTAATGCAGTACCCGTTTAATAGCTCGAGGAAATCCAAGAATGCAGCTAAGGTTCTAAAAATAATCCCTCAACACTCCTCCACCTAGCTTAACATGAATATTCATTGGAGTTTGTACTATTCCAGGCATTTGTCTTGCCTCGACTCTGGAGCTGCTGCCTAACATTCTGTGACTCTTTGACTATCTGAGTTCTCTGATGGGGCTTTCAGGCGGCGGCGCGCTCGCGCGGTGCACTCAGCACAGGAAGCCTGCTGCATTGTGGGAGAGAAACAGGCTGGAGCGGTTGCTGAGCGTGATAACACACAGGGCACAGCGCTGCCACTGATTTGACTGATTAGCTCCTTTCTCTGGCTGAAGCGCTATTATTTGTGCTAATCAGCTGCTGTTGTGTCGCTCGGGATGCTCTGAGCTGCACCAGGCCACAAGCAGGCAGGCAGGCAGGCAGGCTCGTCCACTTACACTGATTTTTGTCCCTTCATCGTCAGGGTCAGGCTCTGGTGTCATTTCCATCTGTGAACATAGATAGCAAAGAAACAGAGAGAAAGCGTTAGCAGCCTGCTGCATGACGGTCGCTCCGAGGGACAGCCTCAGCATCCTGAAGATCCGCCTCGGAGTCACGACAACTCCAAAAGCACAGACATCGGTCCTTCCTGCATCAACCTGCAGGTAGCACAACGCTAACTAGCAATGCTAACAACGCTGTACCGCTCAGTTCTTGATTTATTTTTAGATAATTTGAGAGAAAATAAAACACAATTTCCAGACAAGGAAACAAATCAAGGGGGGGGTTGGTTCAGACCAGGATCTCGCAGCTTAGTGAGATAAAGTGTGCCTCAAAATCTCCTTCAGTCTCTGTGGGTTAAAGTAATATCGGCTTTTTAGTCCAAAAAAACTTCTTCCAAACACAAAGGAAGACTGAACGGTGTGGGAGTTCTGGGGCTGACGGAATGCCCCCACCCCCCCGGTGCCCCCGGAGACATCGTGGCGGCAAGCGCTAAGCCGACAGCCTCCGACATGGACTGGGAATTTATTTTAGAGGCTATAATTTATTTACTCCACATCGGATGCCAAATGGACATTTGCCTGCAAAATAGTGTGCTGACTACAAAGCTGAAGCGGTGCAACAGAGGAGGAGGAGGAGGAGGAGGAGGAGGAAGATGAGGAGGACGTTTCTCCAGGGGACATGGAAGCTGTTGGCTCGGGTGCAGAGACAAACAAGAAGAGCAGAAAATGAGATGGCTACTTAGGAGAATTTGCAGCATAGGCCGTTCCTTAAAGCGCTTAATTACCTTAGAGGGGGGCCGAAGCGTCCCTCTGGAGGACGGCATGATTAATGAGCAGAATTAGGGACCTGAGTTTCCTGTCTGTGTATACACAGACATGTACTTTCTGGAAGAGGTCAGAGGTGTGGACTCGAGTCATTAATTTGATGACTTTAGACTCGACTTGCCAAATTTTAAATCAAGAATGACTCGTAACTTGACTTGGAGTTGAGCCCTTTGACTTGAAGAGACTTGCTTCTTCCACCAAAACACAAAGATTAAAATGTACGTTAATAACTCTCTCTCTCTCTCTCTCTCTCTCTCTCTCTCTCTGTATGTGGGCAAGCTGGCACAGCATCCAATCAAATTAGATCCACGTTGTTTTGATCTGACAGCATCCAATCAAATTGCAGAACACCCAGCGAAGTAAACACGCTAACCAAAGTGCCAGTTTACAAAATGATACCAAAGATAGTGTCGTTTGTGTACAAACATTGAAGTGGTCAACAAAAAACGAGTTTCAGTGTGCAAAACACGCGGGTTGAAGATCACAGACGGAGAGACAACAACTTCCAACTTTGTTCGACATCTGACGTTGCACATAGGATGGTAACGTAATGCTCAGCTAACGTTAGCTTATCAGCTAAGTAGCTTTGCTAGTTGCTCTAGTTAATGAGGCTGTAAACTCTCTGGTAACGTAACACCAGTGGCGGGCGGTCAGGGCCTGCAAGGCCTTCTCTGCTTGCCTAACATAACCAGAAATCAAGAATACATGATCATATTTATGATAAAATCAATTTAATTTTATGTATATATATATATATATTCTTCACATTTATGTCATATTATATTACAGTGATGTATTTTTAGGTGAGAGTTTTTATCCAATCAGAATTCAGCTAGCTTGTGTTGCCAGGCGGATTTCATAGTACCAGTGGCAAGTACTATCCGTCCGAGACCTTCAGAATCAGCGCTGCTTGCCGTCTGTGTTGTGTGAGTGAACGGGCTCGTAGAGTTGAGTTGATAGACAGTTGCGATAGCCAATCAGATCACGAGTTGGTGAAAGTAAGGCCTTCCTGCCTGTGATTGGATACTCCGTGTGAGAGGGCAGCGCTATGCATATTGCGTCATCAGCTAATGCGCACCGGTACGGCGCGACCGACCGAGAATAAAGCCACAACTATTCTTGCGCTTTTAACCCACAATGGCCGAAGGAGGGGAAAGTGTGGATTTGGTTGTGGATATTCTTGAAAGGCCATTTTCAAGACGGACCTTTACAGAGAAGCTAGCTCTCGTGAGCCGACGTCGTCCCACTCCGGAGCTAGCTAACCTGTCCCAGGTGGGGAAAGGATTTGTACGCCACTTCCAGGCTTCAAACTTTTGGCTTACAGCTTCCGAGAGTCGCAGCAAATTGTTCTGCTGGGAATGCCTTTTGTTTGCAAGGGATCGATTTAATGTTTGGAGCAACACTGGATTTAGGAACTTTAAGAGAGGAGAATGGATTTTGTTTTCAAACGGGACAGCCGTTTTGGTGAGTACCAACATTTTATTTATTTAACATAACGAAGTAAAATCACAGATATACTGTAAATGCAATGTGTGTAAATAATGTGCAGCAGTGTGATTGTAGTGGAAGTACAACACGTTGTGTTGCAGTCTTTCTTATATTAAACTGCAAGTTCGCAATTTAAAGCTTCATGGTGGACTTTAAAACGTTTTGGACAAATAATGTTAAATTCCCTTTTATTTCTAACTTTGATAGTACCACGTATAGTGGTAAGTTTTAATTGCTGATGCAGTTTATTGATTTTTAAATGCTCCTTAAAAAATATCCTGTGTTGTACACGATTGAGGTGATGCAACACCCAGTAGTGCGTAAGTGTGTGTTTGTACATTATTTCTAAAGCCGTGGTGTCATAAATGATGGTATTATGAGGGGTATTTATTCAAGTCGGACTAAGTAGGACTTCACTGAAGGCCTAGGTGTAAAATGCACCGCCCGCCACTGCGTAACACGGTTATTTGTAGCCACTGCGGGTTCACTCCCCGACTCTTACTTTGATGGTCACCCAGAATAAGATGACGAAGTCGTCTTAAACCAGCGCTGCAAACTGCCTCAGCAGCGAAGGTAACGCAACGTTCACGTTTTCAGTCTGATGGTCAGTGCAGTCCAGTATTAATACACGCCAGTGATAGTCATTATTTTTGCTTTATAAAATCATTTTACAGATTTGAAGAAAGTAAGAATATTATTTCAGAATGACCTTTTTTTGTTTTGTAAAAGCCTTTAATTACAATTCTTCATCACATTTCACCCTCTGTGGCAGCGAGGTCTGAGCAGAACAAATAAATGATTGCTTCATGTTCATAAAAAGTCGCAGAGGGCCAACTCTCCTCCGTCAGACCAGACACGTGGCACAGGATACTGTCGACCCCCCACATCTTCAGAAAGTCCCCCATGTTCCCTGTGGCCCTGTGGAACCCGAACTCCAGCCTCAGTCCGGCCCTGACGTTCAGCCTCCACAGGGCCGCCGGGCCCAGCTCCGGCCCCTCCTGCAGCCTGTCCCTCCGGCTCAGGTATATCGCCATCAGAATATGAGTTAAATGTTACTGGTACTCGACAGTAGTTTTCTTGTAAAATTCAATGGAACTTGCTTCAATCATTTGACCTGATAAATAAATACAGATTTTAAATGCAAACATGGTCTCTGTAAATTTAATATATTATTACTCTGTTGAAATGACGCGAAACTCAAAGTGTAGGACTTGGGACTCGACTTGGAACTTAATTCGGGACTTGAGGGCAAAGACTTGAGACTTACTCGTGACTTGCAAAGCAATGACTGCGTATACACAGACATGTACCTGGTGGCGCGGGTACCTTTTGTCGTGTCAGGGAGGAGTTTAACAGAGATGCAGGATTATCTGTCTCCTGTCTGGGCGTCGGCTTGTTTTATGTCATCATTTTCAGCCTTCTCTTTTATAATCTCCGCACCAGTTATACGAGCTGGGGTTGAAGTACACGTACACATACACGTACACGTACTCCACTCGCCATGGCTCTGCTGCATTCAGGGAAACGAGGTTCTTTATCTGGATCAGCACAATGAACTAACCGCTGGATGCGTGACGGGAACCTGAGAGACGAGCCAACAGACAACACAACGGAGACGGAAGATGGAGCAGAACTGTTTCACTGTTTATGCTCCCTTCTGAAATTGTGCAACTTTTAGAATGGATTTTCTTGACGCCGTAGCTCATTTATTTTCCATCATCCCGTGTCTAATCGATTAGCATATTTTTGTCAGCTTGATGTGAGTGGTTGTAATTGTTTTGATTCAAATCCTTGAGTGACTTTTCTCACAGCTAAACACCAATGGATGAAAACCCTCCTTCCAGCTCGCAGCATCCTGATGCTCTGTGACGCATTCTTGCCAGAAAGCCTTTTTGCTCCACATGAAATGGCACCGCTGTTATATTTAGACAGGCGACTGTGCTTAGATTCAGGAATTGATGATCTGTGCTTGCTTTTTTGCACAATGTTGAGCATCCTGGTTGGAAGGATGGTTGTTTGCGTTATTCACCACGACCTTCACGTCACACACCTGTTGCATTAAGCATCCCATGTCGATGCAGCTGTTTCCAATGGAGGAACCTGGTGCACTTTAGACAAAGACACGCAAAGCGGTGTAGTAAAACAGCTGTTTATATTAACCCTTTAAAGCCCGCCCCATGAAGTTATCGTCAGAACACTCAAATGTTTTGGGGAAATAAGGTCTTAAGGAAGCTTCTGACAAATTTGTCAAAATAAATAAATAAAATGTAACGCTCTGAATCCAGAAATGTTTTCATGGAAAATGCAGACGCATGTGTTGACTTGTATCGATAAGCTTTTTCAAGAGAAACACTTAAATCTGAAGTATCTGAATCCTATAACCACCCGGAAGGTTCTTGCGGTCAAGGGCCCGATGTTTGGTGCCCGTCGTTTGGTGCCCGTTATTTGGTGCCCGTTATTTGGTGCCTGTTATTTGGTGCCCGTCGTTTGGTGCCCGTCATTTGGTGCCCGTCATTTGGTGCTCGTTGTTTGGTGCCCGTCGTTTGGTGCCCGTCGTTTGGTGCCCGTCGTTTGGTGCCCGTCGTTTGGTGCCCGTTGTTTGGTGCCCGTTATTTGCTGCCCGTCGTTTGGTGCTCGTTGTTTGGTGCCCGTTGTTTGGTGCCCGTTATTTGGCGCCCGTCTTTTTTTGCCCGTCGTTTGGTGCCCGTCATTTGGTGCCCGTTGTTTGGTGCCCGTTATTTGGTGCCCGTCGTTTGGTGCCCGTCGTTTGGTGCCCGTCATTTGGTGCTCGTTGTTTGGTGCCCGTCGTTTGGTGCTCGTCGTTTGGTGCCCGTTGTTTGGTGCCCGTTATTTGGTGCCCGTCGTTTGGTGCCCGTCGTTTGGTGCCCGTCATTTGGTGCTCGTTGTTTGGTGCCCGTCGTTTGGTGCTCGTTGTTTGGTGCCCGTCGTTTGGTGCTCGTTGTTTGGTGCCCGTTATTTGGTGCCCGTCGTTTGGTGCTCGTTGTTTGGCGCCCGTCGTTTGGTGCCCGTCGTTTGGTGCCCGTTGTTTGGTGCCCGTCATTTGGTGCCTGTTGTTTGGTGCCCGTCGTTTGGTGCCCGTCGTTTGGTGCCCGTTGTTTGGTGCCCGTCGTTTGGTGCCCGTCGTTTGGTGCCCGTCATTTGGTGCTCGTTGTTTGGTGCCCGTCGTTTGGTGCTCGTTGTTTGGTGCCCGTCGTTTGGTGCTCGTTGTTTGGTGCCCGTTATTTGGTGCCCGTCGTTTGGTGCTTGTTGTTTGGCGCCCGTCGTTTGGCGCCCGTCGTTTGGTGCCCGTTGTTTGGTGCCTGTTGTTTGGTGCCCGTCGTTTGGTGCCCGTCATTTGGTGCCCGTTGTTTGGTGCCCGTCATTTGGTGCCCGTCGTTTGGTGCCCGTCGTTTGGTGCCCGTCGTTTGGTGCCTGTTGTTTGGTGCCCGTTGTTTGGTGCCCGTCGTTTGGTGCCTGTTGTTTGGTGCCCGTCGTTTGGTGCCCGTCGTTTGGTGCCCGTCGTTTGGTGCCCGTCGTTTGGTGCCCGTCGTTTGGTGCCTGTTGTTTGGTGCCCGTCGTTTGGTGCCCGTCGTTTGGTGCCCGTCATTTGGTGCCCGTTATTTGGTGCCCGTTATTTGGTGCCCGTTATTTGGTGCCCGTCGTTTGGTGCCCGTCGTTTGGTGCCCGTCGTTTGGTGCCCG
The DNA here is from genome assembly GCF_040956055.1 of Brachionichthys hirsutus. NCBI lineage: Eukaryota > Metazoa > Chordata > Actinopteri > Lophiiformes > Brachionichthyidae > Brachionichthys > Brachionichthys hirsutus. The sequence continues at coordinate 1,649,344 of NC_090910.1, forward strand.
TGGTTTGGTGCCCGTGGTTTGGTGCCCGTGGTTTGGTGCCCGTGGTTTGGTGCCTGTCATTTGGTGCCCGTCGTTTGGTGCCCGTTGTTTGGTGCCCGTCATTTGGTGCCTGTTGTTTGGTGCCCGTCGTTTGGTGCCCGTCGTTTGGTGCCCGTCGTTTGGTGCCCGTCATTTGGTGCCCGTCGTTTGGTGCCCGTCGTTTGGTGCCCGTCGTTTGGTGCCCGTCGTTTGGTGCCCGTCGTTTGGTGCCCGTCGTTTGGTGCCCGTTGTTTGGTGCCTGTTATTTGGTGCCCGTCGTTTGGTGCTCATTGTTTGGTGCCCGTTGTTTGGTGCCCGTTATTTGGCGCCCGTTATTTGGTGCCTGTTGTTTGGTGCCCGTTGTTTGGTGCCCGTTGTTTGGTTCCGATTGTTTGGTGCCCGTTGTTTGGTGCCCGTTATTTGGTTCCGATTGTTTGGTGCCCTTTATGGTACGACGCAACGTCATTATTGATTTGTAAACTCTGACAAAGATTGTAATGATGACGATTGCTGAAATAAAAAACCTTTATTGACCAGTGATGATTAAACGGTGTGGAATCTTTCCTACTCCACAACTCTTTGTCACTTTAACCCCCCCCTGTTACTTTATTGCACCTCTTATAGGCAGAAGAGTGAATACTATTGGATAGATAGTGTTTGTACTCAACTTCTTTAATAAAGTCAGCAAAGTTAAGACAATCATTTTGCTGCAGCAGATGATTTATGATAAAGAAATCTGTCAGGAAGTCTTTGACTCTACCGGGACACTGTTGTTGGAGTAGAGGCGAGGGTGGCGGCGGCGGCTGATGACTAAAGTCGGTAAAACTGGACAGTGGCTACGAGTTGGAGGGTGTGGGTGGCAACAATGCCGCTGTGCTATTGGCCATTTGTGAACAGCATATATCTGAATTGATAACATCAGACAATGACAGCAGGAAATTAAAACCGATCATGTGTGAGAGCTGAAGATAACAAGATGGTAGGAAAAATGAATTACCACCTCCGTGCTCACAGAAACAATCTTCCTAACTGACTGCTCATCTGAAAATGTTATGTTAACAAACAGACAGATGGCAATGAAATCCGTTAATGGAAGTCATTAATGCCAGCGACTGTCACAGTTTGCTGTCCGTCTGTCTCAAGGCGCTGGATGCTGAACCGTGCGTCAGCTCAGATACAGCATGAAATGAAACTGATATTATCAAACCAGGCAATCATGTTGTTGCTGAACTTTTGCACCTCGGCTTGTTCCTCACTTCACAAACATGAAAACGTGCTTTGGTGTTAAACTCTACAGCAGAAACTAGGAAGACACTTTGAAGATGCTCAAGAGATTAGCCTGAGAGCTACGTGCAATAGCATGATTAATGCCATAATTTCAAAAACTCGGATTTAAGGTTTCAGGTTTTGGCTCAAGTTAACTCCTGACATGAATATATAGTGGCCAACTGGAACGGCAGGAAAACACTGAGTAACAGTTATGGAGAGGAAACATTAATATTAATTCTAGTCATGCACTAGAAGGATAGTTATCTTCATTCAGTGGACAAACACTGTCCTGCATGTGACTGATTTATCATCTGCATCAATCATTTGAGAGGCTGTGTAGCACATGCTTATTGGCTGAAACGTTTGTGTTGGGCTTGCCTTGGTTTTGCCTGGCAGTAAACTAAAATGATGAAATTATGCGTGAGCATATTCGACACATAAACCTCTACAAATGCAATTAAAGTAATTGCAACATAAAGTGACATGCTGAGTGTCCACTATCAGTCCAGAACCCTTCCATTCCTCTGTCTGTGTGTGGCTGCTGTTGGTCCTGAACAGAGATCAGAGGTTAGTGTCTGTGTAGGATTTAGCTGCTTCAATAGAAACGTGCTTCTTTCTCTCTCTATAATGCTTCTTGCCAGAAGTAAGTCTCCAGCCAGTGAAAGCAATGTAAAAGTTTTCAATGTAAGACTCTGCGAGAATAAACTTTCACTATTTCCCCATTTATATTTCATTCCTATTGCATGAGTGCTTTCTGAGGCAAAGCTGCGGACGCGCACAAGTGTCTCGATTCGATTTCAATCGCTTGTCTCTTTATTGCGAAACCCTTCCACCATGACGCGCTGCCATTCTTCATGCAAATCTCAAATTGACTTCTTGTAGAATGTGCACCGCAATTACTAGGCATCAAAAACTTTATTGAGTTGCTGAGATCAAATTAACGTCACACAGAGAAAACGGTCATCGGTTAAACCGAGGTGTAGACGAGACCCCCCCTGCTGCTGCCGTGATTGTATCGCTCTCAGTGTGAGAGGAAAGCTCTGAGAGCCCAAATGAGAAACATTCACAGCCAATGAAAGGCCAGACATTTAAATGAGCTAAACCGGCCGTTGACATACACAAATGCTTAGGACGTCACATGACAGCGTGAACGCTGTAGCATTGAGCTACGGTTTACACGTGGACCAGAGTTTAGACCTGAACCCTATCGCACAGCTGTGGGATGCGCTGGGAAATTCAACAGGGGATGGAAATACAACTTGTGGCATTGCAGAAACTGATAGATCATGCCAAAGCTAAAGGTGTGACTTGTATTTATTTTTTGGCCTGGCAGTGTGTTTCTGTGGCGTAATGGGAATGAAAGTCAGACGCCAGACATTTGTTCGCACAGTCAATGAAACTTCAGACTTTGATGAGACTTACCAAACACTGAGGACATATGTTGCAAACGAACGGACATATCATAACTAAATCAATCTGAAAACAGTCGGAGAAACCAGTCAGCCAGCTGAGAGTGCATAGATTGTAGGGCTTTGGCCAGTCCCATGTGGGCTGGTCTATGTCGGCGTGTCTGGTGATGAGGAATCCCTCATCAGCATCCACTATTCACTGTCGGGTGTAAAAGAAGACATGAAATGAAGTCATTGTCTCTGCAAAAGCGTTTGATTTGCCAAGTGAATCGTGATTTAAGCCAACCTTCAGTCCAACCCCAAGACTTAAGTAATTCTATATCTAAAATCCTCCCTCTAAAGCTGCTGGCTAAGTGCCAGGCGCATCTGGATCCATTTAGCTATTTGTAAATGTGTCTCTGTGGTACCGCAACTGACTGAATGTGGAATGTGCACAATATGACAGAATGTCAGGATGTTTCCAGTGCAGCATCAATGGGGTTTGATAGCAGGAAGCGTCTGAGATCTGAGAACCCAGGCCTTGGTATAAGTGTCTCAGAATCAAAGAGAGAGGTTCTCTTTGTGCAGCCGCCATTTGCAGCGATGCTCAATAATGATTCAAGAAGATAAGCATTAGAGAAAAGGCCGGCGGAGCAGCAGCAGAAAATAGGGTGCAGAAATATAACCATAAAAAAATAGTGCCAAATAAGGGAGTAATGACTGCCTAGTCAGAAGCCAAGGTGGACGAGGTAACATCTTACAATATCACAAACTGCAATACGGAACATGTTTGATTTCCCTCTAAGCACACATCTGGAAAGAGTTTTAGGTTGATTTTATTGGATGCATATTATTAAAAGACAGCTGCTGTAATAAAAACAGAATCATATTCCATCATTCTAAGCTGTAAAGACGTGCGACTGAGCGAAGGAGGACAAGTCCACAAGACGATAGTGTCATCCTGTCCACACTGGCCATGGCAAAAATACATGTATGATTGAATTTCAATGTAAAGCACAGATTCCACAACTAATGTGACAAGACATCGATGCTGAGTTTTGCAGTTGTGCTGATCTCACGTTGTACAGACTGATCTCATGTAAACCGGGCCGCTCACCCAGATGCTTCAGATACTTCTGGATGAGAGCCCAAGGGATGTGACCTTAAGGTGGCGCACGCAATGGCGTAATGAGATCCAGGCAGGTTTAGAACACGTTCTGACGCGGCACCATCATGTCTCTGCCTCACAAAGTAATTAATGCAAAGCTGGTTTCAATATTTGCTCGAAATATTTGCTTTTTTCTGCTTGAGAATTCTTACTACCGTAATTCCCGGTGTACAAGCCGCTACTTTTTTCCAATATTTTGAACCTTGCGGTTTATGCAACGACGCGGCAAATTTACGTATATTTCCCACTTTCGTTACGAGCCGTGTTTCGTTAAAGCCTATTTATTTTCGTTACAAAATTAACGCCCGCCCGCCCGGAGGGAAAGCCCCGCTTGCGCGTAGCTGGGGAGATCCGCGAGAAGCGCCCGGCGCTCGTCCAGAGTCGCCGCCGCCGGACCGCCGTACCCGGTCCCCGCCGCCTGTCCGCCATCCGCTACGCGGCGTCGGACGCGCCGCGTAGCGGGGAAGGAACCCACCCCCTCGACCTCCCGTGCGTCCCCACCCCTGCCGCACCACGCTCCCGCGGACGGAGGATGAGGGGCACGGGGGCAAGGGGGACGGGGACACCCCGCCAGGCGCGCGCGCGCACCGCGCAGCCTCCGACGGGCGGAGAGGGGAGGGCGACGGAGCGACTGCTCCCCCAGCCGCGGCTCGAGCCCAGCCCCGCTTCGCACCCCAGCCCGACCGACCCAGCCCCTAGAGCCAATCCTTATCCCGAAGTTACGGATCTGATTGCACTTGTGGCTTACGAATATGTGCGGCTTATTTTAGTACAAAATATATATTTTTTTTAATTCAGTGGGTGCGGCTTTTTCACAGGTGCGCATAATAGTTCAGCAATTACGGTACTAATTGTCTTCATTGCAATATGGTTGGTGTTAGACAAATGCTAAACCTGGACGGAATGCTAAAACTGGATGGAATGCTAAAACTGGATGGAATGCTAAAACTGGATGGAATTTAAACCTGGATGGAATGTTAAACCTGGACGGAATGCAAAACCTGGACGGAATGCTAAACCTGGATGGAATGCTAAACCTGGACGGAATGCTAAAACTGGATGGAATTTAAACCTGGATGAACTGCTAAACCTGGATGGAATGCTAAACCTGGATGGAATGTTAAACCTGGACGGAATGCAAAACCTGGACGGAATGGTAAACCTGGATGGAATGCTAAACCTGGATGGAATGCTAAACCTGGATGGAATGTTAAACCTGGACGGAATGCAAAACCTGGACGGAATGCTAAACCTGGATGGAATGCTAAACCTGGATGGAATGCTAAACCTGGATGGAATGCTAAACCTGGATGGAATGCTAAACCTGGATGAAATGCTAAACCTGGATGAAATGCTAAACCTGGATGGAATGCTAAACCTGGATGGAATGCTAAACCAGGATGGAATGCTAAACCTGGACGGAATATTAAACCTGGACGGAATGCTAAGCCTGGACGGAATGCTAAACCTGGATGGAATGCTAAAACTGGATGGAATTTAAACCTGGATGAACTGCTAAACCTGGATGAACTGCTAAACCTGGATGGAATGCTAAACCTGGATGGAATGTTAAACCTGGACGGAATGCAAAACCTGGACGGAATGCTAAACCTGGATGGAATGCTAAACCTGGACGGAATGCTAAAACTGGATGGAATTTAAACCTGGATGAACTGCTAAACCTGGACGGAATGCAAAACCTGGACGGAATGCTAAACCTGGATGGAATGCTAAACCTGGATGGAATGCTAAACCTGGACGGAATGCAAAACCTGGACGGAATGGTAAACCTGGATGGAATGCTAAACCTGGATGGAATGCTAAACCTGGATGAAATGCTAAACCTGGATGAAATGCTAAACCTGGATGGAATGCTAAACCTGGATGGAATGCTAAACCAGGATGGAATGCTAAACCTGGACGGAATATTAAACCTGGACGGAATGCTAAACCTGGACGGAATGCTAAGCCTGGAAGGAATGCTAAGCCTGGACGGAATGGTAAACCTGGATGAAATGCTAAACCTGGATGAAATGCTAAACCTGGATGAAATGCTAAACTTGGATGGAATGCTAAACCTTGTAGGGAATTTCCATATTAAATGGGATTCCACAACGTGATTACACGCCTACATCACAACAGGGAGCACCACATTTATGTTTGTATTATTATTACTGATTCACTTGAACGCCTCATCTGGTGACGACACATAATGACGCAGATAAACATGGGCTTAGATTGGCTGGGGCAAATCCCCGCCTACAGGGACGTGTTGACGAAGCAGAAAATGCCGGCATTCCGCCATGGAACAGCCACGAGAAGCATGGTGGAATCCAGCTCTCATATCCGAACTAACTTGTACTGATCTGTATGTTATATAAATATCTTAATCTTGGCCCAAATCCTCCTTATTGACCACACGCCCACAACGGAGAACAAAGAACCGGGAGAGGGTTAGGGAAACCCTAACAACCTGGACGGAATGCAAAACCTGGACAGAATGCTAAACCTGGACAGAATGCTAAACCTGGACCGAATGCTAAGCCTGGACGGAATGCTAAACCTGGACAGAATGCTAAACCTGGACCGAATGCTAAGCCTGGACGGAATGCTAAACCTGGACAGAATGCTAAGCCTAGCTCGGGACACTCATATGAGGTTGGATGCTGGCTGAATATCAATGTGACATATTTTTATTACAGTGCAGTACTTATAGGTATTATTATAACATATGTCATATACCCCCCCCCCCCCCCCCCCCCCCACACACACACACACACACACACACACACTGCACACAAGCATTTTTTTCTTTTCTGATATATACAAGTGTGTGAGTGCATTAAAATTAGGCGCAGGTGGGGTAGGGCGGGGGATGCGGAGGAGGGCAGGACACACTCCTGCAACGCGCCCCATCCATTATCTCTGTTGACACAAGGGATGGTTGAGGAGCAGAACCAGCGAGATCCAGGCCGGTTCTGCTCCATTGTGGGATATTTCTGAACTTAGTCGCATGATAGTGTTTACTTAATTAGTTTTATAAAGTACATATCATTAAACCTGCTGGGCAATGGTAAACAGTGGATACATAAATACCCTCCATATTGACAGATTCCTGCTACCCACTGACACGTAGCCAATAATGATGAATGGGTTTCGGCGCCAGCCGCATCCATTATAGCCAGAACAACTTAATCATAGCAGATAATGAATTGTCAATGTTGCATTCAATTAAAATTCAATCTGTCCTCCAGTTGAGGTCTTTGGTGACGGTGTCATAAATGCGTTAGACCCACATGCAGAATTCCCGGGCAGAGGCAGGATTCAGCCAAACGGACGGTTTAATCTGTACATTTAGTCCGTTCAAAGATTCAATAGCAAAAGATCAGAAACGGCAGAAACCCAGAAACAGGCACAGGTCCAACTCCAAAAGGTCCAAAGGGGGGGCTAAATATCCAGATGAATCAGAAAAAAGCAGCAGGTGTGGGGCAGAATGAAGTGGCTCCGATCTGATTGGCTGGCAGGCAAGGCTTGAGTGAGTGGCTAAAGACGGGCAGCGGGGGGGGGGGGGGGGGGGTTAACCATGTTAACCCGAGTTACAACCCGGAGCTGGCATTCACAGGCAAACACGAGTCCGTCTGCGTGTATGATGATGACATCATCGATGTTCAAGCAGCCGCTCCTCTCAACACACACCCCATCTTTACAGTGGTGTTGTGTATCATTGTGTTTCCTGTGTGTGTGACGTTTGTTCTCAATCATTTTACCTGCTTAAATAAAGGTCAAATAAAATAACATCCCCTTCAGAGTCTGACGGTTTACGACAAGAGGTAGGCCAATTACATCTAAAGCATGCAAATGTGCATGTAGAAAATAGGAAAGTGCTTGAATTGTGTACAATCACTTTATTGAGTCAAGCCGGTGTAACCCACATGAAACATATGGTTGCTAAAACCATATGTGTGAATGAGTGAGCGATTGAATGTCGGTGGGGTCAGGAGGACTGATGGCTGAGATTGGCAGCCTCACCCTGTCACCTTACCAAGTATGGAGTGAATGAATAATGCACATACAATGTAAAGCGTCTTTGAGTACCCAGAAAAGCGCTATATAAAATCAATGCATTATTATTACCCTTGCTGAAGGGGAGGCGAGGGTATTGCAATTGGGTGCATTTGTCTGTCTGTTTGTCTGTCCGAGCGCATAACTCAAAAACTAGTAACCCAATCGACTTGAAATTTGTACACAAGCAAGGTTCTGTCCGTGGCTCGGTCCTTCCCAAGAATGGCGTTGATCCGGATCTGGATCCAGATTCTAGAATTATTTTTACATCTGGAATTGTGCCTCTGCTGTAAACTGCCACTTTAAGAGGGAGGGACACGAATGGCATGATGGGAAAAAGAGTCCAGAAGGAGTCTTGTAGTACGTTCCGGAGCAGCCAGCTAGAGCAGGTTTGGCCCCTCTGATCCGGAAGCCCTGTTTACTGTCTCACAAGATCCAATAGTCTTTTGGAGGCGGGGTCTGCAATCTCTGATTGTCTTTCTAGTTATTGTTGCACATCCATGCCAGAAGGAGGCGCACACCGTCCTTCCGTGTTGCACTCACTAAGCGCTGTTTCTTGCGCGCTCTCTCTTTCGACGCCCTAAGAGAACATCGTCACAATAGAAATCTGAAGAGAACCTCGAACCGAATCCAGTATTAAACTGAACGGAGGAGCCGCTCTCATCCAGCGAGCCCTACGGCGTGAGCTCCAATTGTTTTTTTCTTTTATTGGATTAAGACTCGAATACTCTGATTCTGAACCCTGGAGGGTTCAGTGGCGACCAGTTTCAGAGATCTGGACTGTGGACGGACCAGACGCACGGTAAATGGTAAATTGACTGCACTTATATATATATATTAGGCCTCACATTCACCCATTCACTCACACATTCACACTCCAGTGGGCAACCGCTGCCAGACCCACTGGGAGCAATTTGGAGTTCAGTGTCTTGCCCAAGGACACTTCGACATGCAGACAGTCAGAGCTGGGATTCGAACCACCGACTCTCTGATCACTGGACGACCCACCCTACCAACAGGCGTGGCCGGCCGTGGGTTCCTCAGAGACCTTCAGACCACCGATTCACTTCAGTCACACAGATTCAGATAAGACACACAAATTAAATGGAACTTTCCTCAAAGGAGAAACTAAAGAACTGATCTAAAAAACGAAAGGAAATTTGATTTGTACTTTTATTTATTTTATTTTATTATAAAGGGGATTTATTTTTGTTCTTTTTTTCTATTGTAATATAGTTACCAGTTACTGTTATGAGGCAATAAAGCTGTCACTGTTCAACGTATAAACGTCTTTTCTCTTTTAAGTGGGTTCAACACAAAATTAAGAGATATCCAACTTTCCGAACCTAAAGTGAATGAGCATCATTATTATTCTTGAGTAAGTCTAAGGGCGCTACAGTAAATTGTCCTTTCACAAGTCAACAAGCAGTAACTAGACCAAAAAGCAAAGTCGTCTCACTCAATGAGACACTTTAGTGGTCTTCTCAAAACACAACCAAATGAGAAGGTACAAAGACACGACTACTACTATTACTACTACTACTAGTACAACTGTACTTTCTTCTTGTCCCCGAGGGGTCGCCACAGCAAATCAACCTCCACTTCACCCTGTCCATCGTCCTCCCCAACACCAGCCACTCCCAGTTCCTCCCTCACTACGTCCATGTATCGTCTCCTGGGTCGACCTCTAGCCCTGTTCCGAATGGATACATAATGATTTGATTTGATGACAACGATTTCCACTCAAATGGACATCAGTGCTTCCATCTTCAATAGAACTTCGTAATGCAGACATTAAACGTGAGGACACTGATGGCTGCTGGGTCTGATTCCAGGACAGACCATCAAAAAGAAATGGTCATCAGGAGTCTCCTTTACAAACGCTGTGGGACAACATAAAGGGACAAATGGTAAACCCGATTTAAGAAAGGGAAAGTATTTGGTGGATGAAGTGAGACAAAGTTTGGTCTTTGTTCTGATCACCTAATGTCGACTTCGGATGCTGTCCCTTTGATATCTAAATATGTTACCAGATAGATAGATAGATAGATGGAGATTTTTTTTATGTTTGCTTAAGTTAGTTTTCACCAATAGTCCATTCTTTTCTCTGTCTTTTCCTCCCCCACTGACTCACAGAAACACAAACCTCTGTTGGTGAGAGGACCTCCTGATTCACAAATGAAGCACCGGCTGCCATGGTTACGTGCAAATCACAAAGCAAGTGGTGCTAATTGTAGTTGACTTGAGAGCTGCTTCACACCGGCTCTGTTATGCTCTGCATATTTTGTTAATTGAATCTCAACAAGTATAATTCTGAGACCATGTTCACCAGTGAACACTATCTACACATGAATCATGTCATCACAATGCAGCCATCATTTTCTATTCCAATAACCACGATAACATAATAATGTATGAACATTGTCAGTGAACTTCTTTAAGGTTTGTTGAAGATGTTTCAACTCTAATCCAAGAGGTTTCTGAGTTCAGTTTATTCAGAACTGAAGAAGTCTTATATATATATATATATATATATATATATTAGTGCTGTCAAGCAATAAAATAATTGAGTAATTAATTAATCTAATTAATGTCTTTTTTAAATTAGATTAATTAATTAAAGAAAAGCCCTCAACTTAATGTATTTTCATTTAAATTCATTATATTATTGTGGCAGATCAACAAACAGTAGCTTTAGAAAGTAAATTATTGTTTGACTTGAATCTGAAAACTTTATTAATCCCAGAGGGAGATTCCATTCCAACAGATGCAGTTCTATCATTTACATTCTGCTCTTCTGCAGAATGTTTCTCTTTTCGTCGTCACTGGACGCAGGTTTGCAGCACTTCCTGTTAACCCCTCGTCTTCCACCATGTTTACATGTTTATCGGCCTACAGGTCATCGCTATCCACCTGGCGAGGACATTTGTCAGCCCGTCGGTCCTGGTCTTGCTTATAGCGCGGCGTCTCCTCCAGTTCAGTCTGGTGAAGAGCTTTGCTAAGGCTTGCTAAGTTGCTAACATTCCGCTGCTAACGTTAGATATGGTTCGCTAAGAGATAAAAAAAATGTATTAAAGCAATTAAAAAACAAAATGCACTAAATATGACTAATTAATTAATAGCAATTAATGCAATAATTTGACACCCCTAATTTATCTGTGGAATCTCGGTCTTCGAAAATAATTTGTTGTTTCAGGAGGTGATTACAGACCTACGGAAACTACGCAGGATTGACTGGATGGTTTATTTTGCTGTATTTGGTTTGATAAGGACCCAAAATCACCAGAATAGTGTAGAAACATGGGAAAAGTACGTTTTTCATGTCCTGTCATGGGAGAAAGATGGTGCAAATTTTACACTTCGTGAGCAATAATTAGGCCAAATTACAGCCAGTAAAAGGTAGTTAAAAGTAGCAAATGTCATCTGACGCGGTAGTAATTTTCAGAGCACCCTTTTAACTGGGACTATGCGATTTTCAATTTGTGTAATTTACATGCAGGCCTTAAATTTTCTTAAATTAATCAACTTGCGTGAATGTATTTTTATGTTGTGAACAGGACCTGAGTGATAGGAAATGGTGCCCCATGCACGTGCGTTGATTCAAACTTGAATGGCGATTCAACCTCTGCACAAGTACTTTGTTTACTTTCTTTCAGACTTGGGAAAGTGCAGATTTTCCAAACTCTAGCTGGAGGAATCAAACTTTAAAGACTCGCCCGAGAGGATTATTGCAAGGTCTGTAAGAAGACTATAAACCAGTAAAACGTTGTATAATTAATAATAATAATAATAATAATGCATTGATTTTATATAGCGCTTTTCTAGGTACTCAAAGACGTTTTACATTGTATGTGCATTGTTCTTATAATTTTGTGTTTTAATTCTTCTTTGTGTGTGCTTAGTTTTTCAGTTCAACTTTCCTGGTAGTGTGCCACTAATTGGCACTAAAGCTACTTTACAGGCTTGTTCATTTCAATTGTGTGTTTGTATGTTTGGGTAACAATTACCTGTTGTACTTTGTTAAAATTTACATACCAAAGTATACCATCATATATACCTTCTACCATCTACGGTTCAAATTATACCGGAATATAAATCTTAGGCCATATCGCTATAATTTCTGATTATTTTATTCATTTAGCTGACTGTTACATTTCTGTAACACAATATTGGAATGTATATAATCAAAATGTTTGATGGCCTGTTATGCTTAATCTGAAGGTTGAACATGGCTCCAATAAAGCCAAACCTATAGTTAGCCACATAGCCAATTATCTAATTTAGGCAAAGGTATTCCCACACCTGACTCATGTTTTACTTTAGGATAACAAATCTACAATTTTAATTGGAACAATATACAGTATTACTGTCTGTCTCTATGAATCTGATTTACTTGAACAATAAATGTTATTTGAACAAACGTTCTTCTGTGTTAGATGTACTGTGATGTCATTCCCAACTCAACATGAGGCAGCTTCTCTCAGTAGGAATGGATGGCCCCAATGTTCTGTGGCCACAGATGGGTGGAACATTTACCGGTTGCAAAGACAGTCCTGGAAGTTTGGTCCATGATTCTGAAGTATGTTGATGCTGAGGATAAGAAGGTCCAAAACCCTCTTATGACGCCATCCTGGCAGCACAAGGGGATCCGCTCTTAAAAAGCGGTACAAACACAAGGTTTTCATGAAATACAGTGAGGGAGAAGGGCTTTAATGATCGGGTGTTTTCACGAATGATTTATTAATTAGTTATTTACACTTTTTGACTCTATTTTTTGAAAGTATATTTGTTTGTTTACTCTATTTACTATCTTGTGGATTGTTAGATAAATGATCATGTTCATAAACATGCTCACATATAGTCCTTGGAGTCTGGTACGATTGTATCACTGTTATATGCTGACTAGACTGTGCACTATTTGTCTCTGTTCAAGGTTGGAGGCCTCAGATCGGAGGCCTCGGGGATGTGTGCGTGTGTTTCATGCTGTACCCATTCTTATCTGCTAATAAAACTAGGTGGGGGAGAGATGCTCGCTGAGAATCGCAGGAGGCAGCTCATGAGCAGCATCCATTCTCCCTTGCTGAAAGAAAGAATACTAGTCTCGTTTCTTGCCGCAAGTCAAGTAAATGATCATTGGTGTTTAGTCTTAGGGCTTGGTTCTGATTTTCTCTCTTTTACAGTGTCACAAACCTGACAGGATATATCAGGTTAATTTTCTAATTATTTTCTAGCAAAATAAAAAATAAAGAATTATGTAAAATATATGTTTGTGTATAATTGAAATTTTTTATTTACTTGGATATGTATTGAATGTATGTATGTTAGAGGAATGGCTTGTTGAGTAGTGGAGAGGGGGTAGGTTCAAAAAAAGCTAATGCTTCATCCTACTCCTTTTCGGACATGTTTTGTTCGTATTATTATTGTTGTTCTGACTGTTATTGTTGGTTTGACTATTATCATTGTTTTCGGTTTGTTTGTTTTCTATTTGTCTTTTAATTTGCATGTTCGAAATAAAGCATTCAAATCAAATCAAATCCCAAAGCTTCAGTTCGTTCTCTCCATTGCGAGACGTTTTCACCCCTTTCTTCAAAAATACCAAATAGAAGAGCCAGTGTTGCCTTTTTTGGAAAAATATTTAACTGAGCTTCTGTTGGCAAGTTTTCATTTTTATTTTTTTCAACCGCTTTGCCCATTACTGGGTCGTGGGCCAAGCTCGAGCCTATCTCAGCAATCAATGGGTACACCCTGAACAAGCCGCCAGGGCAACACAGAAACAGACAATCAGCCACACACACTCACACCTACGGGAAATTTAGCGTCACCAATCCACCTGAGCTGCATGTTTGTGATGGTGGGAGGAAGCCGGAGAACCCGGAGAGAACCCACGCAGACACAGAAAGACCACACATCGGATTCGAACCCGCGACTTACTGTTGGTAAGTATCACTCTAAATATTTTTGATGAATTAATGTGAATTTAAACCTGTATTAAATGATAGAATGGCTTGTCGTCAAACAGGAGCTCCAACCCCCCCCCCCCCCCCCCCAGCTCATTAAATTGGACATCTCTGAGGAGAAGAACTGGGTCTCCCTAAAAAGGGTAGACATGGGCCAGGAGGCTGAATCAGCCATCAAAGGAATTTCATTGTTGATTTGTTTTGTGATGTCAGTGTGAATTATGATGCCTGCACGCATCAACGAGCAAATACAATTTGTTCAGTATTAATATTATACAAACATTTCATTTCAAAGAATTGACAGGAATGTTCCTTAATGGGCGCTCCTGGGCAAACCAGGAACCAAGATAGGGGAGCACTCTGTGTTTGCGGTGTCTGATTGAGATCATCCAGAAACTGCAGAAAAGGTCCCTGCTGATATCCCCCATTGTTAGGCAGAGAAGCTGCCCGGATCACACCTCCCACCCTGGGCTGCTGAAGCTTTGCCAAAGTGCTCTCCTCTTGTCCCGTGGACGAGCAACAGCGGAGCTTGAAGCGTGCAACGTCGGTGATGAATCTCTCGAAGCCCTCAGGATAATCTGCGATTGGTTAATGGGCTGTGGCGGCATTCAGAACGTTCCTCTGACCAAGAAGCTCCTCCAAGGTCACAATGCAGGCTGTGCTTTGATGGTGAGGGGGGGGGGGGGGAGCAGCTGCAGAGAAAGACCTGGAGGACCTCCGGTACCAGCGGGAGGTACTCAAGAGTGTGTGTCACGCACTTGAAAATGATGCAGACAAGTGTGCAGAGATTGCCGAGGGAAAGAGAGGAGCAAAGCTCAGAACTTAATCAAGCGTTCTCCGAAGACACAAGGGAAAAAAAGGTTGATCAAAATGTTAGAGGAAAATGCCACACAACTCGTGACCCTGCTGTCGAACTGGAACTTGAATTTGCATGTTTTCCTGCTATTAATTCCATCAACATGAATGTTGTTGTTGATGCAACGTCCTCCAGACTCTGAGATCTGTGAGACTCCAGGAGAGAATCTATGCAGTTTGTTTGTTGTTTAATTCTTGAAATACTGTTATTACAGAGTAAAGTTGATCTTAATTATTATTATCTATTGTCTTCCTCGTAATTAAAACACTTATAAATGTGTGTCCCATTGCAACGTGTAGCTGCTCATTCTAAAGGTCCAGTCTGTCCTATTTGACATATTGAGCTTGTGACATCTTAATTAATCCAACTCTGATGGTAGAGTTCCCTCTTAACTTAAATGTAGCTCACGCGCTTGCCCGAACACACACACACACACACAGAGAGCTTCTCTCCCTCTCTCTGGCCAGTTTTTGTGTCCAGTGTTGGAGTTAAGAAATAATAACCTCGTTAAATTGTGAGGGAATATGTTAATTAATTTTGGAAAGAGATTTTATTGTCATTTTACGCTGCTACAATTGAAGATTGAAGTCGTGCTTGTCAAGTTTCAAGAAGGGAGTGGCAGGTAAGAGACCCACAAAATGCGGCGGCGGAGGCAAAGCAATGTTTAAAACTCTCAGCAAGTACTGAGGGGGAGGGGGGGGGGGGGCCTCCAGGAAAATAAAAAAAGATTCACAGCCAACAAAATATCCAATTGAGCAAGACGGGACGTGCAAAACCAGAAACCAAAAATCACCGCCAGAATAATTACCATCCAAGAACGCAAACTTAAATAAGGCCGAGCACAGACTGGCATCACGGAGCAACAAACACTGGTCATCACAGGCCAAGCAATAATCGGCTGAAGGGTGAGCAGTGATCAATCTGTCCTCCGCCGCATGCCGAGAGACAGCAGAATGACTAACATAAAAATAATCACAAATAAACTGGTAGTAAAAATGTTGTACATTTAACTTAAGAATCTCTGTATAAACCCTGATACTACTATATACACATATATATATTTATATGTATATACATTGATAATCTTGCCATTTATCTTTCATATTTAAATACAATGAAACATGTATTTTGTCATGGGCCTGTGGTTTTTGCTGTCCTTTGGTTCTGGGTTCTTCTTTCTCCTCCCTCATGTTGGGTTTGTTTCCTGATTACTGCATGTAAACGGCTACAGGTGAGCTGGACCAGGCACACCTGATCCGCATTCTGTTGCCAGATTACGCTACCCACGCCAGTGTTTTCAGTCTTCCACACCTCTTGTTTGCACCCGTAACCCCCCCCCCTTGCTTCGTCCCCATTCCTACTAAACCCATTCTCCGGCACCGTGTGCAAGTATTTTGGCTAATTATTGTATTTTATTTATTGTCAGCTGGACGGGCTGAAGTCTGGTTTGACGTTTGGTTTGTAACGGTGCTTGTACCCGAGACCTTGTTCTTTGGGTCACTACCCAAAGCTCGTTACCTCAGGTGAGGGTAGGAACGGAGACCGACCGGTAAATGGAGAGCTTCTCCTTTCAGCTCAGCTTCCTGGTCACCATGACTGTGAAGAGAGCGCAGACACGGGGACGTCCACGCACGCGATTTCTTCCAGACGTGTTTCAGGAGGTGATTACAGACCTACTCAAACTACCAAGGATTGACTGGATGGTTTATTTTGCTGTTTTTGGTTTGCTAAGGACCCACAATCACCAGAATAGTGTAGAAACATGGGAAAGTGAGTTTTTAATCATATGGGACCTTTAAGTATATTATGCTGTTCCATGACTAAATGAGGAGTAGAAAAAGACAATTTCCTCTTGGTAGGCATCGTGCACTCAATTTGCTTGCTCGTTTTTCGGTATGTCGTAGAAACACCTCGTAAACAACAGACGGGTACGACCATAAATTTGCACAGTCGAGCGTTGCATAGGTCGTAAGTCAACGACCCCAGGTACCTACTTTAACCTACCTGCAATGAAACAGAATTCCCATTCGATATCTCTCTTAAAAAACACATAGACATGTAGAATTAATGGTCCATTCAGCCCTGTGAGGCGCTGGCAACGCGTCCGGGGTGTACCCCGCCTCCTGGGATAGGCTCCAGCAGACCCTTGACCAACAAGCCGGATTAAGCAGAGGTCAGCCAGGCGATTTGGGCGGGACGTCTACAAGAAAATGGATGAATAATAGTCCGATCATTGAAACCAACGAGCATAAGGAGAGACATGATGAACACGCATGAAGATAAATCTTAAATTCCATTTGACAGCTTTCATTTCTTGTCCTGCTTGGCTTCTGCAGCTCTCGAAAGACAAAAGGGTAAAATGCCACGGCCGGAAATGAGGGAACCGACAAGGCAGTCACTGAAGAATGCTGAGTGAAATGTCAATGCAAGGTGACAGCAAGCAGAATGACAAAGTGCTTCCTGCCCACAACGGGAATGCCTAATGACCGCCCAGAGCTGCCATTTGAGGATGACGCTCTATTATGACAGCTCTTCTCCCATTTGTAAAACACCAACATGACTATTTTGTACATTGGCGGCTCTGACTGACAGCCAAACTGAAAGGCGATACGATCCATCCACGGCATCTATCAGTTCATCGATGGCTTCCAATCAGCAGAGATGAAGAGTGGAAGCTCCAGCAGCTCCAGCAGCTCCAGCAGGTCTGGTTGTTCCTGTTGCACCGCCGTGGTTCTTCCACATCAACAATCGTTCCTGATTACAGCTTCGTATCACGCAGCCCAATCGTTAAACACTGTGGTTCATGCGAGGGATTTATTGATTGATTGATTGATTGATTCAGGGCTTCTGTTCTCTACAGCAGCGGTCCCCAACCTTTTTCCTGCCACTGATCGGGCAAAGTTTTGCGGACCGGGGGGGAATTCAATTAAAAAAGAGGAATATAATCTTACCAATAAAGTTTATATTATGCACTTGCAATAACTATTAAAAAACGATTACACCAATATCTACCGTATTTTCCGGATTATAAGTCGCGGTTTTTTTCATAGTTTGGTCGGGGGTGCGACTTATAAATCGGAGCGACTTATATATGCTTTTTTTTTACAAAATCTGTGAGCGCAGAGACAGTAGCCTACACATTTCTATAACAGGTGTTACAGGGAACTCTGTGACCCGTCAGAATCTGTCGCGGTTTCTGGAGGTTCAGAGTTATCTGTCACACCTGTTATCTAAAAACACAAATTAGAAGGGCTGAATGAAAATGGCGCCGAAAAGAAAGTCATATTCCGCGGCTTACAAGCTTCAGATAGTGAAATATGGAGCCGAAAACGGCAATCGAGCAGCAGAAAGAAAGTTTGGAGTGAGCGAAAAACTTGTAAGGGACTGGCGAAAAGCGGAGGTTACGCTTACTGAAATGAAGAAAACAAAGAAAGCTAATCGCGGGCAACAAGCTAGGTGGCCGCAGTTGGAGGAACGAGTTCACGCATGGGTGCTTGAACAACGTGCTGCTGGGAGAGGTTTGTCAACGGTGCAGTTGCGTCTCCATGCCCAGGTGGTTGCCAGGGAGGTGAATATAAACGGCTTTGCGGGAGGACCTTCTTGGTGTTACCGCTTCATGCAACGCAAACGCCTCTCTATCAGAGCAAGGACGACACTGTCCCGAAAACTGCCAGCGGACTTCCAAGCCAAGGTTGACAGTTTCCGCGCGTTCATTGAAAAGCATGTAAGTGATCACAACGTGACACCGGATCATATTATTAACATGGACGAGGTCCCCCTCACTTTTGACATCCCCATGGGCCGAAGTGTTGCAGAGAAAGGGCAAAAAAGTGTGAATATCGTTACAACTGGTCATGAGAGATCACACTTCACAGTGGTGCTGGCATGTTGTGGAGACGGATCAAAACTGCCACCGATGGTCATTTTCAAACGAAAAACCATGCCAAAAATCCAATCCTCCTCAGTTGCAGTCGCCGTGAACGAGAAAGGGTGGATTGATCAAGA
The DNA here is from genome assembly GCF_040956055.1 of Brachionichthys hirsutus. Taxonomy (NCBI): domain Eukaryota; kingdom Metazoa; phylum Chordata; class Actinopteri; order Lophiiformes; family Brachionichthyidae; genus Brachionichthys; species Brachionichthys hirsutus. The sequence goes on from NC_090910.1 coordinate 1,668,067, forward strand.
AATGATGAACTTGTGGCTTACAAAGTGCTACAATAAGCGACCGGATGGCTTCTTTAGAGCACGCAAAGCTCTGCTTGTGATGGATAGCATGAGAGCGCACATCACACCACAGTTAAAAAATAAATTAAAAGTTTTCAACTCCATACCTGCCATCATCCCTGGAGGCTTAACCAAAATACTCCAGCCACTTGATATCTCCGTGAATAGGAGCTTTAAGTCAGTTTTGCGTAACCTGTGGGAGCAGTGGATGACGGATGGAGAGCACAGCTTCACGGCAACCTGAGTGCTGTTTTTCGTTTGTGCATGAGAGTGTATGAATGACATTAAAGATTTCTTGATTCTTGATTCTTGATTCTTGAGAATGCGCCATGCAACTTTCCTGGAAGTCATTGAATGGATCGACAAAGCATGGGCTTCAGTGACAACCGCAACCATCCTGTCGGGATTCAGAAAGGCTGGAATAATTGGAACTGCAACTGACGACGAGTCTGATGTAAGCGACGTAGAAGAGGAAGCGGCGTCTTGTCTACCTGCCGAGTTGGGGGAGTTGTTCAAAAGTGACACCGAGGATGAAGATTTCCTTGGATTTCGTGATTCGGAGTAAAACCTGATATTTTGGTAAACGTGTTAGCATGTTCTTTGTGCTATATGTTGTTTGGTGTTGGATTTTATCAAATAAATTTTCCCCAAAAATGCGACTTATCCTCCAGTGCGACCTATATATGTTTTTTTCTTCTTAATTATGCATTTTTTGGCTGGTGCGACCTACAATCCGGAGCGACGTATAATCCAAAAAATACGGTACTCACCATTAGTTGCCGTCTCAATAACTGCTTGTGTCCTTCATGGGCACGTTTTTTTGTTTCATAATGTCCACATTCTTGTCTTTTAATTGCCCCTTGGGATAAATAAAGTTATCTGAATCTGAATCTTTTACTTCAGGGTTATTGGTCTCTATGAAGCAGCTTTGAACCCTTTGTTGCCTCGTTAACGAAGCTAATCAGCTGTTGATAAACCCGAGTTTTAAGTCTGAATCCTGGTTTGTCTGTTAAAATAAGTTTTATTTTCTTGGAGGTCGTCGGCTCGTCTTCTTCCTCCTCCTCTTCTTCCTCCTCAGTTGGACTTTCCCATGAGCAAAGAAGATCTCCAAAGACATTTGTTTTTTATTAATTTTCACCAGTTTACGGCTGTTTCTTTAGGTAACGTATCACGTGACCAAGAACATTGAGAGGCGATTGTTACGTTGGAGAAAATCCGGTCGTTTTTCAAAATAAAACAACTTTTAGACGCTAATAATCGATACAACGGAAATTTCACAAATTAGTAATTATTTCTGTGCGGCCGGTAACAAATGCCTCACGGACCGATACCGGGCCACGGCCCGGTGGTTGGGGACCGCTGCTCTACAGATATATTATAGCATGACAGCAGTTTTTGTTGAACAAAGCTGATGAAACTACTTCATATTTCAGAACAGCTTACCAGCGATCCAAGCGCAATACGGATCAATCTCATTGACGTCTAATTAGTTTGCACAAAAGATTTGAAGCGTATCCCACAAGACTCTCGACTCGGAACAGGATCTGTTCAAATAACTACAGATGGGTGTATGAATGGTAATGGGGTGAGCCTTAAACAAGAGCCTGCAGGGCTGGTACAAAACAGCAGATGAATAAATGTCGACACGCAAACCAGACTAATGAATCTGAATGACAATTGGAGGTACGCAGAGGGAGGCCTGGCAGCCACGGCTCCAACAGATGTGCCGCCTAGAAGGCAGAAGTGAAATTATTAACCCTTAAAATCTAATCAAATATAACTTTAGTTATATGTGAACTAAAAAAAACAGATGATCTCATCCAGTTACGCAAGAAGGGTATTTCCTGCCTCATCAGCTACAATGAAAGAACATCTATGTTAATGTCCTCCTAAAGTATATATGTATTCTTTGACATTAACATCATGAAAAAAATACTTCCTGCTCAACCCGGACAGCTTAAAACAACGATCTCCATAAAGAGTTCAGCCAGCTCAGTGTCAGAAATGAAAGCAGTTAGCTCGTCTTCCTCCTCACTGCATGGGCCAAACACGAATATTGACTTGAGAAAAACAGACACTTGCTGCTGGTGAATGTGAAGCTGAGGCTGTGTGTCATTTTCAGAGCAGCATGTGGAGCAGCAGCCCTTAATTCAGGTCAGTCCCAGAATTACAAATAAAAACAGATAAATAAACAGCTCGGTGAGATAGTCGGTGCAGATTACAGCCGTGCTGCACCACGAGTGTAGAGGTAACGTTGTCCAGTTACAGATTAGGATGTTCAAGCACAGGGGTCGGGACCCTATGGCTCTTTTAATGATTGCATATGGCACGCGCGCCGATAAAACAAAATGTAGCCATACGTAGCCGTTCGTAGTCTCCCTCCGTGCCACTGTGGGGCGCTATGCCGCCCATTGAGGCTCGCCCCTCAATGGGCGGCATACCCCCTCTCCCCTTCAATTCAATTCAATTCAATTCAGTTTTATTTATATAGCGCCAGATCACAACATAAAGTCATCTCAAGGCACTTTACAGGATTAGCAGGGAAAGACCTGCAGGGAAAGACAGAACCCAACTTGACCCACAAGAGCAACGGAGGCAAGGAAAAACTTCCCTTTAACGGGCAGAAACCTTGGACAGAACCTAGGCTCATGGTGGGCGGCCATCTGTCTGACCGGCTAGGTTGAGAGAGAGAGAGAGAGCGAGAGAGAGAGAGAGAGAGAGAGAGAGAGAGAGAGAGAGAGAGAGAATGGCAGGTAGGCTTGTAGCCGGGCGCGCGTCCACACCCCTTCCGGGTTGCTCGTGTGGCTGTCGTGGTGTGACTGACGCAAACGGCCATCTGCGCGCAATTTATTATCCGAACAGGTAACTTTCTAAAACATTCACGCCCCACTCTTGCATATAATTAGCACGATGCACGCCCCGGTGACGCCAGCATGTGATTGGATCTGCAGCTGATTGTTGATAGAGCCCGTTTGGATCCTGCTGGGCTGCTCGTCTGATCCCAGGTCAGATTGGCTCCGCGGTCCGGTCCCAGTGAGTTTGGGTTGTTCCTGGAAGGTAGGACTTTTATTTTACAGCTTAGTTTCACGTCGAGCTTGTGACTGCGACATAATTTAGATATATTATTTTCTTATTTTTCGAAAGGTTGAAGAGGCGTGTGGGCCAATCACAGCCACTGCTCTCCCCTCATTGTGGCTGCTGCTTTAGGTTTCCAAGTGCTTTTGCTGCCTGTTATATTTAATGACTGTTTATAATTGCTGTTAAACAGATACCCGTTTTATATGCACAAATGTATGACAATCATTGTTCATGAGAATAAACTGTTTGAACCGGACCTGCTCTCTGCCATTGTGGAATTAATCGAACCTGCGTCCCTGGAGTAGGGAAACGCACACCGTTTAAATTCAGGAGTGAGAATTCCTCCTAAATAAGTATTTTTGTTATATATATATTACGTTGGGCTCCAGCCGCCCCTCGTCCTGTGTGCAGCTCCAGGTGTAAATGATAAATTCAACTATCTCACCGTCTCTGTTCTCTGCTTTCTGGGCTCCGCTCACGTTAGTCCGTAACGTTCAGAGGCTTATTATACTAGTTTTATTACCTGCTTACCGCTTATACTGACATTTAGTTGAATTCACGTTTAAAATATATTATACGGCTCTCACTGAAATAAATTTCCAAATATTTTGCTTTCATGGCTCTTTTAGTCAAAAAGGTTCCCGACCCCTGTTCTAGCATGTGCATGAAAATGTTCAATTTCAGAAAAATCAATCTGCAAGTCTGTATATTTCAAGTGACTGTAAAGCAGTCCGAGGGCCACATCAGCATTATGGCGGCCCCCAAAGGGCCAGTGGTAAAGTAACACAGTGTAAATGTAACTAAAGGTAATGTAATGTCAAATAAATGTAACTACTCCTTAGCATGCTGTTAAATAACTGTATTTATTACCTATTTAAGTCCAAACATTACATAAGCAATTGCATAGTGTAAAAATATATGGAAAGCTTATCGCTGTAATAACCTCGGCCGAGGCGAGGACGAGGTTATTTATATTCCCGCGTCTGTCTCTCTGTCCGTCCGTCTGATAGCAAGAAAACTCAAAAGGTTCTGGACGGATCTGGAAATGATGGGAATGTTACCAGGAACAGATGGTTACGTTGTGGCGATGATCCAGACGGGATCCTGGGTTCTGGTTTACGACGTTTTTCGTTAACATCGCAGTCAATGGAGCTTCAAAATGTGTTCCTCAATATCTCGGTTGATTGTTGACCAATATTTGTGGAATTTGACACAGTCATGGAGGGTGGGAATCACCAGAAAATTTCATCTGGATAGAATCCAGAATGGAGTCAGTAAAATATACATCAACCTTTAACTTTTATCAGCACCGGGCCAACACTGGAAGACAAACAAACGTTCACAACAATTGCAATCACGCCTACAAGCCCTGCTTTGCCTCAGAGGACAGTGTGGGACAGACATGAGGACACGAAGACGGGCAGGTGGGACGACTGCAGAAAAACACATTAGATTAAGGGTAGAAAATTAAAGGAGAGATTACTATTATAGGGAGTAAAACTATGGATGTTTTTATGATGAGGAACAAAGCCTGTATGCATGTACTATAATGATCTGTGTTTTAATTGGATGCAGAGTTTCCAGGGCGATGGCGTGATGTGTCCTGCATACGAACACTAACTCTAGTCAGATTTCCTTCAACCTCCTGGACTCGTGGATGTATTTCTCATCGGCCTTGGCCTAAACTGAGAGATGATTGAGAGCATAACGGATTGGCCTTGACGGGGAGGTTTTGGGAAGCCTTGTCTGATAGCCAGGTTGCCTGTCTGATAACCAGGTTGCCTGTCTGATAACCAGGTTGCCTGTCTGATAGCCAGGTTGCCTGTCTGATAACCAGGTTGCTTGTCTGATAGCCAGGTTGCCTGTCTGATAGCCAGGTTGCCTGTCTGATAACCAGGTTGCCTGTCTGATAACCAGGTTGCCTGTCTGATAGCCAGGTTGCCTGTCTGATAGCCAGGTTGCCTGTCTGATAACCAGGTTGCCTGTCTGATAGCCAGGTTGCCTGTCTGATAACCAGGTTGCCTGTCTGATAGCCAGGTTGCCTGTCTGATAACCAGGTTGCCTGTCTGATAGCCAGGTTGCCTGTCTGATAACCAGGTTGCCTGTCTGGCGGCAGGTTGCCTGTCTGATAACCAGGTTGCTTGTCTGATAGCCAGGTTGCCTGTCTGATAGCCAGGTTGCCTGTCTGATAACCAGGTTGCCTGTCTGATAGCCAGGTTGCCTGTCTGATAGCCAGGTTGCCTGTCTGATAACCAGGTTCCCTGTCTGATAACCAGGTTCCCTGTCTGATAGCCAGGTTGCCTGTCTGATAACCAGGTTGCCTGTCTGATAACCAGGTTGCCTGTCTGATAGCCAGGTTGCCTGTCTGGTAACCAGGTTGCCTGTCTGATAACCAGGTTGCCTGTCTGATAACCAGGTTGCCTGTCTGGCGGCAGGTCGTCTGTTAGCTGCAGCCTCTGTGTCGCCATGTTTGTGAGACCTTTGCTTGTTCTGTTTCTCCACTTTCACTTTCCTCTGGTTCCTTCCTGACGAAACACCAAAGAGACGCACCGGTTCCACATCTCCTCTCATCACCACCTCCCGTTCTACTTCATCCGTGTACTCGCGTTGTTGTGGTTTACTACTTCATCCGTGTACTCGCCGTTATTGTGGTTTACTACTTCATCCGTGTACTCGCTGTTATTGTGGTTTACTACTTCATCGGTGTACTCGCCGTTATTGTGGTTTACTACTTCATCGGTGTACTCGCCGTTATTGTGGTTTACTACTTCATCGGTGTACTCGCCGTTATTGTGGTTTACTACTTCATCCGTGTACTCGCCGTTATTGTGGTTTACTACTTCATCCGTGTACTCGCCGTTATTGTGGTTTACTACTTCATCGGTGTACTCGCTGTTATTGTGCTTTACTACTTCATCGGTGTACTCGCTGTTATTGTGCTTTACTACTTCATTGGTGTACTCGCCGTTATTGTGTTTTACCACTTCATCGGTGTACTCACCGTTATTGTGGTTTACTACTTCATCCGTATACTCGCCGTTATTGTGGTTTACTACTTCATTGGTGTACTCGCCGTTATTGCGGTTTACTACTTCTTTAGTGTACTCGCTGTTATTGTGCTTTACTACTTCATTGATGTACTCGCCGTTATTGTGGTTTACTACTTCTTCAGTGTACTCGCTGTTATTGTGCTTTACTACTTCATCGGTGTACTCGCTGTTATTGTGCTTTACTACTTCATTGGTGTACTCGCCGTTATTGTGGTTTACTACTTCATCGGTGTACTCACCGTTATTGTGTTTTACTACCTCATCGGTGTACTCGCTGTTATTGTGCTTTACTACTTCATTGGTGTACTCGCCGTTATTGTGGTTTACTACTTCATCGGTGTACTCGCTGTTATTGTGCTTTACTACTTCATCGGTGTACACGCCGTTATTGTGGTTTACTACTTCATCGGTGTACTCGCCGTTATTGTGGTTTACTACTTCATCGGTGTACTCGCCGTTATTGTGGTTTACTACTTCATCGGTGTACTCCCCGTTATTGTGGTTTACTACTTCATCGGTGTACTCACCGTTATTGTGGTTTACTACTTCATTCGTGTACTCGCCGTTATTGTGGTTTGCTACTTCATCGGTGTACTCGCTGTTATTGTGCTTTACTACTTCATTGGTGTACTCGCCGTTATTGCGGTTTACTACTTCTTTAGTGTACTCGCTGTTATTGTGCTTTACTACTTCATTGGTGTACTCGCTGTTATTGTGCTTTACTACTTCATTGGTGTACTCGGCGTTATTGTGGTTTACTACTTCATCGGTGTACTCGCCGTTATTGTGTTTTACCACTTCATCGGTGTACTCGCCGTTATTGTGTTTTACTACTTCATCGGTGTACTCGCTGTTATTGTGCTTTACTACTTCATCGGTGTACTCGCTGTTATTGTGCTTTACTACTTCATTGGTGTACTCGCCGTTATTGTGGTTTACTACTTCATCGGTGTACTCGCCGTTATTGTGTTTTACCACTTCATCGGTGTACTCACCGTTATTGTGTTTTACTACTTCATCGGTGTACTCGCTGTTATTGTGCTTTACTACTTCATTGGTGTACTCGCCGTTATTGTGGTTTACTACTTCATCGGTGTACTCGCCGTTATTGTGTTTTACCACTTCATCGGTGTACTCACCGTTATTGTGGTTTACTACTTCATCCGTGTACTTGCCGTTATTGTGGTTTACTACTTCATCCGTATACTCGCCGTTATTGTGGTTTACTACTTCATCGGTGTACTCGCCGTTATTGTGGTTTACTACTTCATCCGTATACTCGCCCTTATTGTGGTTTACTACTTCATCCGTGTACTCACCGTTATTGTGGTTTACTACTTCATCCGTGTACTCCCCGTTATTGTGGTTTACTATTTCATCGGTGTACTCACCGTTATTGTGGTTTACTACTTCATCGGTGTACTCGCGTTGTTGTGGTTTACTATTTCATCGGTGTACTCACCGTTATTGTGGCTTACTACTTCATCGGTGTACTCGCCGTTATTGTGTTTTACCACTTCATCGGTGTACTCACCGTTATTGTGGTTTGCTACTTCATCCGTGTACTTGCCGTTATTGTGGTTTACTACTTCATCGGTGTACTCACCGTTATTGTGTTTTACTACTTCATCGGTGTACTCGCTGTTATTGTGCTTTACTACTTCATTGGTGTACTCGCCGTTATTGTGGTTTACTACTTCATCCGTGTACTCGCCGTTATTGTGGTTTACTACTTCATCCGTGTACTCGCCGTGATTGTGGTTTACTACTGCATCGGTGTACTCGCTGTTATTGTGCTTTACTACTTCATCGGTGTACTCGCTGTTATTGTGCTTTACTACTTCATTGGTGTACTCGCCGTTATTGTGGTTTACTACTTCTTTAGTGTACTCGCTGTTATTGTGCTTTACTACTTCATCGGTGTACTCGCTGTTATTGTGCTTTATTACTTCATTGGTGTACTCGCCGTGATTGTGGTTTACTACTGCATCGGTGTACTCGCTGTTATTGTGCTTTACTACTTCATCGGTGTACTCGCTGTTATTGTGCTTTACTACTTCATTGGTGTACTCGCCGTTATTGTGGTTTACTACTTCTTTAGTGTACTCGCTGTTATTGTGCTTTACTACTTCATCGGTGTACTCGCTGTTATTGTGCTTTACTACTTCATTGGTGTACTCGCCGTTATTGTGGTTTACTACTTCATCGGTGTACTCACCGTTATTGTGTTTTACTACTTCATCGGTGTACTCGCTGTTATTGTGCTTTACTACTTCATTGGTGTACTCGCCGTTATTGTGGTTTACTACTTCATCGGTGTACTCGCCGTTATTGTGTTTTACTACTTCATCGGTGTACTCGCTGTTATTGTGGTTTACTAATTCATCCGTATACTCACCGTTATTGTGGTTTACTACTTCATCGGTGTACTCGCCGTTATTGTGGTTTAGTACTTCATCCGTGTACTCACCGTTATTGTGGTTTACTACTTCATCGGTGTACTCCCCGTTATTGTGGTTTACTACTTCATCGGTGTACTCACCGTTATTGTGGTTTACTACTTCATTCGTGTACTCGCCGTTATTGCGGTTTACTACTTCGTCCGTGTACTCACCGTTATTGTGGTTTGCTACTTCATCGGTGTACTCGCTGTTATTGTGCTTTACTACTTCATTGGTGTACTCGCCGTTATTGTGGTTTACTACTTCTTTAGTGTACTCGCTGTTATTGTGCTTTACTACTTCATCGGTGTACTCGCTGTTATTGTGCTTTACTACTTCATTGGTGTACTCGCCGTTATTGTGGTTTACTACTTCATCGGTGTACTCGCCGTTATTGTGTTTTACCACTTCATCGGTGTACTCACCGTTATTGTGTTTTACTACTTCATCGGTGTACTCGCTGTTATTGTGCTTTATTACTTCATTGGTGTACTCGCCGTTATTGTGGTTTACTACTTCATCGGCGTACTCGCCGTTATTGTGTTTTACCACTTCATCGGTGTACTCACCCTTATTGTGGTTTACTACTTCATCCGTGTACTTGCCGTTATTGTGGTTTACTACTTCATCCGTATACTCGCCGTTATTGTGGTTTACTACTTCATCGGTGTACTCGTTGTTATTGTGTTTTACTACTTCATCGGTGTACTCGCTGTTATTGTGCTTTACTACTTCATTGGTGTACTCGCCGTTATTGTGGTTTACTACTTCATCCGTGTACTCGCCGTTATTGTGGTTTACTACTTCATCGGTGTACTCGCTGTTATTGTGCTTTACTACTTCATCGGTGTACTCGCTGTTATTGTGGTTTACTACTTCATCGGTGTACTCACCGTTATTGTGTTTTACTACTTCATCGGTGTACTCGCTGTTATTGTGCTTTACTACTTCATTGGTGTACTCGCCGTTATTGTGGTTTACTACTTCATCCGTGTACTCGCCGTGATTGTGGTTTACTACTGCATCGGTGTACTCGCTGTTATTGTGCTTTACTACTTCATCGGTGTACTCGCTGTTATTGTGCTTTACTACTTCATTGGTGTACTCGCCGTTATTGTGGTTTACTACTTCTTTAGTGTACTCGCTGTTATTGTGCTTTACTACTTCATCGGTGTACTCGCTGTTATTGTGCTTTACTACTTCATCGGTGTACTCGCTGTTATTGTGTTTTACTACTTCATCGGTGTACTCGCTGTTATTGTGCTTTACTACTTCATTGGTGTACTCGCCGTTATTGTGGTTTACTACTTCATCGGTGTACTCGCCGTTATTGTGTTTTACTACTTCATCGGTGTACTCGCTGTTATTGTGGTTTACTAATTCATCCGTGTACTTGCCGTTATTGTGGTTTACTACTTCATCCGTATACTCACCGTTATTGTGGTTTACTACTTCATCGGTGTACTCGCCGTTATTGTGGTTTAGTACTTCATCCGTGTACTCACCGTTATTGTGGTTTGCTACTTCATCGGTGTACTCGCTGTTATTGTGCTTTACTACTTCATTGGTGTACTCGCCGTTATTGTGGTTTACTACTTCTTTAGTGTACTCGCTGTTATTGTGCTTTACTACTTCATCGGTGTACTCGCTGTTATTGTGCTTTACTACTTCATTGGTGTACTCGCCGTTATTGTGGTTTACTACTTCATCGGTGTACTCGCCGTTATTGTGTTTTACCACTTCATCGGTGTACTCACCGTTATTGTGTTTTACTACTTCATCGGTGTACTCGCTGTTATTGTGCTTTATTACTTCATTGGTGTACTCGCCGTTATTGTGGTTTACTACTTCATCGGCGTACTCGCCGTTATTGTGTTTTACCACTTCATCGGTGTACTCACCGTTATTGTGGTTTACTACTTCATCCGTGTACTTGCCGTTATTGTGGTTTACTACTTCATCCGTATACTCGCCGTTATTGTGGTTTACTACTTCATCGGTGTACTCGCTGTTATTGTGTTTTACTACTTCATCGGTGTACTCGCTGTTATTGTGCTTTACTACTTCATTGGTGTACTCGCCGTTATTGTGGTTTACTACTTCATCCGTGTACTCGCCGTTATTGTGGTTTACTACTTCATCGGTGTACTCGCCGTTATTGTGGTTTACTACTTCATCGGTGTACTCGCTGTTATTGTGCTTTACTACTTCATCGGTGTACTCGCTGTTATTGTGGTTTACTACTTCATCGGTGTACTCACCGTTATTGTGTTTTACTACTTCATCGGTGTACTCGCTGTTATTGTGCTTTACTACTTCATTGGTGTACTCGCCGTTATTGTGGTTTACTACTTCATCCGTGTACTCGCCGTTATTGTGTTTTACTACTTCATCGGTGTACTCGCTGTTATTGTGGTTTACTAATTCATCCGTGTACTTGCCGTTATTGTGGTTTACTACTTCATCCGTATACTCACCGTTATTGTGGTTTACTACTTCATTGGTGTACTCGCCGTTATTGTGGTTTAGTACTTCATCCGTGTACTCACCGTTATTGTGGTTTGCTACTTCATCGGTGTACTCGCTGTTATTGTGCTTTACTACTTCATTGGTGTACTCGCCGTTATTGTGGTTTACTACTTCTTTAGTGTACTCGCTGTTATTTTGCTATACTACTTCATCGGTGTACTCACTGTTATTGTGCTTTACTACTTCATTGGTGTACTCGCCGTTATTGTGGTTTACTACTTCTTTAGTGTACTCGCTGTTATTGTGCTTTACTACTTCATCGGTGTACTCGCTGTTATTGTGTTTTACTACTTCATCGGTGTACTCGCTGTTATTGTGCTTTACTACTTCATTGGTGTACTCGCCGTTATTGTGGTTTACTACTTCATCGGTGTACTCGCCGTTATTGTGTTTTACTACTTCATCGGTGTACTCGCTGTTATTGTGGTTTACTAATTCATCCGTGTACTTGCCGTTATTGTGGTTTACTACTTCATCCGTATACTCACCGTTATTGTGGTTTACTACTTCATCGGTGTACTCGCCGTTATTGTGGTTTAGTACTTCATCCGTGTACTCACCGTTATTGTGGTTTGCTACTTCATCGGTGTACTCGCTGTTATTGTGCTTTACTACTTCATTGGTGTACTCGCCGTTATTGTGGTTTACTACTTCTTTAGTGTACTCGCTGTTATTTTGCTATACTACTTCATCGGTGTACTCACTGTTATTGTGCTTTACTACTTCATTGGTGTACTCGCCGTTATTGTGGTTTACTACTTCATCGGTGTACTCGCCGTTATTGTGTTTTACCACTTCATCGGTGTACTCACCGTTATTGTGTTTTACTACTTCATCGGTGTACTCGCTGTTATTGTGCTTTATTACTTCATTGGTGTACTCGCGGTTATTGTGGTTTACTACTTCATCGGCGTACTCGCCGTTATTGTGTTTTACCACTTCATCGGTGTACTCACCGTTATTGTGGTTTACTACTTCATCCGTGTACTTGCCGTTATTGTGGTTTACTACTTCATCCGTATACTCGCCGTTATTGTGGTTTACTACTTCATCGGTGTACTCGCTGTTATTGTGCTTTATTACTTCATTGGTGTACTCGCCGTTATTGTGGTTTACTACTTCATCGGCGTACTCGCCGTTATTGTGTTTTACCACTTCATCGGTGTACTCACCGTTATTGTGGTTTACTACTTCATCCGTGTACTTGCCGTTATTGTGGTTTACTACTTCATCCGTATACTCGCCGTTATTGTGGTTTACTACTTCATCGGTGTACTCGCCGTTATTGTGGTTTACTACTTCATCGGTGTACTCACCGTTATTGTGGTTTACTACTTCATCCGTGTACTTGCCGTTATTGTGGTTTACTACTTCATCCGTATACTCGCCGTTATTGTGGTTTACTACTTCATCGGTGTACTCGCTGTTATTGTGCTTTACTACTTCATCGGTGTACTCGCTGTTATTGTGCTTTACTACTTCATTGGTGTACTCGCCGTTATTGTGGTTTACTACTTCATCCGTGTACTCGCCGTTATTGTGGTTTACTACTTCATCCGTGTACTCGCCGTTATTGTGGTTTACTACTTCATCGGTGTACTCGCTGTTATTGTGCTTTACTACTTCATCGGTGTACTCGCTGTTATTGTGGTTTACTACTTCATCGGTGTACTCACCGTTATTGTGTTTTACTACTTCATCGGTGTACTCGCTGTTATTGTGCTTTACTACTTCATTGGTGTACTCGCCGTTATTGTGGTTTACTACTTCATCCGTGTACTCGCCGTTATTGTGGTTTACTACTTCATCCGTGTACTCGCCGTTATTGTGGTTTACTACTTCATCCGTGTACTCGCCGTGATTGTGGTTTACTACTGCATCGGTGTACTCGCTGTTATTGTGCTTTACTACTTCATCGGTGTACTCGCTGTTATTGTGCTTTACTACTTCATTGGTGTACTCGCCGTTATTGTGGTTTACTACTTCTTTAGTGTACTCGCTGTTATTGTGCTTTACTACTTCATCGGTGTACTCGCTGTTATTGTGCTTTATTACTTCATTGGTGTACCCGCCGTGATTGTGGTTTACTACTGCATCGGTGTACTCGCTGTTATTGTGGTTTACTACTTCATCGGTGTACTCGCTGTTATTGTGCTTTACTACTTCATCGGTGTACTCGCTGTTATTGTGGTTTACTACTTCATCGGTGTACTCGCTGTTATTGTGGTTTACTACTTCATTGGTGTACTCACCGTTATTGTCTTTTACTACTTCATCGGTGTACTCGCTGTTATTGTGCTTTACTACTTCATTGGTGTACTCGCCGTTATTGTGGTTTACTACTGCATCGGTGTACTCGCTGTTATTGTGCTTTACTACTTCATCGGTGTACTCGCTGTTATTGTGCTTTACTACTTCATTGGTGTACTCGCCGTTATTGTGGTTTACTACTTCTTTAGTGTACTCGCTGTTATTGTGCTTTACTACTTCATCGGTGTACTCGCTGTTATTGTGCTTTATTACTTCATTGGTGTACTCGCCGTGATTGTGGTTTACTACTGCATCGGTGTACTCGCTGTTATTGTGCTTTACTACTTCATCGGTGTACTCGCTGTTATTGTGCTTTACTACTTCATCGGTGTACTTGCTGTTATTGTGGTTTACTACTTCATCGGTGTACTCACCGTTATTGTGTTTTACTACTTCATCGGTGTACTCGCTGTTATTGTGCTTTACTACTTCATTGGTGTACTCGCCGTTATTGTGGTTTACTACTTCATCCGTGTACTCGCCGTTATTGTGGTTTACTACTTCATCCGTGTACTCGCCGTTATTGTGGTTTACTACTTCATCGGTGTACTCGCTGTTATTGTGCTTTACTACTTCATCGGTGTACTCGCTGTTATTGTGCTTTACTACTTCATTGATGTACTCGCCGTTATTGTGGTTTACTACTTCTTCAGTGTACTCGCTGTTATTGTGCTTTACTACTTCATCGGTGTACTCGCTGTTATTGTGCTTTACTACTTCATTGGTGTACTCGCCGTTATTGTGGTTTACTACTTCATCGGTGTACTCACCGTTATTGTGTTTTACTACCTCATTGGTGTACTCGCTGTTATTGTGCTTTACTACTTCATTGGTGTACTCGCCGTTATTGTGGTTTACTACTTCATCGGTGTACTCGCTGTTATTGTGCTTTACTACTTCATCGGTGTACACGCCGTTATTGTGGTTTACTACTTCATCTGTGTACTCGCCGTTATTGCGGTTTACTACTTCATCGGTGTACTCGCCGTTATTGTGGTTTACTACTTCATCGGTGTACTCCCCGTTATTGTGGTTTACTACTTCATCGGTGTACTCACCGTTATTGTGGTTTACTACTTCATTCGTGTACTCGCCGTTATTGTGGTTTGCTACTTCATCGGTGTACTCGCTGTTATTGTGCTTTACTACTTCATTGGTGTACTCGCCGTTATTGCGGTTTACTACTTCTTTAGTGTACTCGCTGTTATTGTGCTTTACTACTTCATTGATGTACTCGCCGTTATTGTGGTTTACTACTTCTTCAGTGTACTCGCTGTTATTGTGCTTTACTACTTCATCGGTGTACTCGCTGTTATTGTGCTTTACTACTTCATTGGTGTACTCGCCGTTATTGTGGTTTACTACTTCATCGGTGTACTCACCGTTATTGTGTTTTACTACCTCATCGGTGTACTCGCTGTTATTGTGCTTTACTACTTCATTGGTGTACTCGCCGTTATTGTGGTTTACTACTTCATCGGTGTACTCGCTGTTATTGTGCTTTACTACTTCATCGGTGTACACGCCGTTATTGTGGTTTACTACTTCATCGGTGTACTCGCCGTTATTGTGGTTTACTACTTCATCGGTGTACTCACCGTTATTGTGGTTTACTACTTCATTCGTGTACTCGCCGTTATTGTGGTTTGCTACTTCATCGGTGTACTCGCTGTTATTGTGCTTTACTACTTCATTGGTGTACTCGCCGTTATTGCGGTTTACTACTTCTTTAGTGTACTCGCTGTTATTGTGCTTTACTACTTCATCGGTGTACTCGCTGTTATTGTGCTTTACTACTTCATTGGTGTACTCGCCGTTATTGTGGTTTACTACTTCATCGGTGTACTCGCCGTTATTGTGTTTTACCACTTCATCGGTGTACTCGCCGTTATTGTGTTTTACTACTTCATCGGTGTACTCGCTGTTATTGTGCTTTACTACTTCATCGGTGTACTCGCTGTTATTGTGCTTTACTACTTCATTGGTGTACTCGCCGTTATTGTGGTTTACTACTTCATCGGTGTACTCGCCGTTATTGTGTTTTACCACTTCATCGGTGTACTCACCGTTATTGTGTTTTACTACTTCATCGGTGTACTCGCTGTTATTGTGCTTTACTACTTCATTGGTGTACTCGCCGTTATTGTGGTTTACTACTTCATCGGTGTACTCGCCGTTATTGTGTTTTACCACTTCATCGGTGTACTCACCGTTATTGTGGTTTACTACTTCATCCGTGTACTTGCCGTTATTGTGGTTTACTACTTCATCCGTATACTCGCCGTTATTGTGGTTTACTACTTCATCGGTGTACTCGCCGTTATTGTGGTTTACTACTTCATCCGTATACTCGCCCTTATTGTGGTTTACTACTTCATCCGTGTACTCACCGTTATTGTGGTTTACTACTTCATCCGTGTACTCCCCGTTATTGTGGTTTACTATTTCATCGGTGTACTCACCGTTATTGTGGTTTACTACTTCATCGGTGTACTCGCGTTGTTGTGGTTTACTATTTCATCGGTGTACTCACCGTTATTGTGGCTTACTACTTCATCGGTGTACTCGCCGTTATTGTGTTTTACCACTTCATCGGTGTACTCACCGTTATTGTGGTTTGCTACTTCATCCGTGTACTTGCCGTTATTGTGGTTTACTACTTCATCCGTATACTCGCCGTTATTGTGGTTTACTACTTCATCGGTGTACTCGCCGTTATTGTGGTTTACTACTTCATCGGTGTACTCGCCGTTATTGTGGTTTACTACTTCATCGGTGTACTCGCGTTGTTGTGGTTTACTATTTCATTTTAGTTTGAAGCATTGCTGCTTTGTTCCCGTTTCTTAATTGATCCCTGCAGCTCGTATCTCTGAGTTATTTGTTCTTTCCTACGATGCTGAAATGGTTTCTTTGCATTATTCAATTAAACTGCTTGAACTTTTCCTGCGTCTCTGTCTCTACTTCTTGGGGGCCACACTTCGTCCCTCGCCAGAACGCTGCCTGATGGGAAGAGCGCGTTCTTCTTCTACTATTTCCGGTATATTTGGTAAAATTGCTCATGTCAAAATAATTTATTCAGATCAAGAGAGTGATGCATGAACACGCAAGAAAGGAAAACCTCTGGACCAGACACCAGCTCATCGGGGGGGCACATCAAAGACACTGTCCTTGATTTGACTGATGTGTTTGAGCTTGTCTTCTTCGTCGAAGGACTTTAAATGTACCCGTACAGTTAGTTCAGTTCCTGCTTGTGAGAGTGAACTGGTCTTTGGTCCTCTTTATTTCTGTCTTCATCATCCTTCCTTGCTTTACTTTCTCTTTGGTTCTTCGTGAATCACTGATTAAAACAGCTGACCATGCGTTATTAATGTCGGTGCTATAACGGTGAGCAGCGCTGGTGCACGTTTCAATGCTGGCCATGTGTCATCGAGGCTTTGAACCAACAACCGTAGGTTCTTCCTGCTTGTGCTGCCATTTCTCTGACATTCAGACCTGCATGCGTTCAGCCCCAACATTATTAACACCCCCAGATAAGTATTGAGGTAGGAACCCCACGGGCCAGAACGTTGTGCACGGACCAGGGTCGGCCTGGACTCCCTGTCTGGTCTGTGGTAGAACCTCACGGGTCAGGACGTTCTGCAACGGACCAGGGTCAGCCTGGACTCCCTGTCTGGTCTGTGGTAGAACCTCACGGGTCAGGACGTTCTGCAACGGACCAGGGTCGACCTGGACTCCCTGTCTTGTCTGTGGTAGAACCTCACGGGTCAGAACATTCTGCAACAGACCAGGGTCGGCCTGGACTCCCTGTCTGGTCTGTGGTAGAACCTCACGGGCCAGGACGTTGTGCACGGACCAGGGTCGGCCTGGACTCCCTGTCTGGTCTGTGGTAGAACCTCATGGGTCAGGACATTCTGCAACGGACCAGGGTCGGCCTGGACTCCCTGCCTGGTCTGTGGTAGAACCTCACGGGCCAGGACGTTCTGCACGGACCAGGGTCGGCCTGGACTCCCTGCCTGGTCTGTGGTAGAACCTCACGGGTCAGGACGTTCTGCACAGACCAGGGTCGGCCTGGACTCCCTGCCTGGTCTGTGGTAGAACCTCACGGGTCAGGACGTTCTGCAACGGACCAGGGTCGGCCTGGACTCCCTGTCTGGTCTGTGGTAGAACCTCACGGGCCAGGACGTTGTGCACAGACCAGGGTCGGCCTGGACTCCCTGTCTGGTCTGTGGTAGAACCTCACGGGTCAGGACGTTCTGCACCGGACCAGGGTCGGCCTGGACTCCCTGCCTGGTCTGTGGTAGAACCTCACGGGTCAGGACGTTCTGCAACGGACCAGGGTCGGCCTGGACTCCCTGTCTGGTCTGTGGTAGAACCTCACGGGTCAGGACGTTGTGCACGGACCAGGGTCGGCCTGGACTCCCTGTCTGGTCTGTGGTAGAACCTCACGGGTCAGGAAGTTCTGCAACGGACCAGGGTCGGCCTGGACTCCCTGCCTGGTCTGTGGTAGAACCTCACGGGTCAGGACGTTGTGCACGGACCAGGGTCGGCCTGGACTCCCTGTCTGGTCTGTGGTAGAACCTCACGGGTCAGGACGTTGTGCACGGACCAGGGTCGGCCTGGACTCCCTGCCTGGTCTGTGGTAGAACCTCACGGGTCAGGACGTTCTGCACAGACCAGGGTCGGCCTGGACTCCCTGCCTGGTCTGTGGTAGAACCTCACGGGTCAGGACGTTGTGCACGGACCAGGGTCGGCCTGGACTCCCTGTCTGGTCTGTGGTAGAACCTCACGGGTCAGGACGTTCTGCAACGGACCAGGGTCGGCCTGGACTCCCTGCCTGGTCTGTGGTAGAACCTCACGGGTCAGGACGTTGTGCACGGACCAGGGTCGGCCTGGACTCCCTGTCTGGTCTGTGGTAGAACCTCACGGGTCAGAACATTCTGCACAGACCAGGGTCGGCCTGGACTCCCTGCCTGGTCTGTGGTAGAACCTCACGGGTCAGGACGTTCTGCACAGACCAGGGTCGGCCTGGACTCCCTGCCTGGTCTGTGGTAGAACCTCACGGGTCAGGACGTTGTGCACGGACCAGGGTCGGCCTGGACTCCCTGTCTGGTCTGTGGTAGAACCTCACGGGTCAGGACGTTCTGCAACGGACCAGGGTCGGCCTGGACTCCCTGTCTGGTCTGTGGTAGAACCTCACGGGTCAGGACGTTCTGCACCGGACCAGGGTCGGCCTGGACTCCCTGCCTGCTCTCATGCCTTCCTCTCAGAATTCAACGCTTTTTCTGTTACCTTCGATCTTCTGTAGGATCTGGCAGCACCGCTGCTATTCCCTGACGCCTGGCTTCCTGCTTCCAGCTCAACGACTTCAATAACGAACATCCACCATGTTATGGTGGTGCAAATGTTTGCGACGTTTACGGCGTAAATATAATAAAAGTTTCTTTCCCGTAGCGTCACAGAAAAAAAATGTCATGAAATGATTTCACTGTCAAACACAAACCGTTAAAGATATAAACAGCCCAGAATTATAACTTTATGAAACGAAGATGTTTACATTATCAATGGCTGGTGGCGGTCCACAGTTTGCTGCTGATGAACTGCCGTGTCTCTAAATCCTCCCTTGATGCTGCTGTTTTGTGCTCCATTTTTATATTCCTCATTTTCTTATCTCAGTCTGTCTTTATGGTGATTTTGTGTTTCATGTTGCAGGTTGGCACAGAAAGAAAAGGAAAATCCTCGTTTGGGAATCCTTTTCACTGACCACGGCGATGAAATCTGTTCTGATTCTGATATCTTGAATCGATCAATCTGGCATCCATCCATCTGTCTGTTTAATTTATCAACTCTCTCCTTAGTGTTAATCAATGTTAGGAGGCAAACGGCAGCAGGCGGTGGCGTCGGATGGAAAGGAAAACCAGAGTGAAACTGTATTGCAGATGTTTGAAGTTATTTCAGCAACTGTCGTTGGCTAAATAATTCTGCTGTCTGAGAGCTTATGTTAGAGTTTTAAAAGATGGAAATGTTTTTTTTTAATCTCCAGTTGTCTATCAGCTCTTCCTGCACTCCCTCTCGGGGCATCGCCATCACGCCACATTCTCCCCTTCCCTCCAGGGAGAGGGGAGAATACCTTGTATTGTAGTCCAAAATACCTTGTTTTGTAGTCCCTCCCCTACAAAACAAGGTATTTTAAAATCTAAAGGCTGCTTTCTATTACCTTTCCTGTGAAATGTTGCCGGCCCCTCGGCATCGATTCACCATCTTAGGTGGCACTCTGGTTTTTCCTCTGGAGTCACCATCAGGCTGAGAATCACTCTTGTCCTTGAGCTAAAACCGAAAGGGGAGAACACCATCATCTCGCCTCATGAGAGAGGATGGATCCTCCTTCATCCCTCCAGCGGCACCCTCAGACTAAATCTGAGTCAGGATTATGTGAGCAGTGCAGCAGTCAGCAACAAGCAGTCAGCAACCAGCAGTCAGCAACCAGCAGTCAGCAACCAGCAGTCTGTTACGGCCATTCATTCAGATTAAAGCAGTAAAAGAAGTAAATCAGTTATTTAATCAATATTAGTCCATTCTGATTAAATATTTCATAACCTTACACAATCCCCTCCCCCCAGGGCTGTGTACTTTCCCCCTGGCTCTTCTCCCTGTACACCAACTGCTGCACCTCCAGCCATCAGTCCGTCAAACTGATTAAGTTTGCAGACGACACCACCCTCATCGGGCTCATCTCGGACGGTGATGAGTCGGCCTACAGGAGGGAGGTGGACCGGCTGGTGTCCTGGTGTAGCAGCAACAACCTGGAGCTGAACAGCCAGAAAACAGTGGAGATGATCGTGGACTTCAGGAAAGTCACAGCCCCACCGCCCCCCCTCGCCTTCACAGACTCCCCTACCCCCATCTCCATCGTGGACTCTTTCCGCTTCCTGGGCACCACCATCACCCGGGACCTCAAGGGGGAGCCGACCATCAGCTCCCTCATCAAGAAGGCTCAGCAGAGGATGTACTTCCTGCGGCAGCTGAGGAAACTCAAGCTGCCAACCCAGATGTTGGTGCAGTTCTACACCTCCATCGTGGAGTCCGTCTTCACCTCCTCCATCACCGTGTGGTACGCTGGCGCCACCACCAGGGACAGACACAGACTGCAGCGCATTGTACGTGCTGCGGAGAAGGTGATCGGCTGCAAGCTACCATCGCTCCAGGACCTGTATGTCTCCAGGACTCGGAGGCGTGCAGGTCGGATCACAGCCGACCCTTCTCACCCTGGACATGGATTCTTTGACCCTCTCCCCTCAGGCAGGAGGCTACGGTCCATCCGGACCAGAACCTCCTGCCACAAGAACAGTTTCTTGCCCTCGGCTGTAAGACTCATGAACAATCAATAATTCTGTCCCGGACTCCTGAACATTTCATAACTGAGAACTTGCACTGTTCCATTTGCACTGCATGATTACGCTAGTTTACTGCTGCTAGTACACATCTGTGTATCCACTCCTGCTGCGGCTGGTGTGTCTGTACTTGTATGTTTTTTGTATTTTGTCATTACAGTGAAGTACGACTTCACTGAGAAACATTCCTAGTCTGTGAACCCTCACTGACAATAAACTACTTCTGATTCTGATTCTGATTCGGGGTATTATCAACCAGATCCATAGACGTCTGGCCAACGCTTAATCCAAAACGCTGGCAACAATACTCCTCTTGAGAAACTCAGGGACAAAATAAAAAAAGGATTGTGATTATTTGAAAACGCCATCTATCAGAACAAGGCCGATGTCTGTCTGTCTATCTCCCGCTCCATAAAGCGTCTCGTTCAAAGTGTTTACCACACACTAAAACATGTTTACCCGTATTCGCCAGAACATTACCACCAAAAAAAAACTTTATGCAGGGAAAATGCCACAGAGCGCAGACACGGGGACGCACACAAGCATGTGCACGTTTGCTTCGCCTGACGTCACGATTTCTTCAAGACGGGTTTCAGGAGGTGATTACAGACCTACCAAACTGGATGGTTTATTTTGCTACTTAATAGAAGAGTTTTTCATATTACTGGACCTTTAAATCCGAGACAGTGAATTAAACCCAACAGTAATAATAACTCATAAATCTGGTTGCGTGTTCTCCCACAAATTTTGATCCAGCGCAGACATTTTTCATCGTTGGTTTCCGGTTCAGGGAAGGGATTGAACCGTACTCCTCCTTCCAGTTGTTCAGGGTACCGGTCGTCATGGTTACAGAATCCGTGACGACAACGTTTGACCATTTTTACTGATTTTCGCAGTTGTACGATATGCTAAAAAAAGCGGCAGGAGGTTTGTTTGTCTGAGGCAGTGTTTGACCACAAGTGACTGATGATTGGTCGACTCAGGCATGTGGGCGTGTTTACGGAAAGGCCAGTTTGGGTCCCACGTTGCCAGTATAAACCGGTTTGATTGACACATCCATCTTCAAGCAGATGTCAGTGGCTCTCTTTGATTGACTGCTTGAAATCACTTTTTTTTTTACTCTCTGCTCTCTGTCTGCTTCCACCTGAGGATATTAAATCAGGCAGTCTAGTCACAACTTCCCCAACACACACACACACACACACACACACACACACACACACACACACACACAAACACACACTTTGTGAAGATGTTCTTCCTTTTCATCTTTAGAAGTTCCTGCTTGGCTTCAGCCCGCCATTGACCTGAGACTGACGTGTTTGGGAGGATTTCTCTCATTCTGTAGTCTGGAATAAACAAGGTCCAGCCAGCGTGATTGTTTCATCTCATCTCACGGTGTTGAATGACTTCTTTAACTTTCTCTGTGTGGACAGAAAGAAATGCTGCGTGGTTTGTGTCATTTACAGTCACATGTCCCTCTGAATTGAGTGAATATTACTCCCCCTGCTGTAAAGGGGCATCCGCCACACCGGCAGCAACCTTCCTCTCTCTGTTCACTCCATTAACAATATTTGCTGTGGTAACATTATTGCTGCAGACAAAGATGAGGGGGAAAATACCCCCGTGATAATTCAAAGGAATCTCTGCAGGATTAGTCCAGATATAAGTGGCCATTTAATTTGGCATGGGGAGTTAAAGTGGCGCTGGTGTGAAGAAATGATGCGACGGTGCCAGCAGAGGAGATAGCCTTGGTTTTAAATGAGATCACCCCGGGTTACCGGAATGGAAAACGGACCATAATGACCACACCAATAGAAGAACCCGAGATCAGCGTCAGGCTCTCTGTGAGGCGACCTTGGCCCATCGAGTCAAGGTTTACTCAGATTATATTAGTTCTCAATTAAGGGGTACTTTTGATATTACCTTGAAATAAATTGTTAACCACCTGGGAAATAGCGAAGCAGATTTGAGCCAATTTAAGATGATTGTTTGGGGTTCCTGGTTGGTAGAGAAAATCTAAAAGGTCACGCAGAGCATTTTTAAATAAAGCGAGAAGGTTGGCCATTTGCGCAGTAAAACATATTTTTGATTCGGCCGTTGTGTGACAGGAAGCAAACACTTTGTTTTTGCTTGCCATTGGTGATCCTTGGTTTGCACCAATCAGATCCCAGACACCTCAGTAGGGCGTGTCTGGAGCCAATGAGGTTCTGAGAATATCGCCAAATGTTCCTGGACCAATCAGATTTAGCGGACATGATGCCATGATGTTTACTGTTTATATATCACTCCATGTTGAATGTGTAGCTATTGTTTAGGCTGATCTTAATAGACCTGTGTTGCATCATTGCTAAAATAAGTCTGTTTAGTTTGTTTCTTTGTTTACCTGACATGTTATACGTAGTTTGAGTTATCATATACATATTTGAGGTTTGGTATTTATGACACCTCGTGACCTTACATGATACGTACAATCCTCAACCATAAGGATGTTATCTCGAACACAAAGCCTTCCAGAGGAAGAACTACTATGTAAGAGTACCTGTAAGGTATAATTACTTCATAAAGTGTTACGAACCTTCCAACACCCCCTCCCCTCCTCTGATAGCTACTTCCGTCTGTCTCAAAGTTAATCTCATAATAAAACCACATTTTATATTTCAGTAATACTGCATATAATTTATTATATAATTGTGTTTATCTACGCCGGAACAGATTACATTGTTTTCAGTTATTTTATTTGGGAAACATTGATTTGACATTTGACATTTGAGTAATTTGAGTTACGAACACAGTCCAGGAACGAGTTGTCACGATGACCAAAAACAGAGAATCAGCAGGACTTGTTCAAGTTTCACCTCTCAGCCAAGAGGAAGTAATTTAAAGAAAACTCTAAAATCAAAGACCAGCGAATGATTCTGATTGTTTTATGCTGGATCACAATAATAAAAAAATATCACAAAACTTTAAGACAAACAGTTCACAAAACGTAAAAAACAGTCCTCAACATTTAAACCATGAATGTTCCAAAATAAAAGTGGAATTTTGGTATGACAATGATGTCAGGAGAAAACAGGTTGCAGGTTCTTCTTGATGGGTTCAGGGATAATTCACTTCCTAATGTTTGTTTTATGTCCATGTAAGAGATTCATTGGGTGAGATACTTTCCCACCTTATCTTCATCAAGCGTCTGCGTCTTGTAGCTGAACAGAGCTATCTGAGTACACACCATTAGACCAGGGCTAATGGAAGGCAAAGAAGCCCAGGAGAGCTGCAGGTATGCAGGCGGATCTTATTGAAGGCTAATTAAAGACATTTTTATCTGCTTACATTGTCTTAATAGCAGCAACATTATCCTATTTATTTCAGTAACAATGACACTGACTCCATTGTCATATCACTGAAAAACCTTTATTATTATGAACAGAGTATCTTAAGATCGCAAAATACCAAAACGCATAATTCCAGCATTTGAAAGATGTTTATAAAGAATCTCTAAATTGCACAAGGGAGAACTTGCTTTGTGTAGAAACTACTACTACTAATACTATTACTATTACTACTACTACTGTACTCTCTACTTGTCCCGTGAGGGGTCGCCACAGAACGTCTAACCTTCACTGTCCCTCTTATTGTCTCATTTCTAATCCTGTCCAACCTGGACACTCCCAAGGAGAACCTCAGCATCTTCATCTCCTCCACTTCTAGCTCCGCCTACTGTCTTTTCCTCAGAGCCACTGTCTCTAAGCCGTCCATCATGGCTGTCCTCACCACTGTCTCTGAGCCGTCCATCATGGCTGCCCTCACCACTGTCTCTAAGCCGTCCATCATGGCTGTCCTCACCACTGTCTCTAAGCCGTCCATCATGTCTGTCCTCACCACTGTCTCTAAGCCGTCCATCATGGCTGTCCTCACCACTGTCTCTAATCCGTCCATCATGGCTGTCCTCACCACTGTCTCTAATCCGTCCATCATGGCTGTCCTCACCACTGTCTCTAATCCGTCCATCATGGCTGTCCTCACCACTGTCTCTAAGCCGTCCATCATGCTGTCCTCACCACTGCCTCTAAGCCGTCCATCATGCTGTCCTCACCACTGTCTCTAAGCCGTCCATCATGGCTGTCCTCACCACTGTCTCTAAGCCGTCCATCATGGCTGTCCTCACCACTGTTTCTGAGCCGTCCATCATGGCTGTCCTCACCACTGTCTCTGAGCCGTCCATCATGGCTGTCCTCACCACTGTCTTGTAGACCTGTCCCTTCGTCCTACCACAGAGCACACCTGATACTTTCCTCCCCCCATTCCAGCCTGCCTGCACACGATTCTTCACCTCATTTCCACATTCTCTCCATCACTCTGCTCTGTTGACCCGAGGTACCTGAAGTCCTCTCCCTTCTTTACGTCTATTCCTTGTAGCTTCACTGTCCCCCCTGGGACCTTCTCATGTACACACATGTACTCTGTTTTACTCCTGCTCACCTTCATCCCTCTCTTTTCTAGAGCAGACCTCCACTTCTCTAGATTCTCCTCTACCTGCAGATCACAATGTCATCTGCAAACATCATATTCCAAGGAGCTTCCTGTCTCATCTTATCTGTTAGTCTATCCATCGCCATGGCAACAAAAAGGGGCTCAGTGCTGATCCCTGGTGCATCCCACCTCTACACTAAACTCCCCTGTCCCTCCTACTGCACACTTCACTGCTGTCGTACAAAGGTGTGCTAAAAATACTTTGAGTTATGGCAATAAACAAAAAAAAACATTGATATATAATTCATAATATGCATTTTATTATTAAATGTATTTATAAAATAATGTGTTTAAGAAAATATGTGTTCATTCAAATAAAGCTATATAAACATTGTGAACCCATGTAAACTCTAAGTGGTACTGCAAAAGAAAAGCATCTCCTCACACCACCCTCGGAGTGTAAAATAAGCTCTGCTGCTGGTAATGGGCAGCGGCCACAATGTGTGAGCAAGTCATATAATAAACTGCCAGTTCTGGGTAATAAAATCTAATAAAGATTTCAAAACACCAGCTGCTATCTGCGGCTGCCATTACATCCCGATCAAGTGAGATATGGGCCTGGAACAGCTTTAAAATAAACAGTGTGACATTTGGTGAAATACTCGCTAACTACCCAGAGTCAGATGAGAACATCCACAATATACAAAATACATTTATTTAACTATCTTAATGCAGAGGCTAAAAGCCCAAAGCTTTTGTACGCCTCTATTGATGCATGTAAATCAATAAGATTTATTTTTACCAGCTGTTTTTTGAAAGCTAAATTCAGTTTTAAATTTCAGAGACTCCACACAATAAATAATATGAAATGTTTCTGGAGCTTGTCGGGATGATTGGGTTGGATGTGCCTGAATGTTGTTGTCTGGATGAACAGTAGGTTTAATAAAAACACAACTTTGCCAACAGGAACACTTTAAATTTGTCATGATCTCCTTCATGTCATTGTACTCGCGAATACTTTCTATATTTCCAGGACCAGAACCAAAGTACATCTGTTCCCAAATCTTGAACAAAGAGACTGGAGCCTGGGTTTGGAGCAAGTCCTCTGGCGTCAGGTCCACTTTACATCCCTGCCAGCATGCAAATGGTGAAACACACGTCTGAAGATAACACAAACAAATATCACATTTCATTTAGAAAGGTTGTCTGGAAAGCATTCTTTCTTGGAGATGGGGCAGTAAAATTAATAGAAGGGGGTAAATTAAGCTTCCGTCAGGTTGTGTATGGGCTCAGGTTGAGAGGGGGAGTGGCTTCCTGTGCCCCCCCACCAGGCACATCCACCCGGGAGAAAAACATTACAGAGGGAATGCATTTCTCATCCACCGTGGAAAAGCCTCCAGATGTTGGAGGGCAGAAAGACATCTGGAATTCCCTGCTTTATCCAGATCGTTTAGATCGATGGATGGATGGATGGACGGATGGGTACATGGGTATATGGATGGGTGGATGGATGGATGGATGGACGGATGGGTACATGGACGGGTGGATGGATGGATGGATGGACGGATGGGTACATGGGTACATGGACGGGTGGATGGATGGATGGAATCTCTCCTGCTTCTCATCCTCCCCCGACATAATGTTTTTTGCACCAAGTCCAAGCGTGACCTTCTGAGCTCGAGCCGACCTTGATACCTATTTGAATGCAACTTGACAGCTCTGCTTCATTAGCCCAGATATTGGGCAAATGAAGCATGCTAAGCTAATTAAGCCTGCACAGATTCATGAATGGTGTCTGTGGAAAAAAAGGAAAACTGTCTTTTGGTCCAACTGGAAGAGTTGCAGGTCAGAGTGAAGACGCACTGACGCCGTGTTCATCCTTCACCTTCTGAGCCGTTCTGTCCGTTACCGGGTCGGGCTGGAGCCTGACCCAGCAGTCAAACTCTTTGTGGATGGACTCTGTCAGTCCTTTATATATATAAAAGGGTGGGAGCGTATATGCAGGAAATAACTCGCTGGGCTCAATGAAATATCCACGATGGAAACGCGGCGCTGCTTGCTTTGAGTTATGCCCCTAAACAACTGGCGTAATTGTTTGGAGTTGCCCCAAATCGATAAAAGGATTATTGGCAATGACAACACATGAGTGCATATCAGAGTGTGATCAGTGTCATAACTGTTATACTGCAACAATACATTACGTTTAATATCCTGGGAAGGCAATCCGGCAAGGGAAAGCCGAAAGCAATTAAAGGCAGAATCGATGCCCTGAGTCAAAACACTGTGACAGCTCTATTATCCCTGCTGCAGCCCCAGTCCTTGGCTCCTCTCGCTTCCCCTCGCCTGGCGCGCGCACACACACACACACACTTTCCCATTTGTCTCTAGCTATCAGCAGTGCAGTAGATGCACCGCCAGACTTTCACCCACATTGCTCACCGACCTTTCACGTTTTCACCCATTTCCTCTGCCTCCTTTTTGAAGAGCATTCGTCCCACCTGAGATAATCTCCTCCGGTGTGTTGATGCTTTTCCCTTCATTCCCTGCCTCTGTCTGCCAGCATCAGCCCTTCACCGCGTCACCGTCAGCCTCGCGGCAGCACTGGCGGCGCTTTCGTCTAATCGCGCTCTGTAATGCGCTCGGGCTCTTCTCGTCCTCCGAGGTGCAGCAGGAGATTGTTTTTCGTGGGGTCTTTTTTTTTGCATTAGTTCATTTCGGACACCTAATTCTTTGCTTCATTGACTGCAGCAGCAACAGTGAGATTAGAATTGTCTCAAATATATCTCACAAAAGTAGTTTTTCCCCCCACAGTGGTTAACTTTGAGTACACCGGAATCCTTTTTGACTTTAGTCCAACGGGAGTTAACATTTCTTCAGCTGAAATGAATTCCTCGACAAAATCTTTAAAGCGACCTTTGAGACTTTACGTCGGGATATTAAATATACTACAATAGTATTGCTGCAGTACACAGACATAAACATTCAATCTTCTTCAAAAGAATATTGCACTATTCATGTTACATATTAAGTAAGTTGGCCAGTAGAATTTCTCTGGAAGAATTCTGGATACACAAAAGAAAAAAATCCTTTCAAAAAATGCAATTGAAGGAGCCAATTTGGTGTTGATATTCTCTGGAGATTTCCGGCTTTATATTGAAACGCTTTTCTTTGCCTGAAGCGGCGAAAGGGCTGCATGAACATCCTGACTAAACCACAAACAAAGGAGGCGTGGCTTCATGGGTGAAGACCAATCAGTGTCACGTTCGCTACGGGGCTCTTCTCCATCTATTTTTTATTTTTTCTTTTTTTTTTTTTTAGTTAAAGCTTAACCTGATGCACAACCAGAGAGACAAGGTTTAGGTGCCAGGCCACGAGGTCAAGGTGAGACCGTTTCCACAGCAACCGGCATGTTGTTGACCGATGAAAAGCTCAACAACAAAACATTTCACCAACGGTTCGTTCTTCTTCCCCAGAGGGAATCATTTAGCTGATTGACTGATTAATTCTTCTTCCCCAGTGATGCTGCGTTCCAGAGGCATCACTGTCAGCCCCCACCCAAATGATCAAGCCATTCTTTGAAGAAACTCACTTTCCCCATGTTTCGACTATTATGGTGGTTTTGGGTCCTTATCAACCCAAAAACAACCTGCGTAGTTTGCGTAGTTCTGTCACCACCTCAGAAATCTCACCCCTGCGTCAGGTTAAGCTTTAACGAGATGGAGAAGAGCCCCGTAGCGAACGTGACACTGATTGGTCTTCGCCCATGAAGCCACGCCTCCTTTGTTTGTGGTTTAGTCAGGATGTTCATGCAGCCGTTTCACCGCTTCAGGCAAAGAAAAGCGTTTCAATATAAAGCCAGGAAATCTCCAGAGAATATCAACACCAAATATTTTCACTCAAATGTAACATTTTCGGCTGGCATGAATGAAGCATTCACCCACTCACACAGTTGGGTGAATGCTGCCATACGAGGCGCTGCCAGACCCGCTGGGAGCAATTTGGGGTTCAGTGTCTTGCATAAGGACCCTTGGACATGTGGGCAGTCAGAGCCGGGATTTGAACCACTGACCTAATTGTTCTGCCTCCGCCCCCCCCCCCCAAAAAAAAAAACACAAATAGAAACATTTTGAATGCTAAAGTCTCCTGCTTCCATTAACGGGGAATCTGCAGTAGTCGTGTCAGTGTCGGCTTCGGATGAAGAATTACGGCTGAGTGGAAAAGCTGAGAAGTAATTCTCACAGCTGAGCAGGATTGGATACGGTGGGAGTGGGCTGTGATCACCAGCATCTCAGGGAAGATGGGTGAACTCAAGCACCGGAGGAAATGAGAGGAATTAATCACGATAGCCAATAAAAGTCCACGACATTACCTCAGAGCTCCTTGGGGGGGGGCATTATGGGCCATGAGTCCTTTAAGCAGAAACAAATCATCCCCTGCCGCCGTGGTGCCGGTCCCAGTCGCCAGCAGGCGAGAGGCGGGGCACACCCCGGACAAGCCGCCAGTTCAAGGCAGGGCCACAATCATTCACGCACACACACACACACACCTATAAGCAAATAAGTGTAACAAATTCACCTCATTTGCATATTTCTAGTGGTGGGAGGAAGCCGGAGAACCCACGCAGACACGGGGAGAACGTGCAAACTCCCCACAGAAAGGCCCGCCTCCTTGCTGTGAGGCAACAGCGCTTACCACTGCGCCACCGGTCCGCATAACAAACAGCATTCAGTTTATTTTTAATTATCAAATGTATTTATTTTAGGGTAAGAGAAAAGTGCTGCTATACTAAAACACAACAGACAGACTGACTGACTGACTGAGTGACTGAGTGACTGACTGACTGAGTGACTGATAGGTGATTTGATGTGAAACGTGCTTCTCTGAGTTTGACTCCTGCATTCTGATTCGCTTGGCGACAGCGTGATGGCGAGGTCAAGCAGCTGAATGATCCTCCGTCCAGCCCGAGCTCTCATTGCTGTTGGGTTGGCGGCGCAGCGTCAAAGTGGCCTGCCATTGCAAAGGTCTTCAGCCTCCTGCAGTATTTAAAACGATCCAGCAGGACCTGCTGACGTGCAGCACGAAGTCAGGCAGCTGAACGCTTCAGTTTGACTGAACGTCATTAAATATTCAGTCACAATAAACATCCAACGCGTTTAATTGATCTAAAGTTATAATATAAGGTCAAGTCAAAGAACTATCCACTGTAAGAAGTACAAAGCGCAGGACTGACAAAACTGGTGAAAAGAGTTCTTTGTAGAAATATTGATGAACTTTCTTTTGTGTGTGTGTGAGAGTGTGTGTGTGTGTGTGTAGGTGTGTGCGTGTGTGTGTGTGCGTGTGTGTGGGGGGGATGTGGGGGTGTGTGCGTGTGTGTGTGGGTAAGTGTAGGTGTGTGCGTGTGTGTGTGCGTGTGTGTGTGTGTGTGTGTGGGTAAGTGTAGGTGTGTGCGTGTGTGTGTGCGTGTGTGGGTATGTGTAGGTGTGCGTGTGTGTGTGTGTGCGTGTGTGTGTGTGTGTGCGTGTGTGTGGGTATGTGTAGGTGTGTGCATGTGTGTGTGTGTGTAGGTGTGTGCGCGTGTGTGTGTGTGTGTGTGTGTGTGCGC
The DNA here is from genome assembly GCF_040956055.1 of Brachionichthys hirsutus. Lineage (NCBI taxonomy): Eukaryota > Metazoa > Chordata > Actinopteri > Lophiiformes > Brachionichthyidae > Brachionichthys > Brachionichthys hirsutus. The sequence goes on from NC_090910.1 coordinate 1,698,974, forward strand.
GTGTGTGGGTATGTGTAGGTGTGTGCATGTGTGTGTGTGTGTAGGTGTGTGTGTGGGTGTGTGTGTGTGTGTTTGTGTGTGTGTGTGTGCGTGTGTGTTCAGGATGCATCTGCTTTCGCCTGCTGGATGATCAAATGTTTAACAAAAATAAATAAATGTTTACGACTGAATTGTAAAGCTGTATCTTTGCCTGAACGTGTCGGGCAGCCGGTGATTGATTTAACGCTGGCCGTGACTGCCGTGTGAGGGAGTCGACCCTTTGGACCTGAGGCATGATACATGTTGGCTGCAAAGCACCATCCAGTTACTCTTTGGAGCCTGATCAAACGAAGAGGCTCATAACTGACGGGTAAAGAGAAGTTCGGCACTATTTCAACGCAATTCCTGTCACTCAAAAGCACGACGGGAGAGAGAGGAGCATCTAATTAGAGATTAGAGTTCATAAAAGCAGGCAGTCAATCCCGGCTCCTGCACGTCGCACTGCCTCACGACATTCACCCACGTAGCCTGTGTGAATGTAGTGGTGGTCAGGAGGGCCGATGGGGCTTCTCTCAGTCTACCCCGGAGCAGCTGTATCTGCCCCAGGGCAGCTGCATCTGCCCCGGAGCAGCTGCATCTACCCCGGAGGAGCTGTGGCTACAGTAGTAGCTTCACACCACCAAGTATGGAGTGAATGAATAAAGCACAATGTAAAGCGTCTTTGGGTGCCTAGAAAAGCGATATATAAGACCAACGTATTATTATTATTATTATTATTATTATTATTGTTATCATTATCATTATCATTAGGATCATTATTATTATTATTATCATTATCAATATTATTATTATTATCATTATTATTATTATTATTATTATTATTATTATTATTATTATCATTATTATTATTATTATTATTATCATTATTATTATTATTATTATTATCGTTATTATTATCATTATCATTATTATTATTATCATTATCATTATTGTTATCGTTATTATTATCATTATCATTATTATTATTATCATTATCATTATCATTATTGTTATTGTTATTATTATTATTATCGTTATCATTATCATTATTATTATCGTTATCATTATCATTATCATTATTATCATTATTATTATTGTTATTATTATTATCATTATTATTATTATTATTATTATTATCGTTATTATTATCGTTATCATTATTATTATTATCATTATCATTATCATTATTATTATCATTATTATTATTATCATTATTACGAATCTGACAGGCAGGCTAGGAGCCGGCGCTCGGGAAGCAGGTAAACCAGGAATGCTGGACAGAAGTAGGAGCGAGTGGAGCGGAGGCTCAGACTGAGCCGTCGGCTGCAGGTGGCTGAATTTAACAGAGTCCATTGATGTGGAGAAGGCGCTGAACTGGAAACACTAAAACAGACAGAATGACAGGAGGCGTCGACTTCCACCACAATTGGGTCCGAGGGAGCCGACTTGGTCGTAAATCGGCCATTGTTGAATTACCGTGAGTACATTATGCTGTGTCGTGAGTCTGTGAACGCCATTCGCTCGCTCCCTTTCCGGTGTGTCATAAAAACAATAACAGACCAGTGCGGTCGTAAAGTCCAACGGTCAGAGGTCGCAGAGGTCGCAAGTCGAAGACTGCCTGTAAAGAATAAACTCAAGTCCAGGCAGGAGTCACGACAATTACCTCTGAAGGAAGATGAAAACAATCAAGTTTGTAGCGTTCAGCGCTCTGACAGAAAGCAGCGCTAAATATTCCCTCATAATAAACGCTCAGATCCCCCCAGGATGAAATGCCTTCCAATGAAAGCGTGCATCTGGCCAGCAGACAGGACGCCGCAGACACAAGGGACCGTCAATCAGAACTGCTTTTACACGCATGTGTGAATCTCCGCCAGGTATTTCCCCAGAGTCACATCATTCTTATTGGCTCACACCTCCCATCTGCCTTCGCCTCCATCGCTCCCTCCGTCATCCCCTCCAGAACATGAAGTTGGAACCTCCCTGGATCGGGTACCACTCTTTAAAGTTTTGCATCAGGGGACGTGTGTTAATATTTAATGCATCCCTAAATACGTTTCACTCATTTCACAGATTGCCTTGCAAGGACGGCGAGCTCTTCCCGTGTCAGGCCCTGTTGCCGGGCAAACAATCACTAGATGCACGACATGAACGCATGAAAAAGCAGAGCGAATGAAAATCACCAAACGCCAGGGCGGAACATCTGCTCTGCAACCTCCAAGTTTCTGTTTGCGTCGCAGCTCGACGAGTCATCCCAGTTCTCAGAGAGGAGAAGCAGAGCCCCCGTCCCTCATCCTCCCTCGGACCAGAACAGTCCATCACATTCCAACACCTGACAGTCATCAAGGCAGAATAAATGCCCTCCAGCCACAAAGCCTCGCCTTAAACTCCCATTAATATTCTGTTGCATTATTCAACGGTCTCCGAGCCATCGGGGCTTTAATAATTGAGTTATTCTCCAAGCATCCACGGAGTCATATTCTGTGTTTTAACTTTTGATGCTCATCGAGCACAAATAAAGCCCGACCCAACCGTGGCTGTGCTGAATGGGCTCACAGGAGGTGTGTCCACAGCCCCCCCCCCCGCCCCCCCGCACCGTGTTCAGTACCTCTGCACATTGTACATCACACAGTTGTCTTCCTCCTGCATGCATATTCCTTTGCTTATCATGAACTTCACCAAACAGGTTTTTGCTTTCTGATTTTCTCTTGTCTGTTAAGAGAATTACACAAAATCTATGCGGTAGATATTCATGAAACTTATTATTAAGAGGGTTTTATTCATAGTTGCAACAGTTCTGACAGATGGAAGCGTTGACCATGCACCGAGGAGAAACAAGGAGAAACAGATCCTCATCCTGTTTTGTGTTTCTCGAACACAGAGAGAAATATTTCAGCATTTTTGCCAACTGTATATTCAGTACTAGATTCCAGGATATTCAATTAAAAGGGGCGAATAGCAGCGCGTGAAGGTTAGCATGCCAGCTAACCTGCGCTAATGATCAAAACAAGGTCAATGAAGGCCGTCTCACGCTCGACTTGCCATGGCATTGGGAAATGGCGCTGAAGCCTTGGACTTAACTGCTCTAATAAAGGGCTCTGCAATGCGTAGAAATCAGCAGGACATGGCTGGGGGGGGCATCGTGTCTGCACCTCAGTGAATCCCAGAGCTCCTCTACAGCGAGCCATTAAAACAGTTTAGCGTTAAATGCATTTGCATAAAACACACACACATATAATTATACATTATGTTGTTGTTGTCGAGCAGACGGGGGCCAGGCCGGCCATGACGGTTAGGAAATGGACCGTCTGACCCAACATCTGCAGGTTTAGGCTGACGATGCAGCCGAGATAAACACGTCATATATAGACATAGCATGTGTGAAGTCTGGACCAATCACTGGCCAGGCCTGCACCCTGACTCCGAATACCTGAATACCTGAACCAGCAGCACATCAGCCACGTTTGCACGGATCGCATGCAGATCCGGCCGCTCGATTTCCTGCCTGTTCATGTGTTTCATAGTGAGACGAACTGAACCTCGAGAAGTCGAGCTGAAGATACCCGCCTCCGCTGATTGGCCATGTTTCCTCAACATTTCAGATTCCTGTAGTGTCGCTCACCTGGAAAGGTTTTTAAACCCGTAGAAAATGATCTTATTATCTCCGCTGCTGGCTGTGTGTGTGTGTGTGTGTGTGTGTGTGTGTGTGTGTGTGTGTTAGCATAGCAGCTAAGGTGAGATAGATGGATGATTTAGGCCCATCTAATTTGAAAGCTTTGTGTTGTGCCCCTTTAGTGCTGCAGGAAATGAAGTGCAAACAACTGCAGCGCACAATGATTGCATGAATCTCATTTTCGAGCGGCAACATTAGATGTGATTCTTCCTGACAGAACCCAAGGCCGGGGATCCGGCAGCACGAAGCAGCCATGCAGCAGCTCTAAGTGGCTTCTGAGGAAAGCCTTCCTCCCATGACTGATGACTGGAGCACTCAGGGGGGGGGGGCTGCACAGGCCACTGGTCAAACATGGAGGCAGCCTGCTCTCTCCCCGTGAAAAACTCCTCTTCATCACGAGCCCTTTGAAAACCATTGCAATGGCAGCCGTCGAGACGGTTAACGGCGACTGCCTGGTGCGCCGCGGCGACGCCCAGTGCAGTTACATCAGCATGAGTGCTGGGGGGAGGGTGGAGATGGAGGGGCAGGGAGGCAGACAGCCAGGTCAGTCAGAGAGGGCAGCCCCCCCTGGGCTGATGAACTCTCGTTACGCGACGTGAAGCGTCCGGCGGCTGGAGCTTACGTCACGGCCGGTTCTATTCTGGCAGCAGGCCTGGGCTGACCCCGATTGGCTGCCGCCAGGTTGCGGCGAGCGCAGCCTGCTAGCATGTCCGCTCATTCGTTCCTCTCACATCGTGTCGACTCCTGACACGTGACCACCGTGAGGCGCCCATCAGCTCCTGGGACCGGCGTGCTTCAGACAAACACCAGCCGCGGCCTCTTCCAAATGTTTCTCAACTTGGCTTTGCTTGTATGAAAGTATCAAATCTAGTTGAAGGCGGTTGAACTTCTAATAAAGTCATATTGAAGATCTGTCATTACTTATTGATCGATTGATTATTTATCTTGCCACAGCTCATTCATGCGTCAGCATGTCCGCAGCAAAAGCAAAATTTCAAAGCCAATCTGTTGCTCCTCTTGGCGATATTGTGTGCAGACGGTCCTCGCTTAACGACGGAGTTACATTCCGAAGACCGCGCAGCTAAACGATTCCGTCGTTAAACGAATCCCCCGCTGATTGACAACTTTGCCCTGCGATGTGGTGACGACGCTTCCGGTTTACATCCCGCCTCTCGCTCATAGAAAAGCTGGGATAGGCAGCACATGCATGCATATATTGACGTATTTGCACTGTACATATTTACGTACTCACTCGTAACTCCGCTACCTGTGCATTCAGCGCGTCGTAGCAGCAATTTATTTTCACTAAACACATACTTTTAAATTACGGAAAGTCCGTTGTAATTCCGAGTCATCGTTAAATGGGTAAGTCGGTAAGTAAGTAAGAACCACCTGCATTGTTATTAGATATATTTTTATATTGTATTCTGTATTCCGCTATGGTTTCATAACAAATAAGACAACTTCTGACTTTGGTGAAAAATATTTACCTGTCTATTCCTCCTTAACCCGTTTTCTACGAGCGTAGCGCCGCCGTCGTTGTTAAGGTAAGAATGCACGTAGAACCGGCGCGCCGGTCGAAGAGGCTGACTTTGACCAGCAGGTGGTGCTGGTGCTACGGCCGTAGTCAGCTGGGTGCGCCCTCACCATCCATAGGTAGAGGGTTAAGAATGGAGGGTGCTATCCAGTGTGATCAACTAAAATGGCAGGTATGCCAGGGAAACGGGAAAGAAAATGTGGCGTTTACTTGAATTTAAAAACTTTGGACTCATATTTTTAAGTACGAGTGGACTGTATATGGCCCATGACTGCTCTGTATGGTAGCAGTTCACTAGCAACTGCTCTGGAAGGAAGGAGAGTGCTCTGCTGGGCCTTTATCACCTGATACGTACCGGTGCTGTCCTTCACCATAGTATTATAGTCAGGAGTCTCGGAGAGTGATACGTGCCGGTGCTGTGCTTCAACATAGTATTATAGTCAGGAGCCTCGTGGAGTGATGCGTACGGGTGCTGTCCTTCAACATAGTATTATAGTCAGGAGCCTCGTGGAGTGATGCGTACCGGTGCTGTCCTTCAGCATAGTATTATAGTCAGGAGCCTCGCGGAGTGATTCGTACCGGTGCTGTCCTTCAACATAGTATTATAGTCAGGAGCCTCGTGGAGTGATGCGTACCGGTGCTGTCCTTCAGCATAGTATTATAGTCAGGAGTCTCGCGGAGTGATACGTACCGGTGCTGTCCTTCACCATAGTATTATGACGTGCTGACGAAGCGGAGTTCCAACTCAAGGCTGTCAGTCCCGCATCAGAATAGGAATAGAGCCGTGGAGAGCAAATCCAGCATTAAAGAATCACTGGAGGCCAACCAACTTGTGGGTTCGAATCCGACTTGTGGCCTTTCTGTGAGGAGTTTGCATGTTGTCTGCGTGGGGCCTCAGTCTAACCCTAACTGTGACAAAAGGTATCCACACATACGCCTGCTCGTTGTTATCAGGCTCTACAAAGTCATTCGTGATTTCATCTGGTCCATTTTGAACAGGTGACCATGAGACAAATGTCTGGTCGTTAAAAATGTGGCCAACATGAATGTGGTCGTTGGGAAATGTGCTGCAGCGAAGCTAAATGACAATACTACTACTACTACTACTAGTACTACTACAGTACACCGGAAAGAGAGAGGCCGACTGCTGCCTGCTGCCTGCAATACACAACCATTGCTTTTCACCGAACCAGAACCTCTGGACGTGCAGATTGCATGCTAAATATGCAGATACATGACTCTATTGATCAGTATTGATACACCTATTAATATAATCCGAATCAATCATTACTGCCATCTTGGATGGTTAATTCAAGAAATGTTACCTATATGTTAAATAAAATTCAAAAATAGTATATTAATATAAATGTTTCAATTACTCTAGGGCTCCATTAATCACCAAATAATAAAACGGTTCCTTAGAACATGAAGAGCGCGGCGAAACACCAACGTGTCATCAGCTAACACTTAGCGGAGCGTCGGCACCGATCTGCTCGCGTTTAGCTTGCATGTCGGTGGCGGTGTGGGTACGTTGTGTCTCCGTTGTGTCTCCGTTGTGTCTCCGTTGTGTCTCCGTTGTGTCTCTGCTGGTGCATCGTTATGATCTGGCAGCATGTCCTTCATTATCTGAGGGGATAATCATTCTCCGCTCGTGGAAGCCGGAGCCAAACAGCGGCTCTCTCTGCCGGCGTGTTTGCTTTTGCTCCTTTCGCTCTCTCACCCGCGTCCACTGCCGTCTCAGAGAACTTCACGAGAGCAGCACAAACATTGCAGCGTGCAGTTTAACTCTCCGGCGCCTTCGCCACTTTCTCCTCAGTATACTGGAGCCTCGGATACTCTCACTATTTACAGGGCTGTGGAAATGATGCAAACAAATGAATGATTTACTTATTATTCTCACTGAAACCCAGTTAATTTGTTGATGCAATTTATTGGAATGCCACATGGCATAATGAGGAGTCCAACACAAAAAAGACTCGTCAATATGAACTCAACTCATTTGTCAACACAAATATCAGTATCGTGTTTGCTATCAAACAACAGCCACGGCATCAATCTGAATCTATTATGAGTGAAAGGTTTTATATGTGCAGGATAAGGGGGGGGGGGGGGGGGGCATTACATCGCTACTTCATCGCTCTGTGCTGCACAATGGTTCCAAAATACACCCTGTTTTACTGTCAACGAAAATGTCCAACCTATAATCTAATTCTTTGTGCAGCAGCAACTGGGAATGCATCCACTGGTGAAAGCTGTTCCCACCATTTCCTCAACATAACATTTTAAATCTTCAGTGTACCATTAACTAAACATAATCAGAGCACTAAAACAGGGGCAGCATGATGACGTAGTGGGTAGCGCTGTCACCCCGCAGCAAGGAGGTACATCTGCATGCAGGTTATAGGTTCTCCCCGTGTTTCTCTGGTTTCCTCTCACCCTCGTTGAATTGGTCGCTCTGTCGGTGTGAGTGTCTGTCTCTCTGTGTGGCCCTGCGATGCTCTGGCGACGCATCCAGGGTGTATCCCGCCTCCAGCCGGTATAATCTCCAGCAACACCCGTGACCCACAAGGAGGATGGATGGATAGTAATGAATCAAAGGTCTAGTCAGCGGCCGTTGTAATCCGACTCCCACGTCTTTACCGCTCATCCGATCTTAAACTGCACTGATCATTACGAATGTTAATGTTCATACATCACACATCCTGAATGCAAACGTTCTGATTTCAGATCAGATTTGATCTTCAAGCCACAGACGGAACTCTTCCGTTCCCCCCGCTGTGCTCGGTCCGAGGGAAGACCTTTTCATCTTTTCTCTCTTCATGTCATCAGCCACAGTGAAATGGCTGCGACTTTTCACGCAAGCAGCTTTTAGCCTGATGCTTATTTGTATTCTGAGACGCTGCACTCATTTACTCTCATTTTCCTGGAGACCAGCTGCTTCTCAAACAGCACCTCTCACACAGTCATGACTCTGTTCCCAGTCAAACTGCAGGCCACACACACACACACACACACACAGGGGGGCTTTCACTTTAGCCCCTATCAGCCCTCCCTGATCACCACGCCACCAAAATCCAAGACTCGCGTGAGATCAACATCAAAGCATTGGCTGATGGCCCGATGAGAGCCCAGCAACAATAGAGGAATGATTAGAGCCACACACACACACACACACACACACGCACACACACTTCTGCCTTCGTCATTGTCACTGAAATAGCAAAAGCTTTGTTTGACGTCTGCCTCGGACAACACGCCAGCCATTCCAGCATCTGCTACACGATGTGGAAGCAAGTCATTTCCACCAATTTGAATACAAACACATCCGGATGTTCTCCCTCTGACTCAACAGCCA